>NW_018127883.1:810944-811301 GCF_001952655.1 Monopterus albus | reverse complement strand
TGTGGTTCCTAGAGTCCACAGAAGCAGAATGGGAGGCAGAGCCTTTAGCTATCAAGCTCCTCTCCTATGGAACCAACTCCCAGTCTCAGTTAGGGAGGCGGACACCCTCTCTACCTTTAAGATTAGACTTAAGACGTTCCTTTTTGATAAAGCTTATAGTTAGGGTGGATCAGGTGACCCTGAGCCTTCCCTTAGTTATGCTGCTATAGTCCTAGGCTGTTGGGGGGCCCCATGATCCTCCCCTATCCTCTCCTCCCCTCTCCTCTCCATATGCTTCTATATGCCACCATTACACATTACTAACTTTGTGTCTCCTCTCTCCCCTAGTGTGTCCTCTCCCTCTCCCTGTACCCTTTT
>NW_018127883.1:800643-810790 GCF_001952655.1 Monopterus albus | reverse complement strand
AGCAGTCACCGGCCACATCGACCTGATCAGTGTTTGATTGTTGTGTCTTGTTGCTTTTTTTCTTTTGTCTCTCCTCTATCCACTCACCCCAACCGGTCGAGGCAGAAGGCCGCCCACCAAGAGCCGGGGTCTGTCGGAGGTTTCTTCCGTTAAAGGGAGTTTTTCCTCCCCACTGTCGCCAAGTGCTTGCTCAAGGGGGATTTGTTGGGTTTTCCCTATGTAATAATATTGATAACAGTAAGGTCTAGACCTTACTTTGTAAAGTGTTCTGAGATGACTTTTGTTGTGATTTGGCGCTATACAAATAAAATTTGATTTGATTTGATTTGAACATTGTAGATGTTTAGACAACTGGCAGAAATTAAGCTTAAGGCCTTTTTGGATGCTTTGGTTTTATGTATATCCAAAAGGTTTTTAAATGTAACAGTTACACTGATCCAAGTGTGCAGAAATCATCAGCTAAAGTTGCAAACAAACTTACCCAAAGTCTGCTGAGTCATGTACACAATAATGCGAATATCAGCTTTTAGCTCGAACTGGATCAGGCCTTGGTTCAGGGCAGTGACAAAAATATCTGATATCTGTTGGTATATACAAAAACAAATAAGAAAACATTATTAGATATGCTGCAATAAATAAAGGTCAACAAATACATTTCTGGCAAGAGTTAGATAAGATTGACACCACTCCAATATCTGTACATTGAATGTGGAGCTTGAGCCAGAAGGTGATTAGCTTATCTCAACTTAATGGCTGGAAGCAAGAGGAACAGTTAGTCTGACTGTCTCCACAGTTCAGAAATTCACCTACCAAAACCACAACTAGTCATTTTTACATTTCTGTAGGTGTAGATGATAAACAAATGAAATATTGTGTGTTGATTGATTTGCTTTATCTCTTTAGTTAGCTCTAAATCTAACTCTTGGCAAAAAGCAACGTGCAATTCTTAGAACAATCCCAATATTTGTGGATTTAGATTTAGTTCTTACTGTCTCTAGAGCCTCCTCACTCCTCCTCTTGTGCTCTCTTGATGTGAGCTCATCAGGTAGGATAAAGAGCTCTGCAGTGGTTGGAAGTCCTGGGTACAGAGACACCAGCAGCTGATCGTCAGGAACCCCAGACACCTGCAGTGACAGGACACGACAGGCAAGACATGCAAGAACAGTAAAACTCCACTATGGAGGTTAATGTTCAGGTTGTTACTCCAAAACTTTGTACGATAAAGTCAAACTCTTTGAATCGACACTGTCCCATGGCGAACATTCTGACATCAGCTTTGATTCAAATTCATACCAGATACGTGCATCTGGTTACTGTCATCATAGGTAAACTAAAAAAAAGAAATTTCTCTTATGGACCATAAAATGGTCTGGGCTGTTGTATCAATACTGCAGAGGTATAAAAGAGTAATGACCCTGAAAGCCGCTGGTGATGCCAGAAAAGATCTCGGAGCAATAGGGACATGATGTACCTGTGACAGAGCTGTCCTCACCACATGGCCAATGTCCTCCCTCCACTCAGGGATGTCAGGATTGTGTTCGTCAAGTGCTGGTGAAAACGACAACAGCAGCGACCTGAAAAATTCTGTAAGAAAGATGAAGTGATGTCTGTCAGAACATGCTGCAAATGCTACTTCTGGTTTCTTTTTGATTAATCTAATGTGCAGTTTTGTCTTTTTCATTTGGCAACATACGCCTTGAAGTTAATTGCTCCCCAAGATTTTGTGTTCATTTACCGTGACATTTTATTCATTAGATAAGTTCACATTGACATCAGTGTGGTGCCGCTTGCCGCCTGGACCGAGAGGCATCATACTTTCCCCGAGATGGCGCATTGCATATTCATGTAATGTGCATGGCACCAATTAAAGTGTTTTGAAGACCGTCTCCCCTACTCACCTTTAACAGTTATAACTTTTGAATCCTGTATTACGGTGCTCCCAGAGGCAACCTGGACTGTGACCTTGTTTTTTCCCTCTCTCTGAAATGTGTATGAGATGCTTCCCTCCAAGGTTATAATGGGCTGGATTTCAAAAAGAAAAACACAAAGTAGTATACAGAAAAACTCGGATCTTCTCAGCTGAATATTGAATACTACATACATGCCACCCTTGACATACAGCATAATGAGGGTATGCTGCAGTGAACACATCAGCGTGATAAATATAAGCAGCCATTCTAGCTGGATCCTCCAGAAAGACACACATCAGTGATGCGCAGCCACATTTTATGTGATTTGTGTGAAAGCTTGGTAGATTTACACTTCATAAGCAACAGCCCAAAAGCATCAAGACCAGAGCTGAAGAATGGAAAAGGCTGCAATTAGACAAAAAGTATGTGGCGGGGGGGCTTCTCACCTCAGAGCTGTTGTCAAACCACCAGAAGAAGGTCAGTGTTCTGGTGTGACTTGGCCAAACCACCACAGTCAGATTAGTCTCCTTCCCCCTGATGGCTACAACAGGAGCGGAGAGATACACACGCTCCACTGGGCCTGCAGCAGCAACACATACACCAGCACGCATCCATCCATACATGCACACACATGTGTGGATACAAATAAATGCATGCACATGGAAACACACACACACACACACACACACACAAATTCAGCAAACACATATCATGATCACAGCTGATCTACATTTAGCTCCAGGTATGTGCTTTCACATTTTCCAAGGCTTAAATGCATAAAAGTAGAACAACCATGACTGAAATGAAATTCATCAGAGTGGGAACGTGACTATCCATGAACGAGAAGAGGCTCATGGTGTATGCACTGCCGCAGGAATGAGTAATAGTGTTTCTTATTCACATACTGGTGATGTGCAAAAACAGGGTGCTGCTGTCAGATCCCTGGCTGTTTTCAGCAAAAGCTGTCACTCGGTAAATCCCAGTTGTTCTGTAGATGTGCTTGATGCCATCATCAGTCCTGCTCAGGTTGGAATATGTGATCTTGATGCCATCCCCAAAATCTAGTTGGATGCTGGTCCTCAGCGAGTCTCCCTGTGGACGGATAGTAAAACATGGCATCTGTTATCACAGCTTAGGTCAGGATACTTCAATTAGTCTTTGGGCTGAGATGTCCTGTGTCACAAACCCTTGTAGTTGAACATAAATGGAAGGAGATGGAAATTCAAGTGAGGAAAGAGGAGGACAAGTAAAGACAGCTACAGAGTCAAAAAAGGTCATGAAAGTGTGACAGAGTAAGAAGGTTGTGTTTATCTGGCACCATCTCGTCAACTGATAAAATCATCTAAATCAAGCAAAAATAGCCCTAACAGCTAAAATGCATTTCACGCAAATGACAAAAAACATATTTTAACTTTAACCATGCTCTTGTTTTATTTACCCATGCTCTGAAATAACTGTTCTGAGTTTTCTGCTGCCACATTAATATAACATTTAAAATTTCAACAACAGCTTGTCTTTCCAGAGTCAGTGTCCCCATTACTGGATTATCTACACAACACCCTATCCATACTTTTATTTTTTTAAGATAAATTTTTTTATATAAATGGTTCACAGAGGGAGATTACCCAATGAAATGAAATATCTTGTCAAGTACTGGATGACTTGCTTTATAATCTGGTCCAGATAGTCAAGGTCTGCAGGGGAGGAACACTAATCACCTTATTATTCCACCAGTAAAAAACTTCCACGTTTGTTTGATGAATTGGTGTAAAAATTGTTCCCAGAGGATGAATCCTCCTGATTTTGGTGACCCTCTGATTTTTCCTCTAGTGCCACTCTGAAGTTGACATTTGAGCTTTTTAAGAAAATATATTAACAATTGGAGGCACTTGCATACAATCTGCTATAAACATTCATGTCCCCCACTGGATAAACTGTAAAAATTGACTTTTCATCAAGTATCATCAGGTCAGCATTTCAGTTTGTCTAGTACTTTCTACTTTGACCAAATACCTGCAAAACTATAGATATTACCATCTCCCTTGGCTATACTTTTCATGGTAATTAGCATGTTCTTCTAACTACCATTTTAGAGGATAAGACTCACATTGTCAAGGTAGACCATGAAAGTAACATTGCTTCCAACAGTCGCACTGAGCTCTCCTTGACTAGTGGACAGCCAGAGGCCTCGGGGTGGTCTGGGATGACATGGCTGCCTCCTTGGCGAGTACACATTCCTCCCTCCCTCCTTACAGTTATTGGATAAAACCTTCCGATACCTTTGAAACAAACAAACAAACAAAAAATAGACAAGAATCATTGTCCTATCATTCTGTTTTACACTGTAACAATATACAACATCACATACAGTATATTTTTCATAACATGTAACTTTACATAATTCTATGTAGGGGGAGACCAGGGATGATTGTAACACCTTTTGTTTGAGCATCAGTAACTCAGTGGATAATAATGAATTATTAGTTTTGAATTAAGTGAGTGAATAAAGAGGCAAAAAGACTCGAGGTTAGGTTAGGCACCTTGCTAAGCTGTGTTAACCAATAGCGTTCCATTCCTTCTCAGGGTGCGAATTCCAGCTGCGGGTCCTTTGACAAGGCCTTTAATGCTAACCAACTAGTGAGGCACAACACTAATGCTATGGCAAGGGGGAGCCAGGGTCAGGGGGGAGATATTCTTCACCACAATCAGAGATTGAGGATCACAAAATTTTCTGACAGTCTATTCTAGGCTGTAAAGTGCTGATAGGCTAAAATACTGTAGGGACAGGCTGTGGTTTAGTGGGGTGCCTCTTGAAACAAACACAGAGACACAATGGAAAAAGGCATAGATAAAGACAGCGGTGAGGTGAGGTGAAAGTTCACTCAGGTTAGGTTACTCAGGGTAAGTCCACCTACCGGTATGCTTTTTTACTCTATGTGCAATATATCCATATATTATATACTGTATATCTGTCTCCAAATTGCTGGTTTCAGGATTCACACAAGTAAAAAAAAAAAAAAGCCAGTCAGAGTAATTAATCAAAACATTGTGACTCCATGGCTAAATGAAGCCTGAAATAAGGAGCCTCCTGAAACCAGCACGGTGGCAACACGGAGCCTCTCCTAAAAAATATGCCTTACTATAGGATGTCATAAAAATGGGGTCCAACCCTCACCTAAAGAATATGGCTTATTATATTATGTCATAAAAATAGGGTCCAACCCTCTCCTGAAAAATGTGCCTTACTATACTATGTCGTAAAAATGAGGTCTTGCTTCTCTAACCCCCTTCCTTACCGCTACTTCCTCTACTACAGGTGCCCCTTTCCTTTCTTCATCACACCTTTCTCTCTTTTACCTACTCTTCTACATTCACAGCTTGCTGGTATCCATCAGCACAGGTGCTGAAATGGGACAAAGCAAACATCTGTTGAGTATTTTAACATACTCAACTATGGGATTTGAAGTGGGCAACCAATATCAGCACCATTATTAAAAAGGCGTAGCAGAGGATGTACTTCCTGCATCAGCTTAGGAAGTTCAACCTGCCTCAAGAGCTGCTGATTCAGTTCTATAGGGGAATCATTGAGTCAGTTCTCTGCACCTCCATCTCTGTCTGGTTTGGCTCGGCAACCAATCAGGACAGGAACAGTCTCCAGCGGACAGTCAGGACTGTGGAGAAACTCATTGGTGCCGGCCTGTCCTCCACGGAGGACCTGTACACCTCACAGGTCAAAAGGAGTGCAGAGGAGATTTTTGCAGACCCCTCACATCCTGGACACAAACTCTTTGAACTCCTCCCTTCTGGACGGTGCTACAGGTCACTGTACGCCAAGACAACTAGATACACAGATTCTTCCCCCGGGCTATTGCACTCTTGAACAGCTAGTCTATGTTTGCTCTTTTATCTTGTGCTTTTTTTTAAAACTTGTATATATTTTGTATCAAACCTGCATTAACATTAATTATCTCTAATCACTGATAACATATGTAGGTTATATTACCAAATGGGAAAATGGAATGAAACTGTCTGAAAATCACTGAACCACTTTCCTTTTCCTTGCAGATAAGATAAATGTTAAATTGCTTTATGTGGATGATACGCTGCTTTTTATTTCTACTCCAGGAAATCATTAATATTTGGATCTTTTTCCAGGGCAGTGATAGTGAGTCCAGAGAGTTCAGTTTCAGCAGAAATGGTCTCATTGTGGACATTAGCAAAGGTCATAAGTAGTGACTGTAGGAGAACATTCAGTCTTAAAACCACTAAAGGTCTTTGGGAGAAAATGTTACTATTTTAACTTTGTGCATTAATGAAACTAATATTAATAAAATAGTGTTTGTTCCAAAGAAAGTGGGTCAACAGATATAACTCAAAGTATGGAATCTTTATTGTTGGCAACTTCTGAAACCATGAGCATTAGCAACAACACGTTAATGGTGAAACATAATGAGATAGAAAAAGGCAGGCAGACAGAGTACAGACTGGGAGCAGTAAAAACATCGTGAGTCAGTACTGGGAACACTGGTCTCTCCTCAGAGTCTCTGAGACTGGACTCTGGGAGCCCCGGGTGGCCTCACAGGTCACAGAGCTCTCCTTGGCGAGTACACATTCCTCCCTCCCTCCTTACAGTTATTGGATAAAACCTTCCGATACCTTTGAAACAAACAAACAAACAAAAAATAGACAAGAATCATTGTCCTATCATTCTGTTTTACACTGTAACAATATACAACATCACATACAGTATATTTTTCATAACATGTAACTTTACATAATTCTATGTAGGGGGAGACCAGGGATGATTGTAACACCTTTTGTTTGAGCATCAGTAACTCAGTGGATAATAATGAATTATTAGTTTTGAATTAAGTGAGTGAATAAAGAGGCAAAAAGACTCGAGGTTAGGTTAGGCACCTTGCTAAGCTGTGTTAACCAATAGCGTTCCATTCCTTCTCAGGGTGCGAATTCCAGCTGCGGGTCCTTTGACAAGGCCTTTAATGCTAACCAACTAGTGAGGCACAACACTAATGCTATGGCAAGGGGGAGCCAGGGTCAGGGGGGAGATATTCTTCACCACAATCAGAGATTGAGGATCACAAAATTTTCTGACAGTCTATTCTAGGCTGTAAAGTGCTGATAGGCTAAAATACTGTAGGGACAGGCTGTGGTTTAGTGGGGTGCCTCTTGAAACAAACACAGAGACACAATGGAAAAAGGCATAGATAAAGACAGCGGTGAGGTGAGGTGAAAGTTCACTCAGGTTAGGTTACTCAGGGTAAGTCCACCTACCGGTATGCTTTTTTACTCTATGTGCAATATATCCATATATTATATACTGTATATCTGTCTCCAAATTGCTGGTTTCAGGATTCACACAAGTAAAAAAAAAAAAAAAGCCAGTCAGAGTAATTAATCAAAACATTGTGACTCCATGGCTAAATGAAGCCTGAAATAAGGAGCCTCCTGAAACCAGCACGGTGGCAACACGGAGCCTCTCCTAAAAAATATGCCTTACTATAGGATGTCATAAAAATGGGGTCCAACCCTCACCTAAAGAATATGGCTTATTATATTATGTCATAAAAATAGGGTCCAACCCTCTCCTGAAAAATGTGCCTTACTATACTATGTCGTAAAAATGAGGTCTTGCTTCTCTAACCCCCTTCCTTACCGCTACTTCCTCTACTACAGGTGCCCCTTTCCTTTCTTCATCACACCTTTCTCTCTTTTACCTACTCTTCTACATTCACAGCTTGCTGGTATCCATCAGCACAGGTGCTGAAATGGGACAAAGCAAACATCTGTTGAGTATTTTAACATACTCAACTATGGGATTTGAAGTGGGCAACCAATATCAGCACCATTATTAAAAAGGCGTAGCAGAGGATGTACTTCCTGCATCAGCTTAGGAAGTTCAACCTGCCTCAAGAGCTGCTGATTCAGTTCTATAGGGGAATCATTGAGTCAGTTCTCTGCACCTCCATCTCTGTCTGGTTTGGCTCGGCAACCAATCAGGACAGGAACAGTCTCCAGCGGACAGTCAGGACTGTGGAGAAACTCATTGGTGCCGGCCTGTCCTCCACGGAGGACCTGTACACCTCACAGGTCAAAAGGAGTGCAGAGGAGATTTTTGCAGACCCCTCACATCCTGGACACAAACTCTTTGAACTCCTCCCTTCTGGACGGTGCTACAGGTCACTGTACGCCAAGACAACTAGATACACAGATTCTTCCCCCGGGCTATTGCACTCTTGAACAGCTAGTCTATGTTTGCTCTTTTATCTTGTATAAATTTAGATTTATTTAGTTTTGTTGCTGTGCACATCGAGGGCCATTGGGCTGGAGTCAAATTCCTACTATTTTTGATAATACTTGCAAATAAAGTCTATGAAAAGTAGAAGTGACAAAAATGAGTTACTTCAGTTTATTCTGTTGTTCTTGATTCAGGTGACTACCTGGGATAAGCAGCTCCTATTGGTAGGAGCATGTGTGCATGTATGTGATTGTATGTGGATGTAACTATGGATGTGTGTAAACATGTTAAAAGAATTAACTTTCCAATATCTATGTCTATCTGTTCATCACACCTTTCTCCGTGTTGCCTCCTCCTCTACGAGCTAATTGCCCAGCTTGCTGGTTTCAGAAGGCACTCCACTCAGCCTAACCTGTCATGGAGGTTCTTAGTCTTAGTCATGATCTTCAATCTCAGGTTTTCCTAAACTGTCGGAAAATCAACAATAGTTTCTTTCATCACAACATCCAAAAGCAGCACAGAACTCCGTTTTCTACTGTGAAAATGACCGATAGCAGAAACCAGCAAAAGTTCTAAATGTGCATCTATCCAGTAACATCACTGACTTTGGTACAGCAGGTCGGGGTTCAGTTCTCTGCTTCTCTGTCAGGGCATGATAAACCGTTTTGCCTTGCTATGTTAACCACTACCAGAAGCCAGTAAAAGTTCCAAATATGTTCTTATACAGCAGGTGGATACCTCGGTGGTTAACGCCACTGACTGTGGTACAGCAGGCTGGGGTTCAGTTCCCTGTCAAGGCATGATAGATCATTTTGTCAGTGTTATTTTAGAGCCTTGTGCAATCACAATAACCAATACCAGAAGTCAGCAGAAGTTCCAAATACGGTTCTATAGCGCAGGTGGATACCTCGATGGTTAACGCCACTGACTGTAGTACAGCAGGTTGGGGTTCAGTTCTCTGTCAGGGCATGATAGAGGAGGTGACAGGTGAGGGAGGTGACGTGAGGGGAGGTGGGTGAGGCAAAGACAAAAGAGACCCCCTCTCTTTTGCTTCCCCCTGCCTCACCTCTCTCCTCCTCCCTCACTGATCTGTCTCACCTCCTATCTCACTGCTCTTTCTCACCTATCTCCCCCTCCCTTACTGATCTCCTTCTCCCCCTATCTCTCCTCCTACCTCCACCTACCCCCCCACTCCTGCTCTTTTCCCTATCTCTCCTTACTCAGCCTCCACACAATCATAGAAACTGTTGCTTTCAGTTATACAAGTCCAGCCGCTGTATCTACAATACAATGAAAACTAGTCAAACAAACCTTTTTTTTCTAAAAATCAGTTTTTTGCTCATAAAATCCACCGTGTTGTTCACAGAGACATGGCACTTCTCCTGTCAGCTCAAAGAAAATTAGGATTTTTGATAGTGATATCCTCACTGCAGCTCTTTTCTGGCTGGTCAAACTGGCAGTTTACAACTTATCCAGTGTTACATTCCTCCCCGGTTGCCCCTACTGCAGAGTTCTGTATAGAAAATAAATACTTGCACCAGTGAACATCAATTAAACTGCAACTTTTGAATATTAATATCAATTAAATATCACAGAGAGAAGGCAAAACATTTTTCCAAAGATTTTATGCTTTTTATTGTGTTCCCATTTCACCACTATCCACAATTTCTTTTTTTTCCCCAGGTATGAGATATAACCTCAATTTAATTTCTTTAGTTATTTATGGCAAAGTAGGGTCCATCCACAGATCACAGACTTAGTATGCATACTTGCCTCTTTGCATATAAAACATATATATTTCATTTTTCAAGTGTAAACACATTGGGACATGGTATAGGTTACTTTTTGGCTTTTTACCTTTATTTATTCAGAGTAGGCCACCTCTTTTTTTCATGAATGTTCACATTCGCACAGCTTTACAGGAGTACTGTTTTCTGTTTGTGTTCTAGACAATATGGCAAACCAGTTGGCACGGAATACT
>NW_018127883.1:781870-800519 GCF_001952655.1 Monopterus albus | reverse complement strand
CCGACGCCCCCCCCCACAAACACTGCCAAAAAAAAAATATATATATACACACACACACACACACACACACACACACAACACTTCATAAAATCTAAACACTGTTAAAAGCTTCTACAAGTTTTTGTAGCGGGGCATATTTTAAGACCATAACTATAGACATGATTGTGAGACAAAGCAGGATCAAACAGAATTTCAGATAAATGCATTAAAGATATCTAAAATTCATTTAACAATTTAATACTAAATGAATTATAAGTCACGTATGCAACTTACAGTAGCACAATAAAAAGTAACTCCCATCTACAATTTGGATACTATAATTAGATTTGATGAATACAGTCATGTTGACTATCCAGTAAATATAAAATGTTAGATGGATATTAAGGCATATGGAGTTGTGAAAAGTGATACTTCTGTTTTTGATTACGAGCAGCCGTTAATTAAGTACACTTGAATTAGATGTTCAAAGGAGAGAGGCGGTTTGGTAATGAAGGAAATCAAGGATCATTGAGGATAAACATCTTAGTTATAGTTTAGTCCCAGTTGAGAAAGCTGAAAGAAGAAGTCATTACCATTCAAAATCATAGGCGGTGCAGAGGCAGGGCTCTGAAGAATAGATCCTGGAGTAGTCCTGGGCCAGCATGCAACGGTTTCCTGGCCTGCGCTTCATATAGATTTGCTTTTCACCCATCACACATAGTTCTCCCTATCAAGCAAAGAAACTGATGACTTAGTTTTTCACAAGTTGAAAAAACAAACCTCTGGGTAATTTTTGTTCATGTCAAGTAAACAGTGCTAAACTGACAAAAGACAAATATGCATCTCGAGGCTGATAATAAAGCAATAGTGTTTAATATTCCTGTTACCTTGTTGTGCAGGTGCCATGTCTGATAATCTCCATCCATACATCTCCTGCTAAAGAGGCCCTTGTAGTCGATTTTGATCAGTTGCCACTCCGACCGATGGCCGAAGTGTCCGAAGAAACTGGAAGATGATTAGACCAGTGATACAGACATATAGGTTTCTGATATGATGATGTAACAACATTACAGTGACTTATGTTGACAGACAACATAGTTTTTCATATAATATATTTGTAGTCATTCAGGGCAAACCAAGTAGCCCTTTCTGTTTTTGTAGCAATAGAGGAGAAGCCAGTTCTTCAAGGCTGATTTTTTTGTTTTATTCCTGTTGGACTATACCTGCACATCTCTGCTTACGTGATAATGTGATTGTCTGATTCTGGCTCCATTAAAACTCCATCCACATAGAGAGGTGCAAGAGAGAAACTGTGCCGGTCCCATTTCTTTCCTAATATCACAAACACTTCACCACAAAAAAAAAAAAAAAAAAACAACAGCTGTCAATGCATGACCATCTGGCTGTCTATGTGCAGTGGATAAATATATCATTTTCTCTATGCGTAGAACATAAAACATCATGAGCACACAGGTTAAGTAGTTAAAAAAAAAAAAAACACGGCACAAAGAAATATGATAAAAAATTTCAGGTCATTTAGCTTTTGCCACGGTTGAAAAATAAAACACCTTGGATTGAGTGTGAAAAAATTATCCCAACAGACTGAACAATAACGCAAATGTTCCTTGGCCCAGGTAAATTTCTGAATGTGACAAAACATGAGAAGAGAGAGATATGATTCAGGTTGTAACAATAGAAATAGATTTGGGGTTTCAAATCACCCTTCTCAGACCTAATCGATTTTGACAGGGCTGTAGTGTGCAGGGACATCAAAGTAGATAGTGTTACCAAGCTCCCACAATATGAGGGACTTAGGAGGGCATTCTCAGTCTCATACTTCCACCCTGCTCTACTTCTCATTTACATAAAAGCACTCAAGCCATCATATGCAACCAAGAGTACAAAGCTGTAACAGACTCTCCTCTGTTGGAAAGGATTCTGGACAGTTCTGAGGCTGCGTGCGGATACAATAATCATGCAAACTTAGCCCATCAGCATTTCAAAGCATTAAATATAATCACATGCTGCATCAACCTCCTACCCTGAAAATGAAATTATACCCAAGTAATTTCCCACTACAAACTCCAACACTGACAGTAATTATGACATCAGCTAATGTTGAAGAGTGGCTAACACCTACCACAAGTGTCGAATCGGCATCGCTGCATGTAAGACTGCCAGCAAAGCCCCTCCATTGTCAAGAAACCAAATGTTGTGCTCTTCATCAAAGATCTACAGTGACAAAACACTTTTGTTCCTCTCATCACAGCATACTTTCCATATGAATCCATCATTTGTTTAAGGTAAACACATGCAGTATGTAGACCCAGATGGGTCTCACCTGTCTCCAGCTATTCCCTGCATCAGATGTTATAAACATCCCAAGGTTGGTAGAGGACAGCTCTGTTCCAATATTCCCTGGATACAGAAACATGAATTATTTCACTCAGTACATATTTACATAGCAAAGATCCTATAGCAGACCTATATGCATAATCACCTTATAAAATTGTTATTTTGTGAATCTGTATGTCCTCAATCTCCACTGGAGGACACATTTATGACTTAGTGCAACCTAATCATCTCACCCAAAATATGAGATTTATAAGTTGAAGTTTCAGTATTTGATTTCAATGACAGAAAGAGGGCACTGTGTGATCAGTTTTGTCTGTTTTTGAGACTGCAATGCTACATTGAATTTACCTGAGAAACTAGGAATAAACAAGGCTCATCATTTGCATCAGATCTATTTTGATAAATTGAATCTTTTCATCTAATGCATAGCCATTATGTAACTCCTACCTGTAGCCACAATGACTCCTGGTACAGACTTTTTGCTGGTGATGGGTCCAGATGTGTAGGGATTCTCTGACATCTCCAGATGAACATGCAGCGAACAAAATGGCTGTCAACAGAATGGATTCCCACACAGCACATGTTGAGGCAGTACGTATCAGACAGATCTTAGAAGAAAATATAATTAGCTTTGCCTTCAAACTATTCTTCCCTTTGATAAAAAAGTGCTAACATTTTCAAAGACCACTTCTAAAACAAAGATACTTTGTTCCTCTCAGCTCCTCTGCCAGAAAAAAAAAGAAAAAAATGGCTGAGAGGACACAGGGGGCATTTGAATTGTTTCATTCTAAAGCAAACAAGGCATGTAATTAAAATTCCCAAGATGCACTGATAAAACTGGCAAAATTGATTCAAATCATTTCCCTCATCTTTCACACTAAACCCCGCTGAAAAACATCAATAAGGCATTTTCAACAGCTGAGGGTGGATGGGGGGGTCAGAAAGCAGACAAGAACATAATGGTCATATGCACGACTCAGTGGTAGATTCTAACCTGCTGTTATCTGGATAACATACATTATTGCAAACAGTCTCTAAAGAACATATTGCATTGATAAGATGACTATCATACCTACTGAATAAGAACACGGCCACATAATGTAATCCAACATTCATTAGTCCAGTGTGACTACAGGTAGTAAATTGAAATCACTGAGGTTAATGGAAAGTCTGGTCCCCTAAAACTGAACGTGATGATACACGGATACAGGCAGATAAGAATATTTCAGCTAAGCATCTCCTCAGCCATTTATGAGGCTAAAAAGGCAAGCTGATGCTAAAGCTGGCATCTGGCCTCTAGCAAATGTGGCTCTGAATCAAAAAACATCCAAAGCACAGCTGATGAGGGTGACACATTTGATGAATGATATATGTCAGAGGCTTCATTTCGCATGAATAAGAGCATCCATTCACTCACACCCAGAGGCTCAGGCTTACCAGGATGCAGTTTAGGTTATTTCCAGCCACATCAGCGGCAGGAGCTGGCAGCAGGGCCCATGTTTGTCCCTTGTTGTATGTGATAAAAGTCTTTATGTGATCATCCACCAGTTTATTGGCAAGATACATACCATTTATACCCTCAACCTACAAAAGAAAACAGAAATAGGACTGCTTGATTTTTTTGATTAATAAAAAAATTTAACTTTTTGATTGATTCTTATTTGAGCATTGGTAAAAGAAGTTTTCAACACTAACTCAACTTAATTACTGCAATACTGCAATGTAAAAATACTCTATTTACTGCTTTCAAAAGAAGTACTCAGTACACAGAAAGCCCCCACTGTTATTATTGGGTAACAATAAGGGTACAAATCACATACTTAAGTGCTCAAGTACCTCAAAATTACCTTTTAAAGTAAAAATGCCAAACATTGGTTGGCAACAGCCTCTTAAATGTATGGATACTTTTACAAGATTTTAAAATGCATGCCTTATTGTGTGCTGGCCAGACAAAACTGCAATTTAAAAATGTTAGAAGGAGAATTTACTGATATATTTTTTTAATTTCCTAACATTTTATAGACAAAAGTAATAACAGAAAAATCAATAAGGAAAATAATTGCAACTTTAATTATAATCACTGCTTAGTAACTTAACAAATGGCTTGTAGTTGTGTGATACAAGTGGAATGGGAACAGCAGCCAATGAATAAGACTAACTACACACCTTATAAAAATCGACCAGTAGGTTACCGACAGGTCCTCTGCTGGTTCTCAGATTCTCTAATGAAAGGGTAAAGTAGATCCCGGGGGAGTCTGAGATATACAAGCTGTAAGTGTTGTTCTGATTCCACTCCTGGACCGCAGCAAACACATGCTTCTCATCTGTACTGATGATATGCATGTCCTATAGGAGGGTGTGAGTGAGAGAAATTCAAAGATGAAAAGACCAGATGGGTGAGAATGTCGAGTGAAGTCGAGTAAAGTCAAAAGAGCTGCAAAACGGAGGCTGTGTAGTGTTAAAGTGTCACATTTCCTCACAAAAGCACGAGTTATATAAAAAAAAGTGGGTCAAAACAAAACAAAAATTATGTTTCGTTATGATAATGCATATTTAATTTGACATTTATGTGGTGGTGTTATCGCTCACCTTTGGAAGACAATACTTGGGTAATTTCATCCTCTTGAAGGGTTCTCTCATGTAGGAGACAAAGTAGCTGGCTCGTCCTGACTTGGTTACCTTTGCAATGAAGTCAAAGAAGCTTTGTCATTCTTTAACTTGCCCACACTTTAAGGTACATTGCACCTACAATAACACCTTGTATTTCTCCATTTCACAGATTTTATTTATTTGTACATTTCCATTTTGACTGATCTCATGAGTACGAATCTTTCAAAAAAAGACAATGTAGGATGTCTGAAAAATGGAAGACACAAAATGGGATGTGAGGATGTTAAACGACAGTGTATGTGAGAGAACTTGCCAATGTCCCAATGTGACTTTGTTGGAAAGTGTGGACATGAAGCTAAATAATTCACAGCACATGACTCACTTGATAAAATGCTTGCAATTTTTACTCCACTTTCCACAGTGTTGAAATCAAACTAAGATAACAAGCATAACAGAAATTATTATCATTATCCCAATTAGTGTAAACCTAAGAGGCACCGAAAATTGTGTTGGTTTTATCTACAGGGCATCTTGAAGATCTTAATGCACTGCCACTTTCCCATCCACTTACAGGCATGGCAACACCACTTGATTGCTTATTTTCTAATCAACTAGAAGGATGGTGTTTGTCCCCCAACACACTACATTAGGGCTCTAATGGAATAATCTATCGAAAATCAATGAGCTGCATTTTCCCAAGCCACATTTTTGAGGATGTTGCACTTGGCTGTTCCTTCTCCCTCAAGAGACTTTGGAGGTGTTGAAGACTGCTTATTTCGTTGTAGCCCAATCGATAACCTCATTACTCTTTGTCAAGTTAAATCCAACTGCCCCAAGCAACGAAAGTCACAAGAAAGTCATCTGTGCCACCACAGCTCGGCACAGACACACCCTCAGTGTCCAGTTATTTTCACCAGCATGTCTGCCTCTCTGCCTTGGTGGTCAATCTCATCTCAGCTAAATGCAATTTGGGCATTTTATTGAATCATCTCTGACTGCATATCAGCACTGTGATATATTTATTTTTTCATACGTTTTCATTCTTACTTCACAGCCATTCCAATCAAGTCTGTGGATTAAAGCATGCTGTAAGTGAAACTGGGTCACGACTAAAGTATCGCTGCTGCAACACACAGCATATCAAAAGATTAAATCTGTGGATAAATAAATTAAAAATGATCAGTAAACACTTAGAAGTGTTTATTCAAAATGAGAGAGTACAGAGAGATTTAATACAAGCGTAGAGCCCTAGGAAACTACTCTAATTTGATTTTTCTTTTCTTGAAATTTCACTGGAGTCTACCAAAGATGACCAAATGCATTAAGGCTGACCAACAGAGAGAACATTACGCAGCTGTGGGTGGAAATCAATGACAGTGGAGGGCATTGGAAAATTTAATTTCTAATAATGACCCTGACTGGCGCTGTCTAATTGGAGTCAAAGTCAGAGAGAATGGTAATAAGACACCAACCTGTCTATTCACAGCTCCTCTGCCGTGTGCTCTCAGCAAGAAAACACATTTGTCAGGCATGGAGTATGTCTGTGCGGAAACTCAAACACTGAGCGTGCCTTGACATGAACGAGACAAAACATAATCAAAACATACACTGGGCCAGTGGGGAACAGGTGTGTTGTGGAAAGATATTATGTGGGTTTTGATGAAAACAATGAACTGGATGCACAAGAGAACAACAAAAAAATAAATAAAGTTCACAGAGGCAGCAGCCCTTGTGTGAAAAGATGAAGACAACAGGTTTAATCAAGTAATCTATCACTACGCAAACCTGAGTGAAAACATATTCGTCCTGCACAACCAGTGAGTTGGTGTCCACATGACCAGGAAAGAGATACTGTCTGTTGCCTTCTGTGCATCGCTGGGCTCTGCACTTCACGTACTGAGCGCCTGGAAAGAGGCAAAAGGAAAACCATCAAAAATAAATTTTAACCATTTACCTCCACACAGTACTTTGTATGCATTGAAGCTGGTATACAGCATGTTATTTGCTAAAATAATCCTGAGTTTATTGTTATGAAACAACTTGGGTAACTGTATACAAAATAAAGAAAATACTAGATCACTAACACCATAACACAGTAGGCGTTTATGCGATCCAAATTAGCTGAGATTCAACACAAACACAGTTGAAGCTTTTGCAGTGTCACTCTACAAAAAATGCTTAGGATGTGTGTGAGACAAGAAGAGCTTGTATGCTAATTCAGATACGGATTTTCTCACCACAGGTGGAAAATGAGTATCTTTTCCAATGCAGAAAAACACTATAATTGGTGTAACAGAATATACTATACCATGCTGTTTCGAAAAAGGGGAGATGAGGTTTGTCTATGAGACGCAGGGGATAGATTAAGGAGAAGAAACATCCATCAACCCTCTAAAACTCTTCCTTTTTGTCAGGAGATGCCTATTGTGCTTTACTAGACTTCAGGGATCAATCTGAACAGCGGAACGGGTCTCATCTTCCCCATGACCTCGCTCTAAATGAGAGGCAAGAGGTCCTGTGGGCTATGCTACCGTGGCAGACAGGAGTGCAGCACTCACGGCCTTTTGCGATGCGTGTCTCAATGTGGACCACGTCTGCTTCTCTGTCCAGCCCCATTACCGCCCTTGAAAGAGCATGAGGAGGAGGAGATATAGAGGAGCAGAAAGACGTGGTGGGAAAGAAAAGGAAAATGAGAATAGAAAACAAGAAAAGAGAAAGGGAGGCCATGTTGAATATCACAGCTGTAGGCAGACATCCATATTCTGTGAAACCATAAGATGTTTTTGTCTCCTGTAAATCAGTCAGGGTTTCCATTGGCAGCAATTAATTCCATTTACCAAAGCATCAGAGGAGGAAACAAAAGGGGGAGGGTGTAACATAACATTAGCTATTCACATAAATATCTACCATAGCAAATGTGTGTTGTTATGAAATTGTAGCTTGCTGCAACACCATTTTGAAAAATAACTATGTGACATTGTGTAATGTGCATGAAGAAATGGTTTTCAGCGTGCAAATAATGCACTATTTTGGGTGCCGCTATAACCACTGCTGTCTTCATATATATCAAACACCTGCATGTGGTGAGGACGTCCTCCAACTAATGTCCTTTCTGTCCTGGCTAAAAAACACACTTACATTTGACACATACCATGACAAACAGGGATAAACACGCTCGCATCAATATTCACTGCCCTGTACCCGAGCAGTCAAGATTACTAAATGGCAGTGACAACAAAAACAGCATGTCACATTTGTGGTATGGAAAAAGAAGCACAATATTACTTCAGGTCTACGTGACATGGATATAATCAGTTGTGTGCTTGACTGCAGTGGGGGGGGATACATGTTAGGTCACTGGATCCCTCTGACAGCACAGGGTTATGAACACTATTATTATGCAAATTACAATCAATCACTGTACAAAACTGTTCAAAAATAGGATTCACATAATCATACCAGTAGAATCGGCCTGGCATCACGTTGTCGTGAACAAGCTGCCATTTCCTCCCAAAGTCCATTGAACTGTACAGCTGCAAGATACCATACTTAAAGATTTAGGAAGGAAATATTAATGAGCAGCACCACAGCAATCATTACATTAAAACTATATTTTAAAAAAGCTTATGCATTCAGCATCATATATTATCTTGTTGCCACTTAAAGTTTCATCGTGGGTTCACTCAGAAGCCACCTTGCTGTCATGACTGTAAGCCAGTATCCAGTTTTCCTGTGCAGGGTGAAAGAGCAAGCTCACGATGTTGAAGTTAATGGGATGCTTCTCAAAGCTTGCCCCTTCATCTGAACTGATGAGAACAGCGCTCTCTACCTCTGGGTCACTAAGCATCATTATCTAAAGTATAGAGGACCAGACACAAAGTATGGAATTAGAAGAGACAGAGAGAGAGAGAGAGAGAGAGAGAGAGAGAGAGAGAGAGATACACACTGTCATTTGGCAGCAATTTAAAAAAAAATCTGTAAATTGATGTCAGGACTAAGCTTGTATGAGATCAAAGGGAACAAAAGCAACACGGAGACGCGTACCTTCTGTTTGTTGGTAGGGCAGACGTACAAGTAACTTAACACTGTTCTTGAACCCACTTTGTCATTGAGTTTGGTGTAGGTGCTTCCATAATCAGTGGATCTGGACACAAACAAAACAGATGTTCCATGCTTGATTAAAAATCTCCATTAGAGACCTGCCTGAGACAGATTTTAAAGTGTTTATCAGTGGTTTGGCAGGTTTTAACCCATCAACTGCACATCAGTTCCTCTTAATGTGCATCTCCAAAGCATGTAATAGGTATTCAGAATGATTTTCTATGATATGGGCAGCTTTAAGGGATGAAAATCAACATGCAGAGACTAGTTTCAGTTTAATATCATTTTGGTTTTTGTTGCTCTCTTAACTGACTTGCCTAGCTTTGACATTAGCTATTATTACATTTCCACTTGCTATCATCTTATCAATATGAAATTAAATCTATCTGTAATTTCAAAAGCCTTCTATGTTGGAGGTTGTATAGACTGCAGAATTAAAATAGATGATTCCTACTAAAAACCATAATGTCCTAGACGAAGAGAAAGAAGTACCTGACTGCTGACACCGGTATCAGTGTGGATGTACACAATACAGGTTTCCAGATATTTTTAAAAATGGCCTGGCAAATGTTTTATGAAGGAAATGCATTCACAAGGTTTGCTCTATAGGATGCACATTGTGGCTTTTAAAACTCCACAGGGAACCGTTAGCATGGTGTAACATTTTGAAAAATGTGTTGCCATTGTGCGGTAATGCATTAGTGAACAGGGCTAATTTGATAACTCATGATTGCTACTGCATTAAAGGAAGCTCTAACTCCAATGACAACCAACAAAAAATATGGATCTCAAAAGAAGCATAATGCAAAATTGGCAGTTTTTGGCATTATACAGCTGATAATTAGGCATTAGGCATTTTCCTACTCACAATTCAGCAGTAATTTGATAAACACATTATGCAGACCAACCATCACCTTACACATGTCGAGCAAGTTTCTGTGTCCTTATATTTTTGCTATGTTGATATGACACCAGTGAATTCCTGCCAGGTAAGAAATAGATTTATGAACAAATTATGCTTTGCAAAATGGTCAGCAGTAATGCAAGTAAATAGTTTTTAGTTAAGGGGATAAAACAGTATGGGCATAGTCCTTGAATATGACAACACTGTGGGCAGTGGTGGAAGAAGTACTCAGATTCTTTACTTAAGCAGAAGTAGCAAAACCACAGTGAAAAAAAGTATAAAAGTATTAGCATCAAAATTAGTTGAAGCACCAAAATAAAATGTAGTCATTATGCAGAATGGCACATTTCAAATTAATGTATCTTAATTTACTGGATTATAATTATTGATGCATTATTGTGTTCATAATTTTAATGCTGTAGCTGGTAAAAGTGGAGCTAATGTGCTTATCATTTGAAGTACTGCTGGGTAGTTTGTGAATTTCCCCCTGAGGATCAATAAAGTCTTGATTCTCGTGGGTCTTGATCATTGATTATACTGTATTTTGTTTTATTAATCTGATTCTGAAAAGTAACTAAAGTTACTAAATAAGTGTAGATGGAGTAAAAACTACAATATTTGCCTCTAAAATGTAGTGAGGTGTAGTCGAAAATGAAAATACTCTAATAAAGTACAGATACCTTGAAATTGTACTTAGGTACAGTACTTGAGTGAATGTACTTAGTTACATTCCACCACCGACTGTGGGTAAGGAACAAAATATAAACTTATATAAGGCATTGTTCTCATTTATGCTAGTAGAAGACAGTGAAGAAGGAGACTTCCTTTTCAGAGCAGCAATAAAATCCCCTTCGATACAGTCTTTTATCTTAAATTAATGCCAGAATGGCCCTTTGTTCTTTGTTTTGAGCTGATACTTTGCTTCACCTGTTTGTATTCAGTTTTTATTTTCACTAGGGAAAGTTTAATGTGCTATTTTGTTGTTACAGTGAAACACATCAGCATCACAAAAGTGAAAAAGATTTAAGGTGAAATATGTTATACAAAGGAGATAAAGAAAAACAAATTAGACTAAATTATCTAGTTCATTGCCCTTATTAATTAAATGGCCTGTGTGGAAATAAAATCACATAGGTCTGTCACAACATGTGAGGACACTTGCTGCTCACAGAACAGGCTGTTCCTTACATGTACAAGTGACAAAGGTAGATGTGTTTCTCACCCCCTTCTTCATCTTTCTGCTCACCACAAACAGAAAATCCACACTCTTAGTTCTACCAGAGTGCGACCAAATGTAATTCCATGGCACAACTCGACAGATACCCCGTGTCTACTATGTTGACATTGTTTTCAAAGACTAATCCCTAAACACATTTGTATTTGTGCATAATTACTCATTTCAGCTGGAATTTCTGTTTTTGATTGTGGCCTTTTAAATGATGGCAAAACACTGTGGAGCTTTTTTAGAGGAACTGTCAGGAATCTCAAAACATAAAGGGACTTTATGTGTGTTTGGATAGTGTAGCCTCTGCAGTTCACCCACGGATATTCACATTGCATTTTGCAACCAACAGTGGCCCAGAGTGGTAGTCATAATTCATTTATTGTGCTATCACAAAAATCATTTACTCCAGTTTCTTTTCATAACATTCAAATTGCTGCTTTTCTAATACCTATACTAAAAGCCTTCGGACATCCCCTCAGGTGCACTCTGGTTTACTCATGGTACCACTGTTAAGCAGACACCTTGATGATGGAAGACCTCCTGTACACAATATGGGATTTCAAAACGTGTCAAGTCAAGTGTAAATCTTAGCGACGCTTCTGGTGAAACCGATATTAATTTGAAACTCTATGCTTGGCAGACTGATGGTTGCTTTTTCCACATGTATTTCAGAATGAAATGAGTTCTCTGCAGGCTATGGGAGAGGTGAGAAAAAGACATATCAGAAGCTGGGCTGTGCTCTATGGTATAATCCTTAATGAATTCCATTCTTATTTATGACCTGACAGGGCACTGGAATTCACCTCTCACTACATACTGAATGGAATGACTATGGCTATACAGTAGCAATTGCATGTCAATTGCTCCTGAAACAAAAGGTTACAGATGACAATAAAAAAAAATCTCCATCCAGAAATTTTTGGATCAGAAGAAAAGATCCAGAGTGAGAATCCCACAAAGAAGTCTTCCGGTTTATATTTCAAAAACAACCTTTCAAAGATTTCCTTGCTGATGATGGGCAGAAAATAGGTAGGTCTTTTCTAAAGGTTTCTTGCAGTCTTGGTTGTGTTATTCATGGGACTGTAGGAAGCTAGGAGGAGGATGCTTCATTCTGAACTGCTTCAGTTTGCCTTATTAAAATATATTTCATATTTGGTTCCAGTGTAACTTGATTGTTCATATCCTAGCAAGAGAGAACACTATAAATCATGCTTACAGTACACCGCACCCTCTATGAATATATTGCTCTTGTTGTTTTTAGAGCTGTGCTTTTGCATTTCAATAAAATTCTTGCAATGATGGCATAACCTTTCTATTTTGATTGAAAAAGAAGTGATTAATATCAGACTTACCTCCAGAGTGAGCTTTCAGTAACAGCTCCCAGGTTGAAGTCAAACAGCTTTGTCAAGATTAGGATCACCTACAACACAACAACAGACGTATTTAATTACACACCAATGTCTGAACTCTAAAAAAAACTTAGCCTAAGTACCTCACCAGCATGCATTACCTGTCTACGCCTAATGATGTGGAATGAATGCATGTCTGCTAAATTCCTTTACTAATAAGTATCAGCCTCCTATCGTATGTTTTCTCAATGACAAGTGATCCTCATGTTGTCAGGAGATGTCAGTCTGCTGGTGGCAGGATCTGAAAAAAATCCATGACGGCTGTCAAGAGCTGTGTCTCTATCTCATGTGGAATGGTACCTACATGACAGGAAAATCTGAACATAATTGTTCAGTGAACAATGAAAAGAAATGCAGTTGGCTGCTGCACCACACTACGCTCTTTCTTTCCATTTTCTTTTCTTACTTCTGTCTTGATTTTACCTTCACAAATGCAGCCTAAGCACTAACAGATGATGATCTCAAATGGTGATGTTGTGTTATACTGTATCAGTTGTTTTAGTCACTGGAAGGCATCCAGTTTAAGTTTTTCGCTAAATGCTTTTGCATATTCTCTGAGAATGGTTGGACAATGTGTTTCTGGGAAAACAAAACACGGCCTATAAAAGCCTGCCAAAGCACAGAGGCCACAGTGAAATGGTGTGCAAACGCATTATTGTCACTCCAGTGGCATTATAAAATGACTTCTCACGGGATGCTCATAACTCAGGATAGAAGAATGGTGGGGTGGAGAGTTTGGGGTAGGGCACCAAGGGAGGTAGAAGGAATGGTAGGTAATAACAATCAAGGAGTAGAAACATGGCATAATATGACGAATTCTTTTTAAAAGCCTGAAAGATGGGTCAAAAGCTCAATTACAGAGAGTTTAAACACATTAACCTTATGGGACCCACGGAACAAGTCATTAAGCAGAGAGAAGCCACACAAGACTTGGTGGAACAAAGACACGCCTCTAAGTCTGCTTTGAAAATGTTAAAAACCCAATTGACCCACAATTTTGCCATCAAACAGTCACTGTGCATGGCTGGGACTATCTGCATTACAGGTTAATTAACCAATCACACAGAGAGATAAGCATTTGCATAACTAAATGCACCATGTCTGCAAGGTCCAACACTGGAGTCTGAATCAATTTGGAGCACAGACTTAGTTAAATGGTTGTGATGTTAGGCCTAATTGCCTGCTTTGAAAAATAGATACGAGAGAGAAAAAAAACCTTTGCCAAGCTGTTGATCGTTTGTCTCTTCAGTTTTCTTTTCTAAACAATGACTTGTATGTCTGTGGACGTTATAGATACTAAGGGGTAAATTAAATCTGGAATTGATTTTTATCAATGTCATAATAGTGGTAGTTCATTCCTAATCAAAGGGATTCAAATACCCAGCACAACAAACTAACTGACTGAACAACAAATAGAGGTTCATGCTTTTATGGGTTTCAGTCATTTGCACCATTTTGCACGCGGATCCAATTTAATCAATGCTTACAAATTTAAATAACAATCTAAAACAATGTCTAAAAATAGCTCCAAATGGCAAACTTAATAACAAAAAGCCTCTCAGCACCTAGGCTGTAATTGGCATTAGGAGCTCTGTCCTAACTATTGTTAACGTGTTTGTGTGGTTGGCTCATTAACAAAAGCTGACCCACTGAATTGGGTCAGTGAAGATCTACCCCAGGGACTAACAGACTACTGAGCCAGATGACTGTTTGCATGATTTGCCACTAAGTGGATACATCTCCACTGTACTTCAGCGGAGACTGCACTCCCATGTCTTCAACAGTATTGATAGGATATGCTTCTGTGGCACAAGTCAGTAGGGAGCGACTACTATACATGCAAAAGCTGAGACCAGTAGGATGTCTCGCACAATAAATGTGTGACTTTATACTATGAGAACTAGACAAATGAAGCTGCTTTGAGCACAAAACTTTACGAGTTGGTGCAGCCTTGCATTTATGTAAATACTGCGGACATAAAAAATACAAAATGGCATTACAAAATTGAATTATTTTGAGCCTTCTAGGTAAACACAGTCCTCCATGCATATCATTGCTCACTTGTATTGGCCAAAAGTAAGGGCCCAGGAAAGCCAAAAGCAGTGCATTTATTCATGTTTATGTTTTATTGATGTGAGCAAAGAGAGCTTTGCCCTAGGAAAGTCAACCAATCATTTTTCAGATTGGCTCTCACCCTCCAAGGAGCTGGGTTTTGTCATCCTTACATTCTATTCTTGTAGCTTTTTCCTCTCCATTTTCCTGTTTTCAGTTTCTCTTTAATTGTATCAATCTCCTCCTTTCCTTTTTTTCTTTTAAACTGTCTATCCAGGTAATGTTTATTGCATCCAGCATATTTCACAAGGTTTCCACAATTAGAAATGATACAAAAAGTAAAGGGATATCACAATCAGGTGCTTTTTGGCCATGGAAAAATGTTGACTCTTACAGATGGTTGAATAAACAGCCTCCATGGCAACAAAGGTGCTACAGCCATAATGTCATTGTGATATACTGTCTCAGCTCCAAACAGCTGTCTCATCCACACACAGACCTACACACTCTGCTTGAAGAAGGATGCAGCATATGCATGAACAGTACTGCACAAACACAGGCTGTCTTACCAAATCAAATCTTCTGAAATTTTATCTTTTTTTTTTTTTTTTGTAGAAAAATGTTCAAATTTTGAAAGTGCTCCAGTGGGACGTGAGAAGCATCTCAACACTGTGTTGGTGGGCAGCTTTTCTACACCACTCACAATTTAGATATGAATCATCTCTGTGTACTGTACTGCAATATGGCTATTAATAAAATGAAATACGGTTTCTGCACTCAGTGAGGTTTTATTGTGCTTTCTAGCATCATGCTTCAAATGAAACCTGTTGCTCATCCAGCCCTCAGTACAGCATCATTAAGACAACACCCCTCAAATATTATTTCTAATTAGGTAGTCGAGAGAAACAACAGATTTTTATTCTATACATCACACCTCCAGATGGTTGTTTCTTTTTTGCTTGGATGTAACAGATCACAGGAAGTAGGAATAATCTTTTAAAAAAGTGAGAAATACACTTTCATGTAGATCTGGCACTGCTTTTGAACCAGAGGGTGCAACTGACAGATCTAAATTAATTTCCAAGGGACCCCCAAAGTTGGAGCTGTAACAGTGAATGATGTAAGGCCCAACATGGCTAACGACTCGCACAAGACGCATCGGCACAACTCTATTTTATTTACCTTTAGCATCCTCTGAAAAGTTCACACCAAAATGATACGCATTTACATTCTCATGAATACACATAAGCTTTTGTATATTATACTGCAGGGTAAACACGGTCACACAAAGAGCCATCTCCTGGGAGTAACCCTTGTCTATTTACCTTCTCGAAGTCTAACCACAATATCAATATGCTGGACAGCTCACTGAATTATGTCAAGATTAATTAAATCATTTCTCAGATACAAGCCTTCATAATAAGCTTATTTTTACCCACCTTACTCTGTCAGCTATCTGGAGGTTAGGTTTTGTGACCTTATCAAATTTGACAAACAGGATAAACCTGGGCCTTGAAGCCAGAAACTTTAATTAATTGGCAAACTGTCTCACTGAGATTAAACATCCCTTTTACAGGAGCAACTTAGCCACAACAACAGCAGCACATACTACACAGGAGTTAGAAAACATTCAACCCAGCTTAGACCCGTCACCACTTCAACAGAGAGCACTGACAAGCTTATCCTGATACTGTAAGTATCTTGGCTACATTTTTAAATCACTACAATCAGTATTTTTATGACAGCGTATGAAATGCCAACATGAACAGTCTGACAATGTGAAACGATTCAGTGTGTGAAAGGAATCAAAAGGAGTGATGAACCAACAGAAAGTTATCAACTGCATCTGCAGCTCTGCTCAACTTTATGGAGATTTATAGTGAGTTTCAGCTCATTGTTTAGCTGCACTCATCGCTCCCAGCATTTTTGGCCACAGCGAGAGGCTGTTTTCAGCTAAAATGCTCCAAAAACCCTCTGTACACGCTACCTGCTCAGTACCAAACCAAACACTGTCACAGTAAAAGACTAGCGCTTGAACATAGTGGAGCTTTAAGCAGCTAAAGAGCTAGAAAAGTACTTGAGGAGCTGAGGGGAGTGAATATTGGACACAAACATGACTCCAAAATAATGCCAATGCTGCTTTATTAATTGTGGATATGTACTGTATATCCACAATATCAATATCAACTTGTACAGATCAATATGGCATCATGGATAGCTGCTTAGGTCATGCACTCTTGTGTGTCTCGTTTTTCCTCACCTTCTCGGTCATCCGCAAACTGTCCCGGATTACCGTTACCAAAGAAGAATTGCTAAACGTCAGATACAGTAACTCACTCCAAACACCCTTGCCATCATTTTTGCTAACATGCAAAGTGTTAGTTGACTGATATATCATTAGCATTTTTTAAAATTCCCAAATATGTACACTCTCATTGGATTCAATGGGAAAATGTGTCCAGACCTTTGACTGGTAAAGTGTGTGCTGAAACTTCTAACTAGTAGTGTAGATCAATATCAGCCTCAGAGTGGCACAGTAGTGCAGTGGCCAACATTGTCTCCTCACAGGAAGAAGGTTCTGAGTTTGAACCTTGTGGTCAAACCAGAGTTTCTGTTTAGTTTGAATGCCGTCACTATGCTTGCATAGGTTTTCTCCAGGTATTCCGGTTTCCTCCCACAGTCCAAAGGCATGCAGGTTAGATTAATTGGTGACTCTAAAGGTCTTTTAACACCAAGAAAGACATGAAAAAAATGATATGAAATAGTAAATTTTTCAGAGGCAATTCAAACACACCACATGTATTCACACCAAATGAGGTGCGAACATAAAAAATGAAATTCTAAAAGCCATGCTACAAATGTAGATGTCAAGTGATGATGGGTCGGTGCTGGTTCTGCTAAATACAATGAGTAAAAAAGAAAATGTTGGAGCATCCTATATTGAAAAAGGCTACTTGGAAAGTTTCACTGCTTGGCACAGGTGACTGAATCCAGTCTCCCACAAGACCCTCTACAGGATAAGTGGTATACATAAATAAGTGATGGAGGATATCAGACAAACTTGTAGTATGATACTGTAAAATAAATCAAACATGAAGAATGTAATCAACAAAACAAATCAGATCAAAGAGGAAAATGTAATACTGATTAAATAACAGCAATCTATACACTGTATGATTCCAAGGGATATAAAGGACAAACAACTAGGCAGCTCTAAACCACAGAGTTTTTTAAAATAGCACAAATGGAGTCTGTAGACCACATTAGAGTGGTGCCCAGCTTTTATATACTGTATTTTTTCATGCCTGTGTCATATCATTATTATCCAAAAGTTGACTCTCTGCCATCACTGCTTTGAATAAGAAGCAGAAGAGGAGGTTTGGAAGAGGAAGCAGGGTGAAAACATGGGCACAGTGGGAAGAGCCAAGTCTACCAAATAATGCAGATCCATGGGGGACCCCTAATGGATCCTGGCCATTATCAGACACCCAGAGCTGGCACCTCAGTGTGAGAATAAAAATTTGATACTCCATTGTTCACCTCACTACACTGCATTTCAGTGGCGTGTTCATAAAGATGCAATCCCAAGGACACAAAAATAAAACCTGGTTCATTTATTATTAAGATCATTACATTCTCTACTTCATTAAGGGAAGGAAGACAGAAGCCAAGGGCAAGTCATTTGAGTAATCTGACAAACGCTGTGATCTATTTTTCTGAAATAGTGCACAGCAGTAAACGCATGCCAAAACTCCAGGTGGAGAGCACATACGGGTGTGTCCAACAATTTTTTAAAATTTTTGTGACCACCTGCATTGGCACATTTTGGAAAGAGCCAGATGCAATCAGGCTCAATGTGGAATACATTATTAGAGGGAGGATTCATCATAAGCAGGTGGAGTCGGGGCTGGGTTTAGTAATGGCCAATCAAACCACCTCCTCTCATCTCCTTTGAAAGCACTACGGAAATCGGACTTTGACTGATGTCATGTCATGAAAATATGACACACAAGA
>NW_018127883.1:737318-781859 GCF_001952655.1 Monopterus albus | reverse complement strand
TACCAATGAGGTACTCTCTCCTGACTCCTGAGCTTTGGTAATATGGCTCTCATGCTTTAAGCTTGAGAGGTTTCAGCAATTCAGTCGATTATAGTAGAAAATTAATTCCTAAAATGTGATGAGAAAAATATTTATTGTAGAAGTAACACACATACATATTCACTCAGTAGTCTGTTAATATGATTTACCAGCTTTTGTGAATGTAAGACAGAAAAACTCTGGTGCTGTACCCAAGCAGCAATTACAGTATATAGTAATTTACTCACAGCTGAACAGCTCTAGTGTGCAAAACATACCATGATTTACAACTGAAAACCTCAGAATGAAATTTCAGGGTGGCCTCTGAAATGTGCCTATTTACTTTGTGTTTATCTACATATTACAAGCGTAAACTTTTATTGTCAAGTATTATCAAAAATACAATGAATTTGACTCCAGCCCAGGATTCACTTGCATCTATGGTGTTTAAATTAATAAAATATAAATATATCATAATTGCTGCATTAATGGTCCTGTACCAATAGTGATCGCCTACTAGAAACCGTCTGTGGTACTTGAGACTGAGCACCCTGTCAGAGATACGTTGCCCATTTTATCTACACCTACAGGTGCATTTGTTGGAATCAAACCATTACAAAACGCAAAAATAGACACAATGCACTGTATATAATACCCGTGGCAATGAAGGTACTGAAACTTGTTCATTTGAGGACATTGTAAATGAACAGTGAGTGTGACCGACTTTACTCGCTGTCAGGAACACCTGCAACATGACTGACTGGGACATCTGCAGGATATTTAAGCTTCTTTCATATGTTATTTTGTGTGGCTATGTGTAATTATTGTACATGGATTTGGTGTCAGATCTTCAATTCCCAAAGACCAACTGGAGATCAACTACGGTATTTCAAAATCATCTAGATTATGAAACATATTTCATATAATCTCACAATAAATTGTTCTTAAGTACTGTACAGCACATCAGTTATGGTTATGGGTATGAGTTGGGTTTTTTTTAAAAACACATTTGAGTACCTGTTCTACTTCTTCCTAGCCTAGACCCACCTGCGACTGCTATAAGAGGTTGTCTGAGTGGGCGTTATCGCAATCACTATTTCAGGTCAAAATGAAAACCAAAATTTCCCTGTGCCGTCTAATCAACAAACACATCCTCAGCTGCACCTCTCAGTGCAAGTGCATTAATTCATGGCAGGAAAATACAAACACACAAAAGTGCTAACAAAAAGACTTGTGCCCAAAGAAAACTGCTTGAAGACTGTGTTTGAAGGTGGCAGAATAACACAACTCACTGTGTTTATTTTAAGTCAATTAACAAAATGTCCTAGATCTCTTACCCACACTGAGAACAGGTCTCATCAATTTAAACATTAATTTCTTCTGATAAAAAGGAAAATAAATGAATAAATCAACCGACAAGCACAAGAACAAAGACCTTTTTGCATTCTTTGATGAATGAGATGGGAAAAACAGACTTAAAAAACTACTAGTGTAGAAATGTTTATAATAAAAGCTCCAAAGTTGCCACAACATATCCAACATTGCAGACACAAATTTTAAACTCTTTTTTTCCTCATAAGATTAAAGATTAATATATTCATGCATCCATTAGAAATTAGCTGATGCAAACACCTGCAGAGAAAAGAAATACAGAATTGTTTGCAAATTTGCATAAATTTCTTCAAGGCTTGACGGCAGTGAGGGCAAAATCAAGATGCACTGCAAGTGGGTGGAGGGATAAAAACAACATCTTGATTGTGTCTCTGCGAGGACATCTCCAAAGTAGAGCACTTAGCAGGAAAGACAAACATGTTTTAAGAGAAATGGTGCGGTCGAAGCGAGGCCTTATTCTGTCGTCATCTCATCTGTGGACCAAATTGATCGTTTGTACTTTTGTGGGTGAAAACATGCTCTGGGAGATGCTGCAAGTAAACCCAAGCAAAATGCCCTTTGTGCATTAGCCTCGTCTCTGTATGGTTGCTTGTCCTCTTGACTCCTGAGCTTTGGTCATATGGCCCTGATGCTTTGAGCTAGAGAGGTTTCAGCAATCAATTCAGTCCATTATGGTGGAAAATTAATGAAATGGGCCGAGTAGAAAAGGGTTTCACTTTAAATACAGCTCTTTTGTGAGGAGATTTTGTGGACATGCCATGCGTCTCTGCTGCTAACAACAACAATACACAATAAAAAGTGCTGTTTGCCACTGGTGGGAAAATAAGATTGTGATTGTTTTGGTTCATTTCTTTAAGGAAAACTTGGAGAAAAAGTCAATAAAATATGCTTAATGGACTAGGTAAACAGATATACACCGCATTTGGAGCATAGTTTTCCTCTGTTTTAATGTTGATTTCAGGGCTCAATGCACTGTGGTTTGCGCAAAAAGGTGAAAAACAAGGAACGCAGCATCCAAGGACAAATTTGATGGCAAATTTAGAAGTCATTTACATGTTTTGAAACATTTGACAACGTTTGTCACATCCTGAGCAATTTAAAATTAATTTGATGCATTGTAAGTGATGTGGAGAACCAAAAATACAACATTAGCATTTTACTTTTACAGGTTTTTCATTCTGTGCAGAAGGATGACTACATTTATTCTTTTTGTTTGCAATCATGTTATTCAATAAGCCATGGGCTACAACAGAGATTGGAAATTTACCAGGGTAAAATACAATAATATAAAATCTTGAACAGGTGTTTGATGTTTGAACACTAGTTAGCATTTTGGGGAAGTTTCAGGAATGCAACACGATTCAGACATTTCTTCCAGTCTCTTCTGTTCCTTCAGAGCTTTGGCTCTTAATGACTCTGCTTCTGCTCAGGGGGGTCTGAGCTACAGCCAGAGGCGGTAGTGCTTCCAAATTGAGATTTTGGGAGAAGCCCTGCACCTTAAACGATCCCCTTTGCAGCCAAAAGTGCTGTGAGGCTCACATCATGGGCTAAATGTGCCCCACATATTCCTGTTTTCCTTTCTCTCATCCACTTATTTGCATTTTCATTAGGTAGAGACTGGCTACCCTGTAAGGTTTAGAATTTCTTTTTCTTGTAAAAAACAAAACATAACATGTTTATATATTACTTATTTGAGGATAGCATACATGCTTTTATGGCTTATATTCAGTGGGAACATCTTTTTCAGGTCCTAGGGAGGTGTCAACTTGCAGGGTGGGCGCTAGTGTTTTTGGGCAGTTTTCCAGGTGAATGGTCAAGTAAAATTTGTTTTGTGATAATTTACCCATTTGGTTGGCTGAGTGAGTCTGACCCCTCTCCTCTCCAGATATTATTATTGAGAATGACGGGGCGCCAAGTTTATTGGGCTCAACATGCAGTGATGATGACGGACAACATCAGCTGTCATTTTAGTTCATGACATCTGGGTTGGAGATCACAGTCCTACAATAAAAGCCTTGTAGGATCTTCTATCCATTCATGTAACCTTCTACATTTAATGTAATGTTGTCTGATAAACTTGGATATAAATTTTCATTACTTAAACAATGGTTCTGGGTTTTCTTGATTTCCCTAATGAATTAGAAGACCAAATGAATGTTTCATTTTTCATCTTGCATTCATAGTCAGACACAGAACATGAAGCGTTTTGAGAGGCCAAAATCTTTCCCACCACAGGGACAATCTAATAAAGTTCATTGCAATTAAATGTGTTACATCTTACAATACTGGTGGGTTTTCAAAGTGCAGGACTTTTAACACCAGAGATCAGAATTTGCATCCTGTTGTGTGGTTAGTTTTAGGCAACAAAAGCACTTTGGTTAAGGTTAAGGAAAGATTTTGATTTTGGCCAAATGTTAAAAAAGTAAAAACATTATACTTCAAGTCACTGAAGACTTCTTCAGTATTTAAAATCAAGAGCTCCAGCTTTTCCCTCATCTTACCCAGATGCTGTGAGCACATAAATATAACCATAAGCAAACTTTATCATGGTTTGGTTGCTACAAGCGAATCCATCATGCTGCATAGAAGCCCTTTAACCTGAGTTGGGTGTAATGTGATATTCTATATTGGGCTGTTTGTTTGTTTGTATGTCATTTTGCTTCTTTGGTAAAGTATCCATGCAAATTTAATGGTACTGAATCTTCACATAGTGTGGCATTAATTTCAAAGATGAGCTGATCCATATTTTTCACACCCAGTCTCATTTTTGCTATGTGCCATCCTAAAAGCTGCACAAGGCCATTTCTGAATGAATTTTAAATGACCTCTGCAGAAAACTGACCCATTCAAAATAAAATAGCAAACATATCCAGCAAAATAAGCAGAAATGTGTGATTATAATTAAAGATGATTATTTAAATTGTACTGTTCACAAAGTTTAAAAATATCAGAGCACATCAAGTATTACATGAGAAATTAAAGGCCACTACTTCAGGTTTAGAGGATGTGCAAAATGCTAGCAGTAGGAAAGCCAGAACTCAACATGTTATTTCAAATTCGATGCTTAGTAGTTTAAGTAATTTATAGTCTTGTGGTATCCGTATTGATGACAATTCACAACCACTCCAATACAATCGTTAACTAATGTAAATGATGTGTAGGTTGTGTCAAGTCTTACTCTGCAAAGATTTTGATGTATATTTTGTCATAATTTTGATCAATATTTATTTTCTCATTTGTATAGCTTCTAATTTTGACCACAACTCATCTTTTTATTTATTTATTTAAAAAAAATTGGGTTCACAGCAAAAGCAACCAACCATTTTAAAGGATTTGTTCCAAGATATCCACTGAGTGAGTTTTCCATTTTCTAAATGTATTGTGTATGAAAGTTTTCCATCATTTCCATTGATTTCACTGCATGTGCGCGTGTGTGTGTCTTTTGTATCTTGCTAGATAGAAAAACCCATGTATAGGACATTCCTGTCAGCGCAAACTGCCAAGTCGAACCATTATTTAAGCTGACTGCCAGCCGAGCAATCCCACTCATTTTTAAACATGATAGTAACTGCTGTGTTACTTCAGGCAATATGCTGCTTCAAGGCCAAGTGAGTCTCAGCACATAATGTTACCTGAACTGAAGTCACCTGGTTTTCCAGATATTAGGAGTGATGAAACTAAAAATCTTCTATGACCTTTATAAAAGAAGTTGTTTTTTTTTTTACACCTAAAGTCGCACAGTTTGTGTTCACTCTCTGTCCATGATGATTAATAAAAGGTGTCTCCCAATTTGAATTTCAATTTTATGATTTTCTCAATCAGAAAATGCATAAATTTGTTTTCATAACCTAATCACAGAAATAATGTGCGTCTACCACACTGCGACAGTTATTTAACTAATTAATCAGATGCAAACCTGTCAAATTTGATTCAGCACCCGCTTTGTCACTTTGATTAAAATTGAAACATAAAAGTGTGTGTGTGTGTGTGTGTGTGTGTGTGTGTAACAGAGAGAGAGGCAAGGGGAAAATCAAACAATGGCATTGTGCTTGAACATACAACTGATGGTAGGTTTTTATTTGCTCCTTAAAATGCACTTTGCAAGGCAAAACTAGTCTAAGTGCTCAGAGCCTATGCATTATGGTCCCCGAGCACAAATGATTGATGAAAAAAGGGTGCATATGCATGTCATCTGAAGAGCAAAGAGTGGGATTTCACTGAATTATTACTACAGAGGAAAAATCTTTTTTCCCTCACCAAACCTTTAAAAATTTCCCATCCATGGCTCAGGAGCAATTGGTTTTGCTGTAGTTCTTACATACCACGCGGATTGCTGCAGTGTCTATCAGCATCTTACAATCACATCAGTGGACAATGCACCCCTAAAGGCTTGAGACAGGCTGGATTAATGAACAGATGCATGGCACTGACATCCTAAGGGACAAGGAGGTGGAGGACAAGAATGGCTGGTAGAAAATAAATAAATCTTATTGGCTACCACTTAAAATCATGTTAAAACAATCTGAAATTTAACTGACTGCCAGTTGAATAATATAGCGTTTTATTACCAATATACACAAATACTTAAGAAAAAGCTTATCTGAAATTAAATATTTCCAAAGTCTGAGGTGCTGCAAAATATGCTAATGCAACATGTGTGACAGGAAGGAAACAGTTTACACTCAAAAGTCAAAGCCACGTCTGATTTTCATCAGCCGATCAAAATCCCTACGGTAGCAACTAGGTGGCCAAAAGAATAACTAAAAGGTTTTATAAGGTCCCACATTTGACTAAAGTTTAACTGACTGTTTTATTAAAGGAATCTTACCCAAAATTATAAGTGCAAAATTTGAAAAAAAAAATGCAATTGTCTGAGTGGAACGTAAAAGAGAAATGTCAGAAATTATCAGAACAACAAAACCACATTGAAACTTTCCCCTTGTTGTATCAACAGTGGCAGCTTTTTAATGCACTTTTCATCAACCTGTAACATCCACAAACTCTGGTCAAACACCTCTGTGAATTGGGAACCCATTCCATTTGATTTCATGGATCAAGGAGTTTCTATGCAACCAGCTCTGGCATGTTAAATGGAATGGCTGTCTATCTAATGAACCGGTTTTAAACACAGGTGTCCCCCAGGACTGTGCCATTTCCTCTTTTTTTATTTTCTATTTATACCAATGAGATTATGTGCAACAATAACTGCCTCATTCTGATTAAGCATGTGGACAACATGGCCCAGGAGACCTGTCTGGTTCCCATTCAATCGCAGCAAATCAAGAAAAGACGTTACAGAGATAGATTGGTTTGACTCTCGCCATCTCAGAAGAAACAACAAAAAACCAATTAGATTTACACCATGGCCAACAGGAACAGCTGGCCTCATCAATGTCCAGCTCCTCTTAAACAAATCTGTAATGGCAGGCCCTTGATGATGACCAGACTCTTATTCTCATGATGCCTGGACAGGATTTACTCCAACATAGAGTATCATTTCTGCAGGACAATCTCTGAGGATGTTATGTCAATAAAGGCGTTCATTAACTGTCCTCAGCTTCAACACGGTCCCAGTTTGATCAGCTGTCTGCGAGCTGCCTGCAAAAATGGTCAGTCAGGAGCCTGAAATCATTTGGCTGCCAATATCTCCCTGATCACCAGCTGGCTTGCACACTAAGACTTTTGCCTTCAGGGGGGCTGGGGGTGGTGGTGTTGCATCCGTTGAATGTAGGATGTGCTGCAATGACTGTTTAACAGACTACCATCATAGTCATAACACAGCTTGAACAACCATGTGAGGCAAAAGGCTGAAATACTGATTTGCACAGAATATCCCCAGCTAACAGTATTTATTTGTATTTTTTAATGAATGCTCTATTTTTGTTCATATTTAAAGGCAGACATTATAACAAATCATAAATATCCATATCCGCCCATAATCATGAAATATTTAAGGAGCAAGAAATGGGTGGTCAGTCAATGCATACAGTGAAAAAGCATGATTTTAAAAGTGAATTCATGCTGTATACATTTGATTCTTATGGTCAAGTCCAATCAGTGTTATCTGTCTAAAAGTCATAGACTGTAGCGCTATGACTCCAGGCTTTGACGTCTCAGGCAATCACAAAATTTGAATACTAGTTGGGAGACTGATTTGTGGACAGATTTGAGGTTTTATGTGATGAAATTCTTTATCAAATCTCAACTCTGAAAATCCCCCGTCAGCATTTTCACCATCACCTTCTACATCTTTCTCATTTCACTCCCTGTGGGATTTTACATCTTGGCCAAATCACAGGCAAAGTCTTGAAGTAAATATTAGATAGAACTACCCTAAACCACAGGAAAGAAGTAATTTTCCTTCAAATGTCCCTTTTAGATTGGATTTATTATCAGTCATTTGCATCTAATATAGCCTGAGCTCTAACATCTAGTCATAAAATACCATCAATTTTAACTCTGCAGTTTTAGTCGTACTTTTGGGAACTGACGGGGACTCAGACTGTATAAATCTCAAATGTTGACTGGCTGCAGTGACAAACCCATCAGTGATGATCCACTGAACAGTGTCCTGCAGTATAAAAGGCCATTACTGGTGAAGATATCTCAAACCAACAACATATTTCATAATACATCCCACATATAAGCTTTTATTAGGTGCATTTCTGGTTTAGTTCTAGACTGTCTACAATGCTGTATCAACATGGCGAAAGCCTACGACGCCTCTAACATTGTGACATACAGCCTTTTACCAAACAGAAAATGTACCATATTATTAAATAGAGGTTGAATGACAAAAACGATCTGCCTTTTTGGATAATTTGTGAATATTCAAAGTGTTACTGGGTCACAAAAATCTACAGATATGGTCCCAGATTAATGTTACTGCCACACACCCTCTTCCCCAGCAAATGGAGGTGATCTGAATTATTTGAAGTAAAAAAGGCAGAGTAGCTCTTTTCTGTTGTACAAGGCTGCTTTTAGTTTTAAGATCTTTGTCCCTGATAAATGATGGAGCCACCAAACATTTCCACATGTGAAGTACTGTAAGAGATGGTTTTGCCTTTGTGATGGTAAAACCGTTTACAACCACAGTGTGTCTGCAGCTGTGGTGGGTCTATATGTGATTGTCTGTGTCTGGTGATCTGGGTGGTTACTGCAATGTTTTGCCATCAATCTAAGCCGTACACATTGGCATCTACCTGTACTGAAGTGCACAGCTTGGCATCATTTCAACAACAAGCAATGCTGTATTCATCCAGGCAATTAGATAACTACCAACTATGTGTGAGTCAAATGTCAACGACAAAGGCACTGTTGATTTGCCAAAAGGTCAGACTGTGTCTCATCAGCTTCAAATTAAGGTCCAAGTTGAACACCATCCCTTTAATTGTAGCTACTGCACCTTTCTGAGACATTACTTGATTATTTCATAAAAATGTGCTGTGATTGCTGTCAAAATGCTTGCACCTTCCCATAGCTTAATGTTGCAAAAGATGTTACTGCGGGGATAACTATTAACCTAAAATTTGGCTAACAGCTTGTTGAAATAAACGATTCGACTCTAGTTTGGAAAAAAACGAGAGGGAATCCTGCAAGTCCACAGTCAAATCTACCACACAAACAGATGCGTAATGCGCATGCAGTCATAGCATCTACGTAGGCAGTAACAGAAAACAAAATCACAAATGTAGAAAGAGAGCAAATGCATTTTTCAATTCAAGACTGTGATAGACTCAAGTGATTAATTTGTAGGCACCGATTCCCCCCGCACGCGCTTAAACTGCTGCGCGTAAAAATGTTGCAGATTCGTGTAAAAACAAAATATTATTAAAAATGTTCAACATTTGCAATTCAGACAAAAAATAATTAGCATCATAATCAGTGTGTGGAGCACTTGCGCGTTCTCAAAAACCTCTGAGATATGATGAAGTGTGTTTATGTCAAACTCACGCTGCTGTTGTGTCCGGACCAGTGCACCATCGCCTGGTTATGTGCCGAATCTCCCGACAGAGAAAAAGTAGAGGTGTCCAGGTGAGGCTCACTTTGCCTCGGGTTAGACCCTCTGGCTTCCTCCCCAGTGCGCCGGTACTCGGCTCTGGAATTGGAAACACCTTGGGCAGTTTCCACAAACCTCTTTCTCGACTGCGCTTCTCCACTTGCACTCCTGTCCACATGTTCGCTGTACGTGGTATCCACACTCCTTTTTACCTCCTTTCTTGGGACAAGAAATGTGTTTTCTAATATTATATTTGGTGTGGGTCGCCTTTGCTTCTCCTCGGAAATGTTGCCATACTTTTTGCCAGGAATGACAAGACCATTGTGGTAGTTCGGTGCCATTTTGATGCCGATCGGTGCCTCATTCCCTAGTCCACTCAGTGTTTCACTCCTTAGTTGCTTGCCATTGTTCGGTTTTAAAGCACCGGCTGATTCCGTTTTAAAGGCGTTTAAAACTTTTGTGCTGTTGTCGACTTTGACCTCCGTTGATTTTCGAGTTACATGTGCTTCCAGCGGTGTTGCCTCCAGGCGATAAAACCTGTCGTTTGCTCTGGGAGAACTTATTTTCGCTTGAGCCACAAACTTCGTGTGACAGGGATACAACAACACAAAAGCAAAAAGAGAAAAACTCCAAAATGCCCGGTGTCCCATTGTATTCTTCCAAACTGATAGTATGACAGTGGTTAAAAAAAGAGGCAGTATTTGAGTTTTAAAAATATTCAAAGTATCATATTTACGAGCAACAGGACATGCAGCACAACTGCTCACGTCCAGGAATTTGTCAAAGTGAGGGACTAGTTGGGGCGGCGCTGCGCATCAGGCTAACGCGCCGACGGAGAGTGACTGCAGGAAGGGTTGGAGCTCATTTTTTCATTATGATGTTTGAAAAAACGGGTTTAACATACTGAAATCATTTAAAAATTATTCCATGAGCCTTTTTCGGCTGGAACCACAGAGGTTTTATTCAGTGACGTCTTGGGCTATTTGTGCCAGCTCGTAAAAGTTATCCAAAACAGCACTCGATTGACCCAAATCGGTTGACAGCAAAAGTAATTTGTGCGTTGGAGAACAGTGTTGTGTTCACCGTGTAGTAACATTCTTGCCTCAGAAACGACAGAAATAAGCGTCATTTGCTTGCGTCAATCACCTTTTCGCCTTGTCAACTGTGTACACGCGCTTGCGCATGTGTGCCATTAAATTTTCGGGGGAATTCAGTTGGATTTTGCATAAAAATGTTTAGTGATGCTAACATTGTAGCTCTGCACATCAAAAAACTGAGTCGTAGGATATTCTACCTGTCTATAAGAAACTGAGTTTTGTTTAATTAAACCACTAATGCCTCAGGCCTTCTACTCACAACAACCCAGGAAACAAGAGGAGCGTTGAAGTCACTCTACTGTATATTTGTTGTTTTCTTCAGGCAACAAGCCTCCAAAAACCGTCTTTATCATGGAACCTTCACTTTTCATATTGTTCAGCGCCCATTTAGAAAAAAAGGAGCTTTCTCCAAATCAATATGCTATTTGAAATGCATTAGTTTCAATTAGAGCCAAATGAATCCCAAAAGGCAATTCCAATTTCCTCCTGGCAGAGCTCTTTTGCAGAAATGTATACAGGTCTTTTTACAAAAAGCCTTTTTAAAAATTTGTTGAACCTCTTATGATGTGTGGTGATAAGCAATTTAAAACACACAAACTCCAAGGGGAGAACACATGTTCCCCTGTGCCTGCATATGTTTTCTCTGGCTTCCTCCCACAGACACAGTTTGGTTGATAGGTGACACTAAATTGCCCATAGGTATGCATGTGAGGGAATGTTTGTCTGTCCATTTGTGTCAACCCTGTGATAGGGGTTGGCCCTCTACATCATAAGCAGTATGGATAATGAGTGGATAGATGGATGAATATTTCGCACTATAACTTGGTGTTGTGCTGTAGATGAACTCTCAGCTGCGAAAATCATGCATCTACTGAGCTGTAAAACATAGTCTAGCAAGGGGATAAGAACTGTCAAAGGCGCACAGCAAGAACCAAGCACAAAACAATCCACTGGAAGGAATGACATTGAGTTCATTGCTGAGAACAGCACCTTCTGATCTTGCACACATCTGCAAACAGTGCGATGAAGACAGCAATCAGAAGGCTAGCCGGTGGTGCCATCCTCCTCAGAAGCCTCACTTCTTGGTCACTGTTTTTTGGCACGGCTGTACAAACAAAGTGACATTCATGCAAGTGAAGGCTCCAGGGCAGCAGGTGCTACTGTTGCAACTCCACCGCACGCCAGACAGCTCACTCTCTCTACAGGCCATTCCCGCCAGAACGCCTCTGCAATGAGGGGGTAATTGGACTGATCACACTCTGTTTACCCATTATGCTGCTAAAATGAAGTGGGTTGTTCCCAAACACAGTATGACAGGTTGGGGAGGGAGGAGGAGCCTCTTTCATCAGTGACACATCTTTTAATCTGTACTAACCTTGGGCTGGGAAAACATTGTATGGATTTCAGTGTGATTGTGTCTTTGTGCTTGTGTGTGTGTGTGTGTGTGTGTGTGTGTGTGTGTTACAGACAGAGACAAAAAGAGAGGGCTGCTTATGTTTATATATGAGGAAATATCTTGAGGGAGAGTTTTAATGTGAGTGTGTGCCTGTGCCCCACATCCTGTGTGTTCTTCAACCATGACAAGGAACACTGCACATCATCCTGGGTGGGGGACATCTTAGACTCTGCATAAATCTAAGCCACAGTGAAAGAGAATAAGAGAAAAGGCGAGATAAGAGGACAAGACTGAAAACTGTGTACACTGGTGCAGCTCTCCCCAGTGTACTGTAGATCATTAGCAAGATTATCAGATGTAATCATCTCATTCTGGTGGCACACAACACAGACAGTCCCTGCAAAAGACACCACCGTCTCTCCTGTTCCTACTGAAGACAGGGAGCACACTGAAGAGCTTTCAGGACAAAATCCCATTTGTGCATCCACTGTCTGCATCCCAAGCTTGTTAGTTCCAACACTTCAGTGATCCCGGTGGAGAGGACGCACAGGCAGTAGCAGGAACCATAATGGCCATCACCCAGACAGCTCACACTCGCATGCTGGAGATGAACAGCAAGGTGCACTCCCCACTCGGCTATACCAATGCCATTAAAAAGAGAAACTTTCTTTTATTGCAGAAGGCAAAACACTTATTTTGTACCTCCTTCATCGTCTAGCTGAAAGAAAGGATTTTAAAATCACAGTGGGAGGAGTAGTTTAGGACAGTTTGCCACTGCAATAAACTGGCCCTGTCACTGAAAATGCAGCTTGTCTCATTGGTGAAACACTGTATTACTATTATCTCTCTGATGTCTTTATTCTCAAGCCTTTTCCTGTACATGATCAACACAGGGATGACCCTGTCCAGATATGAATACAATTCATCTGATCTCCCACAGTTACTGCTCATCTTTCACACCACTGTAATGTGTCAGTGAGCAGAATTTTCTCAGCTGTGCTGAGTCAATTATGACTTTTGTTCTTTCATCCACACTTTTTTTTTTAACACAATCCATATTATTTAAAGGATAAAGAACGTCACTTTCGGCTTTTCCTGTTTAGGGGTCGCCACAGCAAATCGTCACACTGCCGACGCGCATGTTGACATTTGGCACGTGTTTTGCACCGGATGCCCTTCCTGACGCAACCCTGACTCGATCCCGGGCCGCAGCGGCGAGAGCGCTGCGCCTCCAGTTTATTACATCTTGGCTTTGATTAGCATAGTTTCACCACTGTGTTTATGAAAAGTTACTGGTGTGATCTGGAAGTATCATCTCAGTCCTGCAGCAAAGCACAAGGGGACAAAACACAAGTGATTAGATGATCAGCCAGGTTGTAAGGCAGCAGTTCAGCTGCACTATCTTACACACTTTTGGTAAGTAAATCAAAAATGCGTCCACTCAGAATGTTATATTTTGTTAATTAGCTGAGAACAAATACATTTTCTGGAAATGCCAGTGGAATTACATTTTCTATCAACATAATAAGAAAACGATGTAAATTAATGTATCTGCTAAGTCACAAAATGATGATAATGAGCTTTGCTGGTTGGTTTTCTCAATAGTACAATTGCCACTCTTGCAGCACAATATCCGCTATTAACAACTAAGCGTGCTTTTATAGTTATGTCTAGGCACCCACAGCACTTGGTTAAGTTTAGTGAAAGGTTGTGGTCTTGGTTAAATACTGAAAACACAACATGTTAACATTATTAACATGCACTCCACACCACAATTTTCCCCTAACTCAAGTATTTTGGTTGTCTATCCCCATACCCATCTATGTGATCATATTGCATATTTTCTGGCCCTTTTGCATTTATTTGAGCTTGTTTTGCATCTTTTTATGGTCATTTTACTTGTTTTTGGCCATTTTGCATGCTTTAGCTGAGCTCTCTGTGAGTTTCAGACAATACATATTAACAGTTCATTAAAGGGTCTGGTACTGACTCCTCAGGTCCCTGGGCCTTTCCCAGTAGGACCATTCAGTAATCCATGCTTGCCTATACCTACTCACACACAGAACTCAGAGGTTCCAGTGCCAAAGTCCTGTGCTGGTTTTACATCTTGTAATGAACAGACTGGGAAAGTGTTTCTGTTTCTCTTCAAAATGAGTTTGGCTTCTGTGGCACCGTTTCCTCCGCTTTGCAGTGTGTTTGGATTTAGTTTCTATACAGTACTGAGTTTGTATGTTTTCTCACTGTTACTCCCACATGCAAGTTGGGTTAAATTCATACTGGAAACTAACACAGTTCCTAGCCAGAAATGTGTGGCTGTCTGTCTCTGTCAACCGAGTGATGGACTCACAACCTACGCTTGTTTCCTGTTTTGTGCCAAACATATGATGGGGAAAGCAGCAAACCCTGAGATGTAAGAAAAAATTAATGAATCAATCACTTTTCTCTTTAACCACTTCTGAAACATGTTTGTGCATGTGTATGTATGTGTCAGAACATATGCAGTTCCTAATAATGTTTTTTAAAATTCTTCTAGCCCCAGTATGGCACCACACTCTGGCCTAGCAGTAATGACCAACAGATATAATATAACAAAATCATCAAGCTGTTCTATTTGTTTCTAATGAACATGTTTGTTTATTGCCACTTGAGATTGAACACCATCTGTTATCAAGCAGAAATTTTTGACCCACTTTGAAAATACCAGATCTGTCTTTTAAGGGAAAATGCTAGCAATTTTATGCAGTTTGACTTGTACATACTGTTTGAACATTTCAACTCCTTTCAACCTTAGTCCACTTGTTAGTATACTGCATAACGACCGTGGCAAGGTTTTTTTTTTTTTTATGCCCCCATGGGAGACATTCGTTCTAAAAACAACCCTGTGCACATTTCATCTACCATTTGGAACTTATTTAAATGTCAGACAGACAAAGGAAGAGAGAAGCAGTCTAAACCTGTAAAGTCGTAATGAAGCCTTCCAGAAGCAGGGACGCCATACATCATGCATAATTGCATTACAGCATGATGAAGAGTGAAATTAAGAAGAAATCGGGGAGGAGAAATAAAGTAACTATACTCCTCTAGTGCTACAGTGGAAGGATATTTGTTCTGTCAGTAAAGTGCATTTAATTCTTATATTATTAATCGGACTTTTTTATGTTAAAGTTATGGCAATTATTTCCTGAACAGTAACAACAAGACATCAAAATATAGACACAATCTTGTCTGGTTTCAAGTGTTAGGTATTTCCTTGTGTTCACAAATACTGCTTAGGACATCAGACCATATTGTGAGAAGGCAACCACAGATTTAAAAATCCTTATTTAAGTTAGTTCCAGTGGGATTGGTTGGCAAACAATAACAGCAGCTAGATTAGATTAGGAAAGTGATAAAAAACCAGCATGACATGTTCATTTAAATCCCTTCTCTTCTTGTTAGCATAAGTATGATGTTGGGGTAAATTTATAGCAGTACATGGCAAATTAAAAGGAAACTGTACGTGTTTGGAATAAGAACTGACTTTTCAAAAGCCCATCTTTCCTGCTCCAACATCATAAACAAGTAATGGTTGTATCAGTTTAGTGACATGTTATATTTTATGCTGACAAGAGAGAAGCCAGGGGGAAAGAAACATCTTCCCCATTATGGATTTTGTCCCACATTAACACGTTGGCTGTGTGGACTAGTTCAGACATTCAGTGGGTTTCCTTTAGGCTTTCCTCGCAGAGTGAAAGGAAAGTCAATACTGCTTAAAACCTTCTGCAACTTTTCTGAGATTTTTTAAATGAGCACTTTAGAACTCGGCCAAAGGTGATGTGTTCTCTGCTCCCGTACGTTTTTTGGGTCTATTGGCAGGCAATTGCTTACCACCAAAAACCCTTTTCGGTCCCACCACACATGCCCCCACATACATACCTTTCTTCTTTTTGTCTCACTCTCTTTCTTGATCTCTCCATCTCCCTTTCAAGTACACCCCCACCCGATCTCCTCTCTGTCTATGCGTCTCCACTTACACTTTCTCACTTCCTTCCCATCTCACCCCCTTTTGAAGTCTGAGACAGCTCGAAATCCAGTGTGGTTCTTTTTTGGACAGCCAAAAGGAAATGGCTCGAGTTCGATTACAGCTGTTAATCAAGAATCTACACCATTCAGCTTGAGGTGATGTGAGAAATGGTTTTGGTTTCCATCTGTCAAAGTCACTATACATTACATGCAGAGACCTACATGAAGCTACATTGTACATCTACACACATATATTGTACATCTACACATAGTTACTGTACACTCTGCGCAGAAAGAGATTAAAGAAAACTTAGGAGCACTATACAAAATACACAGCCATAAAGATACAATATGCTAGAGAGGACAATGAAACTAGAAACAGAACAAATCCATGCTCAAGCTACTGCATCTTCTTTGGCTCAGTGAAATTTATTCACCACACAGAAATAATTTGTTTCTGCAAACCCTGGATTATGTTCTGTGGCAGCGTTATTGAACATTCACTGTCAACAGCTTTTAAAGCCACTGTGTGCAGAATTTTTTATGTGATTTTAACTTCTTTCACATCATTCTGAGAACATGTTATGAAATGTTCTAAATTGTACACATGGTGGTTTTAAAGGATCATTCTAGTGTTGTTACTACTTGAGTCTTAAACAGTTTTGTCAGCAGCAATTATAAGTGCATGCAGCATTTCTACACTTGCAGTGATCATACACCCTCCAACTCTAAACAAAAGCAGGTGATTCCTCAACATGGGCTTACCAGCAAGTAGCAAGCTAGCAAAGAACATACTACATATAACAAAGACTTTGAAATTAGAGGTTAGTCACCTACTCACACTCCACTCAGCATTAAGCTAACATAGTGGACCAGCCTGACACACAGAGACCAAAACGACATCAAACATCCAACAGACATTGAGGAAGACAGAAAACAAGCTGACACGCAAACTGTGGAAGTAATGGAGCCTTTTGCATCATCACTATATCAGCTGTAGCAACACAAAGCAGAGCTCTCAGCTATGACTTACAGTGAGTACAGGTAGCACAAATACGCTGTTAACAAACCAGTGCAAATTCAAATGCAACAAAATACATATATTTTCTGTGACAGTTTTTTATCTCAGTGGACTGTCATAGGACTGACTACTAATAATTGGAAATGCCAGCATTTGTCCACTCTTGCCATTGCCTTTAATTACTGCATCTGCACAATCACCCTATCTGGCATGGTCAGAATCAAGCAGTTAATAGACTGATGGCGAAGAATGTCATACCATGAGATGCACTTAACAGTCAGAGATGCAATTTTTTAATACCGGGCTTTCACATTTACAGGGTCCACTGTAAAGCTCATAAACCCATGCAGATAAAATGATTAAGAAGGAGGCTTTCTCAGAGAACTTCCCAGTGTAAAAGGCATATAGTACCTAGAAGACCAGACCAAAAGGGAGCAGAGCAGACAGCTAATTATAAAGCAAGGCTGAAATATGGAGACAAATGAAATGGGAGAAGGATGAGAAAGCCTGGAGGAGGTAGACATGTTACAGATGGATATGCAACTGTACACATCTATAACACTGTGAATAACTGCTAAAAACACCTTTTTTAAGATGCAAATAGAACAGCTGAACACAACTTACAGACATAGTCAGTGCAATATGGCCAAAAGTATGTGGACATAATGTGGCCCGATCCACATTTACATTCTGGGCCAGTTTACAGGACATGACTCAGGCTTAGCATACAAGGATATTTTAGACAATAGTGTGCTTCCAGCAATTTAGAGATGGCCCTTCCCTTCTTCAACATGTCAGTGTCTTCATACTCAAAGCTTTGTTTCCCCAAGTTTGGTGTATTTGATGTGTTGTTAATCTCAGGTCATTATTACTTATCAACATTAGTGCGATTCACAAGTCGTAGTGCAAACTCGTGGCTCATGGAAATTCCCTGTAAACTACTTGTATTCAAGAACAACATCCTAGTGACAAACCTTATAACTTCACAAGGACACCTGAACACTATAAGTTTTGTCTCTGCAAGGTTAGACTGTTTTATTTGGGGTGGCGCCGCAGGATCCGTGTGGCCTTCAGATCCTTGGAAGGACACAGCTTTGTCGGCCGCATCCTCCAGCAGGTGCATCCCCTGGAATGGGATGCAGCTGTGCAGCTGAAGTTAATATAGGCTGAAACTGAAGAAAATGCATCTTATCCTTTAAGCTGTTGTTTTACAACTGAAACCCATCTTAAGCCTCTAGAGACCAAATTTAAAACCATATTTATCTGTAATCCATGTTAAGATGCACTTAACTTTTAGTTTACGTCCAAGGTGCAAACTATTATTCTGTAACATAAATTTCCAGCATAATGACTGAAGTGATCGTATCTAACTTACCTAAACTGATTCACATATAATTCATAAAACTGACAAGTATCTCTAATGAACTAAATACATCAAAGTTCATACAAGTTATACTCATGATGTAAGCACTTTTTTTTACATTTAATTAATGTTAAATGATTAATCTAAATTTATTTCTGTTGTTATTTAGGTGAAACCACCAACTTTATTTGGATATATATATATATAATTAATTGATTTTATTTTTTATTTTATTCCCTCTGATATATTACAACTAAGATTATCTCTTAAAAGGTCTTTGTTATAATCTAGACTATGAGTGACCATGCAGGTTTACAGGTTTATAGGTTAAAGCCGCTGTCATCAATAATTTTATAATAACAGTTAAAATGGCCAAATTATTGTTTTGGGTTTTACGGCCAGCAACGTGCCGTTTTATTTACCCTATACATTCGTGTTGTTTTTGGTGACAGCAGGCAGCCGTTTTCTCAGATGAAATATAAGAAAGCTCTAAAATATGGTGATCTTCAGAGCTCAGTGCTCTGCAGCTTTAAAAACAACTCATGCCAACAGACAAGCAAAGAAAAACCATTTGTACCAATTTGACAAAATATGTGCAGCTTTTGGAGAACATGCTGTAAAATGAGAAAACACAATCTAATACAGAAAAGAGCTGCAAACAGAGAAAACACAACCAAACACAGAAACAACTACAAAAACAAACAAGGCAACCAATCACAAAAAAACAGCCAAATACAGAAATGTATCCAGGGACGCTAAAAAGTAATGAAGGGGTCATGACAGGGACACCCTTGTTGTTGCTCCTGGTGATTCATGACAATGAAATCTGAACTCCACTAAAACCCAGACTGCATTCTACTTGCCCAGCATCAAACAGTATATGGACAAAGTTAGCTACTAGCTGGTGAACATAGTCGGGCATTTATCAGCTAAACAGTCAGATATTTCCCTCAGGAGTTGGCAGAGAGCAAACAGATCTGAAAGGAGAATGAACACGATTTACTTTTGCAGGTGGACACAAAATGAAAGTCACTGTTGCTCCTGCTCTGCTGGATGTGTAAATGGACAACTGCTCCTTACACGTTTGCCATATAATATTGTGTTTTCAGCTTGTTGTTTTGTCCTCAAGGGACCAAGCAGAAGCAAACAAAGGAAATCAATTAATGTAGGTTTAAGAGCTACAGATTAACAACTCTAAAACACTGACAACTAAGTCAAGTGGTTCCGGATGACATGACTTTTACTCTCTGGGTCCCCTGACTGCTCACTGTTGTTAATTCAAAACACACTAGTTAAGCTGCACAATGGTTACAGAGCAAGGATACTGGTAACAAGGGCATATGTTCATGCCATTACACAATCACTCCTGATCACAGCAGATCTAATGGAGGTGTTCTGATGGAAGTGAATGATGTGAGAGGGCGGCGTACAGCTGCAGTGCTTCACGCTGTGCTCGCCCTCTCTGGTAAGATAGAGACTTAGAGCTTTCCTCTGAGAGTAAATTAAAAGATCTTCCCCCTGTGCCCTGGCTCCTCTGTTCTCCTCTCCTTCTCTGCTGGGTGGCTTTCACCACAATGAGATAGAAATGTGACACAGTTAGTTGGGACTCCTGCCTGGACCTGTACAGAAGAATGGAGGTCTGTGTGACATATTTCCAGTGACTCCTAGCTGCTCCCAGAACAGCTGCCGAGGACTGTTATGACAGCTTTCCACTGAGAGCACAGGAATCCATCTTCCTTCCATGACACTTCTATTCCAGTTCAGTCACTCTCATTTTTCCTCTTTCCACAGTTTTTGCAATCCTGTCATTCAAGCATGCCTAGATTGGGTTTTGGGGGTTGAAAAAGTGGTCGGAAGCATTACTTTTTTTTTTGAATAACACTTGGCAGGTGTAATTACTCAGTTCTGTGAAACCTTCATGCAGAGCTCCTGAGCTCATACTACTTACCAACAGTTATTAGAAAGATGCTTTGTTCTTGCATTGTCTCTGACATCCTTTTATGTGACTTTTGACAGCTTTATCAAATAAGAGGTAATACCTTTTGATAAATCTGAGATCAGAGACAAGAAAGGCAAAACAAAACTCTTGTTTCCTTGTTTCTTTTTAGTTCATGCCATTGTACACTATTATATTTGATATGCTGGGTAAAAACACACATTTTGTACTTTCCATGAACTCTGCAGAAAGGTGTGCAGTTCATTTCCATATGGTTCACTTGCACTGAATAATCTCAAAACAGGCACCTGTTTATCCTGGCTTTGTGCACAATACCAGCAGGAGACCATGAGGAAACATGCTTTCTGAGCAGTGGCTTAGGTATAAAGCTCTGCTGCAAGACACAAAATGTAAAAGTAAAATTAAAACCCCGCTCCCAGTAAAAAAGTCCTCCCCCCCAAAAAAAAACAATAGAAGAGAATTTTGTCTAACGTGAGTCATCTGGAGGGTGCGTGGCAAATTTTTATTTCTTTTAATAATCTTTCAGAAACAGATGACATGAAAGTTCTACAGATTTCGTCTAGCTGTGGATTAAAAGCTGAAATATTCATTGGACGGTGCATATATACGAGTACAGATGAGTGAAAAAGTAAAGAGCTAAACTTTCAAGCACACGGCAGTTAGTCAGGCAGACTCACAGATGATGAATGAAAAGAATTTTCAGTGACCAGAAGAAACCTTTCTTCAACCTTTGTCCAGCACTTTGCGTCAACCTAGTGTTGTTTTAAATATGCTCTATAAATATATTTTGATTTGATTGGTATCTTAGCTAATATAGCTATCTTGCTAATAATTTAAGAAGTATTATAGTGAAAGCAGTGCAGCGTGTTGAGGTCTGTTATGGATTCAGATTGTGCAGACTTTCTTTGGTGCATCTTAAACCCTTCACTATAGATGTGCTTATGTGTTTACATTGCCCACATGCATGTGGGTCTCAGTGAGCCCCACTTATACAATATACAAGAGCTCAGATTTATGTGCTACACCACTTGACTCGTTCATTGACTGCAATCTATAAATCACAGTTAAATGCAGGTGGCAGTAGCTCTGACTGCTCAACATATTCTTCCTCTTGTTGTATTTCATTGATGACATAGCACCATATCCATAAATAATTCCAGTGTGGAAATGTTAGTGCCATGTAGCGAATTTTGCAGGACAGAGAACACTGTTGCTGCTGGATAAAGAAAGATAAAGGTTGCACTGGAGAGCGATTCATGCTTTCCAGAGAACTGAATTAAAATGTGGCTTTGGGTGACCTTGCAGTCAGGTGAGGGTGAGGCAATACTTAGGCAGGTGATTCTAACTACTGCTCGAGCAGGGGCAGATCAAACTCCGCCTAAAGCCCTTCTAAGCTCCAAGCTCTCAAATCACTACTTCTCACCCAGCAGACCACAGTGCGTGGCCTCTCCAGCTCTTCTGGGTTTATGTGTATGTATTTCTGCCACTTTGTTCTGAGCCTTTATTTCACACCATTAGCAAGCCACCTCTCTCTCTCTCTCTCTTTCTGTTTCCTGCACACACCAGCAGGATTTAGATACCCTATGTATTATGGATGGGAAAAATAAACAGAAAGCACTAGCCATTTATATGACACACTTGTGAGATCACAGGACAGGAGCGATTAAAGTGGTCAAATAAAGCTTCAGCGGGAGACAGGGAGGGAGAAAAATGAAAAACTGAGATACTGTAGAGCAGGTCTTATAAATCTGCTTCATTTTTCACGACACTTTCCTCCTCATGTCATCTTGTAACCAATTACATAAAGGCACCACTCCTACTCTTGCTGGGAGTCTATTAAAGTGGCCCATAATCTAATAGAGGACTTATGTATGTGTTGATGTGATAATTATTTCTCCCACTGAGGGTGATAGCACCTTCATGAAGCATAGCCGGGCTCCGGAAAACCTCCCAATGCCCAACTAAATTGAAATAGTTGCATGTGCAGCATTGTCATGAACTGCAGGCTGCAGGAATAATCGTTCCCAAGGTTAGGAAATGGTACTTTTCTATTAAATGGTCCCTAACTTTATGACTCAGGTAGTTCTCTCGATATTTAAAAAATCCACACAACATTTAGCCTAATGGTGATATAGACTAGGCCGCCCACCTTGAAACTCTGTAGGTCAGGTGTAGGAATAAGATATAATACTACACTGGTATGTTATGAAGGTGAGCAGTAAAAGTTTATACCCCACTGTATCAGCAGAAAAAGTGTGAATTAGGCTTAGAAAAACTGCAGTTTGTTTTTCAGGGTGGGAAAAATAAACACAGTATGGAGATGGTTTTTTTTGGGTACACATGAGAGATCCACTCTCTGGATTTGTATGGATGTAATATTTTCATTAAAGGCCCCAAAAACAGATTTTCTCAGTCCAAGTCTTACTATGAGCAATTGAGTTATTTCTCAAAACAAATATGCTTTTCATTGTTTCTCCGTTCTTCTCTCTGGTTTGGGTGGGATTTGGTTGGCAAAAGGTGGTACTGGTATAGGTCATATATACAGTATGTGCACCAGTTTGGATATGGCAACATTTAAATTAAAATGTGATGACAGTGTAGTGGTTGCAGCTGCTAGGCTCGTAGCACAATATGTTTTTAACATCACTTGTTGCTTATTTAGTAATTAATATTTTAGGTTATAAAGAAACACCTAATATATGAAACCAAGTTTTCAGGGGCTTTAATAATTTCTTCTTCAATAGCTTTACATCTAGCATAGAGTAGCTCTGTAACATAATACAAGATATCAGTATTTTACCTAATCAAAATACACAGAGCACTGAAAGATGAAAGAAGTGATCCAAACAGAAGAAGATCTATTGTAACAAAACAAGACGTGTGCCAGCAGAATTGTGTTTTTACACTTTACTACAAATGCTTTGTTGGAGAGTTTGCTAGACCAGTCCACTGCTGCCTAAGGTAATCTAATACACTGTGCAACGGAGCAGATGTAATGCAATCTGAGTCTCAACCATTCGTTTGTGGCCTGCATACTGTAAATGTTTTACAGTGCAGCAAAATATGGTGTGTGAATATTTTCTAGAAGCAATTTGTGCTGACATATCCCAAGCAAAAACCGCTGAAAACTCCATGAATTATATAGTGCACCTCTATAAGAAGTACACAAAGCGGCCTTTCATATCATGCTCAAAAGTTCATAATATCAAAGGGCAGTGGCTGATGATAAGATATCCAGGAAATTCGAAGGTCTGCAGAGAAAATTACACATCTCTTAGCAGCAATAACTTGGCCAAAATGAAAGTGATAAGTGTGTAACCTATGAGGAAATAAATCGATGAATACATCGGTGTGCTAGGGTGCAATTTTTCTGATTGTCCAGGTGGATCCAAAGCTTATGCTTTTGACATTATTGATGTGGATAAAAAAAAAAGACTATTTACCAAGTGCGGTTACAGTGTGATGGCTCAGACAAGCTTAAGACAAAACAACAATCAGTGACACACCACAGGTGCTGGCAACCCTTTCCTCTCTGTGAATGTTGGCTGCTCTTCTATATCTCACGAGACACTTACTTCATCTGGGATCCCAGGCTGTGTTGTTGCTTTACTGATTTACAGAAAAGGAATTTCATCTGTGGCTGTGTGTTAGTGTATCAGATAGGAGACACACGGGGGTAAAATAGCACCAAAATACAAAATGTTACATATTTTTCTTGTTTGTCTTTCAGATGGTAAGTGAAACACATCCAGCATTGAACCAGACCAGGTACTTTAATCACTGTTATAAAGAAAATGTGACAGTTTCCTTTTACAACAATGGTTCTGTCTTCAAAATCTATTCCTCACCCAATTACGCCCACCGAGGTGCCTGGTCCACAACACAGCACAAATTTGTTCTGTTTGCAAAAGACACGGAGCCCATTTTTACAAGTACCAACCATAGTGTATCCTGTCAGCTGCATGACAAATAATCAGGGGTCCTCAAACGCACCAGCTTTCTAAAGCTGGATAAAGATGAATTCAAGTTCTCATTTATGCATAATTCATTGTCATTATTCTTTCCATGCTGTCAGTTGGCAATGTGTTTGAGTTCAAGGGCAAAGATGAAATGATAGTACAAAGGGGTTGGATAACTCACAATGGTAAAATGGCATTATATCTCTTCCTTAATGTTTAATCAACACTGTCACTGAGCCCGCGCAAGGCTCAGTCAGACTACTCAATTTCAATGACTCCACTACGTGTTTGTGCATGTGTGTGTATCAGTGTGTATGTGACCAGCTTAAAAACTAACATTCTTTCTGAAATGTCCCAGAAACTTCCTGTGCCGTCTGTGTATTTTTGGTTCAGAATGAGATCTGAAAATTACCAATTAAAATGTCACTGAGTTCAGGACAATGACAGACTTTCATTGCATTGACGCTGTGTGCCCCACATGCATATTTCAATTGCTTTACCCGTTAAACTAATTCTTTCTTTTCATCCAAAGTAGTTTTGACCTACCTGGTCATCTCATTCATATGCCAAGCTGACCTGAGGAAAAACTGGACCAGTGCAAATTTGAATTGTTACAACTAGCTGAAAATACTGTAATGAATGCCGGCCACTGTCAGTGACTTTTAATTATGTTCAACAAAGAACATTGTCAAAGTTTTAAAAAAAAATTGTTTACAGTTGTTAATCATAGTACAATCTCAGTGACAGCTTTGCTTTGAGAGTGTTCACCACCCTCACTTTTCTCATAGTCCAGTGGTATAAGTGTTTAGACAATAAAAGACAATTCATCTCATTTGCACCAATAAAAAGGCTTACAATGTAAAATGCATGCACACCTAAAAATGTTCAGACAAAAATTTGTCAACCAGTGCCTGCTCTCTGACAGATTCTTTTATTTTACACTGTTTTCTGTCTCTGATTTTGCTAGAATTGATGTATGGTAGAATTTTCTTACCTCTCAGTAGAACCCAATCTTAAAAAAATGAAAATGGAAAACTTCTATTTTGAACTCTCCATCACTTTTACGGTCACCACTCTCAAGTCAGCTTGCTATTGGTCATTGGAACAAATTTGCAAGTCAAACTTTATAGTAGATCAACTACTTATGTCAATTCCTTTGGATTCACTGAAGTTGTTGTGACATTTTGGTGTTATAAATCTTCAGTGTGACCAGCCCTTAGAATTGATGTATGGTAGAATTTTCTTACCTCTCAGTAGAACCTAATCTTAAAAAAATGAAAATGGAAAACTTCTATTTTGAACTCTCCATCACTTTTACGGTCACCACTCTCAAGTCAGCTTGCTATTGGTCATTGGAACAAATTTGCAGGTCAAACTTTATAGTAGATCCACTACTTATGTCAATTCCTTTGGATTCACTGAAGTTGTTGTGACATTTTGGTGTTATAAATCTTCAGTGTGACCAGCCCTTAGGAACAACAGTCACCTGATTGGTATTTATATCAACTAGGACACATGTTAAAAACCTAATGTAATGGAACAAAAGCAATTGAAAGAGAAAGATTAGATTCTTTCTCTTATTTCAAGTTCATTGCCTTGATTTGTAACACCACACTTTGAATAAATGCCAGCTGAAAGTTGAAATAAATGCATCAGAGTAAAGCCATGTTCAAGGCTCAGAAAATGCTGGCAAGTAAAAGTTCAAACAGTTCTTTTATTCAAAAGGATGCAGATGCAGGCAGATATGAGGGGCAAAGTCAGCAGGCAGCCAGCAGGCAGCCAGCAGCAGGCAGGCAAAAGCACCAGGCTTTCAAGACAAAAGGTGCAGACAACAGACAGCAAAATGGACAGGATGCAAAAAAGAACAGGGCTCAAAAGCAACAGCTGAAATTGCACAGACGCAATCTGACAAAGGACAATTAACTTTCTCTTGGTTGAAAAAGAAAATCTTAAGAAAAACAGGTGAACTCTCTAAAATGAAAAAACATGAAATCCCAAATCTCTTTGTTCTATCTTTTGTCACTCTAAGACAGGACCATTATAGCAGCTATGAGGAGAACATAAAATATCATGTTGTTGTGGTGTGATGTTTGCCTGCTGCACAGTAGGCTGCTGTCCTAAAAAAATGACACTCTAGACTGACTTTGTCCAAAATAAAGTTTGCCATGACAAATGATGAAATGTCAGTAATGTCATCTACTCATGAAAGACAAAACTTCACAGCGACAACAAAGGCTCTGCAGCAAATACTCAGCCCATCTACTGCCAGACAGTGTACTATATCCTGACTCTGCAGGTAGCCCCACATGACGCCACAGAAGAACAATGAACCTATGTAATTTAACTACACCACTGGACAGAACGCTGTGGTATCCTGAATTTACATTTCAAGAGACACAGATTCATATAGACCTACTGTACCTTCATAATACATTTACACAGTAAAATATTTCAGACAATGAGTCTGTGCAGTTACACTACAACTAAATAAATGTGTTTGTATTGTTATTCCCTTTCACCTCGATTTGTGGCTACTACTTTGTGTTAGATGTGCATAATAATATCTATAGTAAGAGTTCCCTATAATAATCACATTTACGCCGATAAAAATTATATTTTGCTTATAAGAAAATTGTGGATGAAGATTTTTGTCAGGTCATTGTCTGTCAGTTTTGAGATCTCCAGAGATGTGCTAAAGATGTAGCTTGTAGCAAAGAATTCACAGCAAATCCTCAAATAAACTCACTGTACACTATCTGCCCTGTGAGGGAACAGCTAACAGACAAAGCTCGTTACTAGCCTGTGAACATAGTGGAGCATTTAACAGCTAAAAGGTCAGACCGTTCCCTCAGGAGAGCAAAACAGAGCTAAAAGCAGAGTGAACTTACAGCCACCAGGTTGCTTGAACCACGACTAAGTGTTAATGTTGCTCTGTGTCTGAGTAAGGAGGCATCTGTGAGTGGCGTACCAGCTTTATAAGGTAGCAATACATTAATGCTGCGTTAAGTGGTCAAAATACATGTAAAACAGGTTGAATAACAATCCACTGATGTAAGTAAAGACTGTCTCATTACACTAACAACCCTTTTTGATGATTAAATGTATATTAAGCAAAGAAAAACAGGGAAAATGCAACATATATAATTTGTGTTTGCATGAGTAATTGGGCTATACAGTTATTATCAAACAGATCTCTGCCAGAAAGTTGTAATGCAATTTGTCAGATTGGCATCTAAAGAAAATAGTTCCTGTGTTTTCCCTACTGTGACACAAATTATAAATGTGTATTTCTTATCCTCAAAACTTAGGTCCTACTTTATTATCCAACTAATAAGAATCCAGAGAAGTTTCTCCAAACAGATGCTGTTGTTGAGGCTGTGATACAGTATGTCATAAATGACAAGTAAAAATGTAATCAGGTCTGGGTTCAAAGAAATTTCTTTTCTTTTAATTGTGACATTGTCTTAATTATTTTCACTTATTGCTAGTAGAGTGCATTGTATAATTAAAGTACTGAGCCAACTAGATATAAAAGTGTTGGTGTATCTTAAATTAAAGCTGGATTAACTGACTTTTCCCTCTATTTTTCAACCAGTAAGGGTGAAATGAAAGTCAAAACAAACTCGAGCAGTTTCCCTTTCTCTTCTCCTTCTGCTCCTCCTTGCCCCTCCTGCCCTGTCTGTGAAACTAGGTCATATGTGCTCACGACAACCGGGGACAGTTGTGGCATTCAGGTAACGCAGCAGTAATAATGGGCTCCAGAACTAATGTATACAGAATAGAGAGCCCATAGAGCCTGTGGCGGCTTTTAGTGGCATTACAGTGACACAATGTCAAATACAGAGGTTTACATTTTAGCAATATGTATACGTATGCCTAACGGGATGCATCTGCTGTAATACAGGCTAATTATGCAGAATACAGTGCTAATGTTCCAGCGTCTAGCCTGTCACATTCAGTGCTACTTACTTCATAACATTATAAGGTAAAGACATTTCATGTTACACTTTGATAGTAGAACAAACTCCCCAATTTTCTAGTTGATGATGTAAATTTTAACAACTTCTCACTAAAATGCTACATGGACTGCAGTGGGGAGACAACACTTCTAGACAATTTTTTGACATATCCGAATTTGTGCTAAATCTTAGTTAATGCAGCTTTAATTTTTTTATGATCTTTAATTTTGAAGCTGATCTATCCCTCACATTATTTTGTGTGTGATCATGAACACTTAAGTATATGTCTCTAGTGAATAAAGCCTGCCCATGGCTGAAGCTTATCTGGATGCACAATGTCACTCTGTTGCAGACTTTTAAGATTTCTAAATGGGAAGTCATTACATTTGACGAGAAAATATCACTATCATTTCCCTTTCAAAGCCGTCCCTTGAACACAAAACAAACAAGCCAAAGCATCACAATATACAAGGCCTCACGGGAAGAGAAGATTATGTTCTCTTGACAAGTCTTATTTAGATGTGTGCAAAAGGACGCATTATGCTCTTTATTTACTGTCTCTCAAAACCCGGGAAACACTTTGTGGCCCAGAGAGCCTGCCATGTCTGTTTGATTCTGATGCATGTTTTAAAATTCAACACTAGAAGAGGGTCCAATTTTCATACCAAATTACATGTGTAAACAACATTAAGTGCATGTGAGCATTAATTCCGCATCATATCTGCTTAAAATAAAAATCACTGATTATAAGATGTTAGATTTATGAGATTAATTGTGCATGAAATTCTCCCACGCTCTTCAAAACGGAGGGAGAAGAAATGGGTTTGTATCAGGCAAATCCCATATTGCCGCTGTTTAATGCCATGTAAAGTACATCCATCCGAGTGGAAGCAAATAATCTACTACTGCAAGAAGCGCCTCTGGCAGCAGACCACTCTCCTGGTAACAGATAGCAGTGGGTGTTCAATCAGCTGTCAGGAGTGTAACGAGAGTGAAATTCTTTCCTGTAGTGTCTAATAGCATAAGTCCTTCCATCACCAACATGGTAGGGAGTTGGGGGCAAAGGTGATACCACCTCCTGTGCTATCAGAACCACCGTGACAGATCTTCAGCAGATGCGTGCACAGAATACAAAAATAGCCTGGATATAATGACTGTGGCATACTTCCAAAAATGTGTCCTGCTCTGTTTCTATGAACTGCGAAAGTTATCTGACTGGGGAAGGGGTGCTGTCTCTTGCACCTGCAGTCAATATGTTCCTTGAAAAAGGACCTTTACAGATCAAGCTGTTTGATTCGGCTCAGTTGGCACCGTTGTCTGCTCCTGTGCTCTGCAGCCAGGTCCGTGAGCAGCTCTGGCCTATTGACCGAGGCAGCTTTGTCACCTGCACCAGCAGATATAGCAGAATGTCCATTCATTTAGTCTCAGAGTAAAAAAAATAAAAAACAACTTCAGCTCTGAAAATAAGAACATGTCAACAGTGATTCATGTCAAAAAACGATTGTGTCTTTGTACCTGATGAGCCTGTGTGTTTATGAGGCACCGAGTGTGTTTCTCTCCATGTGTGTGTTTGCTGTTGCTTAAATTGCCCCTTGTGTTGGTGTGTAACTACTAGAAAGGCCAAGCATTGCACTGTAAGCTCAAATTCACTTTAGATTTTCTTACCATGAACATGACCTTTGTAATTTATAATGGAAGGAAATCTGCACATTTTACCTCAACAAGCGTGAAGCAGTGGTGAAAAGCAACTAACATGACCATTCATTTGCCAGCTTTCCATGTATCTAGCCTTCATGCAATCTACTACTACTAACAGTCAGTGGTGGAAGATCCTTTACTTAAAGTAAAAGTAACAATAGTGTAAAAAATACTTTGTTACAAGTAAACATCTGGCTCTCAAAATGTTACTTAAGTACAAAAATATTAGCACAGAAACATAATTATTATATTAAATACTCAAAGTACAGACACCTCAAAATTGTACTTGCAGTAAATACAGTACTTGAGTAAATGTAGTTAGTTACTTTCCACCATTGATAACAATAAACTGTCCTGCTAAACGTACTACATTCTTGGATGTTAAAATGTTTTGCTGAAACTATTTGAGAGGAACTGATCTGATTTGATGATGATTGCAGAGGATGTAGTTTGTGCTGTTGTTGGGCTGTATTGCATTACACATAGAGAGTTTCTGTTATTAGCCTGATTAGAACACCCCTCAGTCAAATTGTTTTACACTGTTATTTGATACATTGGTTTTATAAAAAACATCGACTACAGCCTGTTTAAACTTTAATGTTAATGCAATAATGACTATCAAAGTCAAACAAACTTCACAGTACAAGTGGCATTAGCAGTTATCAAAATGTGTTCCATTTACTCCAGCCCTTAAAAACAGTATGAAACACTGTTATAAGACTTATTCAAGTTCAGATACATTTTTACTTTACTGTAGCTGCTACAGCCAAAAGAAAATTCCCTCCCACCCAGGTATTTGGAGGAACCTGAAGAACATCTCGATACACAACAGCATCAACCAGCCACAAAGTGTTGACAGCAAACTGAAAATGTGATAAAGGCATGTTTAAGGAGATAAGAGATTTCAGTGTAATGTGTTTGGATCGATATGAATGACACAGAGTTAAATATTCAAACAATCTGAAGAAATCAGAGATGAGAAATATGACCATCTGTTCAATGAGGGAAAAAAAGTCTTAAAGAACACAAAAACCAATTCAACAAAAGATTGCATATGCCAATTATGATCCACAGTGTTGGAGGAAAAAACACTGTTACACTATGATTACAGTAAAAAAAAAAAAAAAAATTGTCATTATAATGTGATTATAGCAATTACGTGTCATCTGCCTTGTATTATTTTAATTTAGCACTAAAGTGAGCTGGTGTTGTTTTTAGGCTGCTAATTGTTCTTGTAACAATATAGTGTTCCAGTGGGTACTAGAACACACACACACACACACACTGTCAAAATGGCAAGTGCTAAATGCAAGTAATTGTCTTTCAAACACACAAGTAGCATTCTCACCATAAGTACAATGTGAAAGGAGCTCAGAGGGCTGAAACTATTTTTTAGTTGCAAAAAGAGAAAAAGGAATGAGAGAAGGAGAAGAGGGAAAGCAGAATGGAAGAGGACGTTTTGGCGTTTGGCTTACATTGAACTTAACACAAACTCCAGATGATCAAAGGGATAAATGCTAAAATGAATGCTACGATTCTTTATTACACTGTTTGAATGTTCACATTTCCGAGATATGCATTAACATCAGCTTGGTCTGTGCTTAAACTGACAGACAATGACCTGACAAGTATACTGTGATGCTACTCGTGATCTCAGAGCTCACAGACTCAAGTACAAGAAACCTCTATAGAGTAAGTGGAAAAGTATGCTCATGTAATTTGGACGAACCGACCATTTAATATGAATTAACCATGTATCCAGATAATGAAGTCTTCGGGGAATTTAGAGCAATTATTAATAATATCTGTCTCTACGTACTATTCATAATATATAAGTATAGTGGCTTATTTGTGGAGGTGCATGTTCAAAAATACTATGAAAAGTTCTCCAACGTGCACAACGGTCTCAACTCTCCACATTCAGTACAGTCTGAGGAAGCTGGAGGAAATTGGCCCACAGTAGGCTACACTAGGAGTAGATACAAATGAAATTGTATAAGAAATAGAGGCAACAGTCATCTGTTCAGAGATTGCAGAGCAGACTGACATTTTGATTTCTTTCCTGCAAGTCTGATGTTAATGATTTGGCTTTGGATGGGGGACCTCCATAGAGTCTGAGCCATATAAGTGCAATTTCCGTCCTGGGGATGAAAGCACATCGATTGCCCTCTGATGGTTTTTATGGGGGGCTGCTTTCATCCAGACTGAGACATTATTGAACTGCATTCGCCATTAATGCAGGGCTGATTCTGTGTAACTGTATCAAGAAGAGTCCAGCAAACACAGCAAACATCCCAGTGTGCTGTACTTGTATGAAGTAGCTGCTTTCCTTCTGCACAAGAACTTCATTGTTTTTGAGAAAATATGCAAGTATCAAAGTGAAGTGGGATAATTTCAGCACAAACTTCACACAATCCCATGAATAAAAACTACAGGAAGTCAGCATGCCAACCACCCATGCTAGGCATAAAAATTAGCTTTTTATTTTCTGTAATTGATTAATACTGCAATTCGACTTTGCAATCGGCAAACCCTTCTGCATTCACATTAGGGAATTTTATCCCCGCTGGTGTGCAGTAGGAAAGATGCTGTTGAAAGCCTTTCTGCCTTTATGAATCCCTCTCTCAGTGTCTGCTTGGATTAAGGATCCACAGCTGTCTCTACTGCGCTGATGGGGTTTATGCTTGGGTTAAACGCTGAAATGTGCTCAAGTGATTTCCTTATGCTGTAATCGAAACCTTACTGAATTGACCCACAAAGACGGAGAGGGATGCAACTGTCTAAATGAATACACCTAGACAAAAGATACTTGTGAAGACATCACAATCATGCAATGAAGCTGCCTGGATCTTGTTTGTATTGTTGGAAAATTGGGGTTATTTACATCTGATATGGACAAATAACATAAAAACAGTTGCATAAATGTATGTTTTCTATCTATTTCCATATGACTTGTATATCAGAAATTCTCTAGGGAGCCTACTTCACCTTTGATATTATGTGGCATGATATACAGTAGTTCAAGACAACTTATTAAAAGTATCATTTGTTTAAAAGTATAGTGAAATAAGACAGGGGTGGGGTGGCTTTTACACGGTTGACACTGTGCCATGTGTGTTTTCATGAGTTCTCTTTATCAAAGACTTCATTCATGACAGCAGAACAAAGATGATGAGAACTTTCCCTGGTAAAGCATCACTAAATGTGTGTGTGTGCCTCCAAAACAATAACAAAACATTAAGAGGGCAGCACGGTGGCGCAATGGTTGGCGCCGTTGCCTCACAGCAAGAGGGTTCTGGGTTCGGGCCCCCACCTGGGACCTTTCTGTGTGGAGTTTGCGGGTTCTCTCCGGGTACTCCGGCTTCCTCCCACAGTCCAAAGACATGCAGCTTAGGTTGATTGGTGTCTCTAAATTGCCCATAGGAGTGCGTGTGTGTGGTTGTTCGTCTATGTGTTAGCCCTGCGATGGATTGGCGACCTGTCCAGGGTGTACCCTGCCGGGATTGGCTCCGCCCCCCCTGTGACCCTGTTCAGGGACTAAGCGGTAGAAAATGAATAAGTTTATTTAATTAGTCATGCTGCTTTGCTGAAGTACACTAATCACTGATGTCCTTAATGACCTTTCATTTATCTTATTAAGCAAATTCCAAGTCTGTCTACCACCTAAACTAGTAGTACAGACATCTGGTGATATTTAGTACCCAACACAAGACTGCAGAGGCTGCATATTTACCAGGAGTGGAGGCATTGACCTCTGCTCTTTTTACTTAATTTACTGTCAAAATATAAATATGGAACATTGAGGAGTCACCTTTGCACTCTACGTTAGCACAGCACAAGGTAAGTTAAAGGGCAGGGGTGACTTTAGAAGTCAGATGTGCCTGCATTACTGTAGTATAAATTTAAACCCATATGCATGTCAAGAGATCCAATTAAATCCTTCATTACAAGATATGGCTATATGCAAAATGTGCACAGCTGATTCAGAAAGTATGAGTTTTTCCTATATAATGACCAGGAATCAGAATTCAACAATGCCTACAAACAATGCAACCACATTCTCCCCACTGCTATCTCCTCTTATTGATCTGAGATCTGCTTATCCCTTCTCTCCTGCACCTAATGGTCTGGAGTTAAGGAAGCACGACTGATTGTTGCTCCAACCTGATGTTACACAAAAGTCAACACACCCACAGGACACTTGCATCTCATCCAATCCAATTTGCAGTTTCGTTCTTTAGCCTGCTCACTCCTCTTTTTATTTCTCCTTTTCCTCTCTCAACTAAGACCCACAATCCCTTCAGATCTCAAGAGGCTTAATCAGTGTCTGTGTCAGACTACTTCACAGCAGCCTTTGGCCACAGCGGATATTATCCATCTTTTCCTTCTAACAAATCTGTCAATCCACTCAACGGGAAATGAAACTTCTCCTTTTCGCAGCTGTTTGTCTGCAGCAACACACTGGCACAAAAAAACGAGAAAGCAAAGCAACGTGAATTCAACATGCAAAAGTGGCACAGGCTCCATATAAAAGAACATCAGAAATAAAATACTCGTCTCGAATTCACAATGTATGCAGAGGGGTAACCAACCAAGGGAAAGCTTGCTTTGATTTGATTCAATTTGCATAAACCCTCCCAACTAGGCTTTTAATAAGTGATCTTCACCCAGGGAGTTGCCAGTGCATAGCATATTAGCATATTCCAGACAACATAACCACTGGTTAGTTTAAAAAAATTTAAAAAATGAACAGCGAAAGGGGAAAAAGTGGCACAAGGGCGAATTGGAGGAATAGCAGGGGGAGAATGAGGGGGAAATGCACCAAATAGACCTGTTGTTTTGAATTTCACTTTCAGTAACACAGCAATAAACAGCAATTTCTGGAGAAATAACCATCCCTTATGACTCCCCTGCTAATTTACTAATGGCTGGGTTGTTTCAGAGTGCCCCCTAGTGGTTTAAAACACTATGTCTGTGATGCTGGAGGAAATGGTTGATCAGAAAAGCAAATGTATGCAGCAGCAGAGACCAGAAGAGACTATTAACTGCCGAGGGCAGCGATTGGAAGACAAGAGGGATATGAGAAAAACATACTTCGAAGATGTAACATGACATTAAAATGAGATTTTGTTCCTTTTAAGGGCAATTCTTTGTAGCCTTTAAACCATATCACAAATGCTGCAACATTTGAATAATACACTGAAACTGTTGCATATATGATGAGGCTGTGTCTAAAGAGGACCTTTGAAGCAGGAGTCTCCTACATGATCATGTCTTTACACACTAGAGGGGGCTAGATCATTGGGAGCAGGTTACATTAAATACAAGCTGATAATGATTACAGAAAGTGCTCTGGTCATGTATTGCTCCACATCTATAGTAAGACTTCCCACCCCCCACAACCCACAGAGACAAACTTGCAATTTTTCATGGTCACACATAACAGATAAACAGCTACATCAGTGTCAGCTGAATCAAATATATTACGACATGGGTCAAGTCAATCCCTTTCTCATCATATTACCCTTGGGAGTGAACTGACTTTGGAAAATGAAATAATGACAAAATAAGATATTGCACAGTGGGTCCACACTCCAGTGCCTGGGATAAGCTGGAAAGCCAGTTAATTTGCTGCAACTAAAGACAAAAACTAATTGGTATTAGATTGTGGTGCAACGATAGAGGAGAATTGGCAGAGACAAAAACACAGGGTCCATTGTTTAATTGCCGTCCAGGAGGAGAAGAATCACATTAACTGACAAAGCAATATTTGTGTGAAAAAAAATGACCCATTTTGAGGTTTGAATACATATTTTGCAAACAATTCAAAGCGAAGCTTGCGTTCCAGCATGAGAAACTGTAATCAGGCATATTGTGATGTGTTTACTCAGCTCACATCATTATGTGTTTCAGTTTCTATGCGAGTCCTCCGTACTTGTGAATGCACACTCAAACAGTGACACACCAGTGATGAATTGCTCTATACTCACACTCTCAGCAATATCTTATGCCTTAAGTGACTGTTTAATACCAGCATTTTCACAGCTGCAACAGTTTGCATATGCATAAAGAATAATTCTCTGGATTTTAAACACTTCTTAAATCTAACAGATCATTTTCCTTTTCCCTGAGGTTTGCATCATTTAATATGCATGTTCAGATTTTACTCTGATGAAGCTAAAAAGTAACTTTACTTGCCTGTAACAAGTACTGAAAGAAAAGGTGGTGGGAACTACCTTTATAGGATCCACATACTGTATATAGTTATAATAATAAAATCAGTATTGTTACAAGATCTGTAAAAATCTCATTAAGTTTCAACTTTGTAGCTGTCAAAGGTTCTGTAAATGCATTAATGGGTCCATGAAATTCATCAATATTTGCAAACAAAAATATTAACTAAGCAGATGTATATGTATTCAATGACAACTATAATTCTAGCCCTGGACACCCAAAAGGGTGTATAAACAAATCAATGATTTTATACATGGCAGCACTGATAGAATAGTGTTTTTTTTAAAGGGGTGAGAATTTAAAGCATCATACAAGAAAATAAATTAAAAAGAAAGAAAGAAGAAACATAATAAGTAACAGGTTGAAGATATTGTCTCTCAAGGTTTCCATGTGCTGCATGTGTCTGATGGTTGTGGTCAGCAGTTTGCTGGGAGCTTACAAGGCCACTGGGCCAATTCTGGCCAGTTGAGTGCAACAGCTCAGCCATTTTCTTATCTGGATCCTTGGTGATTAAGCCAAATACTTATTAGTGTGATTTATATGGAATGAGACTTAAAAATTAGTCAAAATTGGTCCCATTTGCTGGCAGCCTGAAAGACTGAGGCAATGTGTTCCCTCTAACCTTCCTTGTGCCTGCATCCTGTCAGTTGTTTCAAGCAGATGCCTGTTGTTGATTTTGATTTATTTACCCCTCCTCTATCTGCATACACTCCAAAAGTGTCTACAGGGCCTGTGCTGGGGGGAGGTGTGTGTGTGTGTGTGTGTACATGGGTTTGCATGTGCGGATATGATGTCAGCTTTATAGTGTGAGTAAAGACAGATGTGCTGAAGACAGATTATTTCATGAATAAGGACAAGATGAAGTGAAACACAGTGCTGTGCTGCAAGAAAAGGTTACTTAGTTTGTATTTACACACACACTCCTTAAAATGTTACTCAAATTCATAATTAAGCGGTATAGATGGGTTTTATGCCCTATGTTGCAGTGTCAGATTGCAATAAAACCATGCACATTGTTTTCTCTTCCTAAATGAGAAGAGCTTATAGAAAAAAAACTGAAACCTCTGGTGAAATAACCAAAATGGTTTAATCTTTGTCAAAAAATAAATGCACTGGCAGCAGTGCAGAGATATTAGCTTCTAAAAGGTTTTGAGCAGGATTGATCTCTAACTAATCAGAGAGTTTCAGTTATTTCTGCTTGATCAGTACGTTTTGTTTCATTCCCATTTATTGTAATTTCAATATCTGAAGAGCTGGGCAGAGCATGGCGGAGCACAGCAGATCATAGTAGAGCACAGTGGAGCAGGGAGAGGGAGTGCTGGGTGGAGCAGAGTGGATCGATTTGGAGTGTCATGCTACATTACCTTACAGTAAGTTACATACTGCTGTTTTAAGCAAAAGTTGCATAGTAATGTTTTAAAGCACTTAAATTTAGTTATAACATTTATTTTACAGACTGTAAACAGATGCACACCCTCCATCCTCCTAAATAAAATACATAAGTAAACTGTGAGGCTCGAGGTGAAGCAAAGATACTGTTGATAATGAGAGGTGGATGAGACAGATGTAGGCTGATATTCTAAAAACAGGACATTATATTGTTTGTTTTGCTGATTTGACCTGAGAAAACACATGTTTTTCAGATTCCTTCAGTACCAAAGCAATCCAGTGATGCTTCAAATGGGTACTAGTAACATGTAATTTGGCATACTTTTAATGGTGCCAGTTTACACAAGGAAAACAAAAATGTCATCAATTTCATCTAATAGTGGAATCAGACTTTGACAGCCACACGGACACACTGATGCTCTGTAATGTAGAAGAGCCTTTTTAGTGAAATCCAAACAACCCACACAAAGTGTACATATTTCATCCAGTTTTTGGCCTGTCTTGTAAAGAGATGGCCAATGATCTGTGATCCCCATACAAAAGCCTAAACATGTAACCAAGGTCATAGGAGACTTCATTTGATGTTAGTGTTTTGCAGCACTGTCATTTTTGGATGAAATACATATATCACTGGTTTAGGAGCAGAGTGAACTTACAATAGATTTCCAAATAAAGAGTTGCACAGACATTCAACAAAGAGCCCAGTGGAAAATGTTCACCAGCAAGCAGGCACACACTCATGAAAACTATCACGGTGATTGACAGCTTATACTGTTGGGGGTTTGAACGGGGGCTATGAAATGACAGTGTGCAACTCCCACTGTGCAGCCAAGTATAAGGAGATTTGATGGAGCATCTGTTTGGAGAGCACAGAAACAACCGGCGGAACAAGAGTGGAAATCTGGACCAGACAGTCTGCACATTGTCATACAGCTTCAAATTATAACCCATAATAAACAAGAATGGAAAATCATTTTTACACAAGCAGAAGACTTATAGAATTAAAATCACCACATCATGAAATATGGAAATGTTTCATTAATATATCTTATTAACTAACACTGCAATGAGTTGCAACAGCTATGATGAATGTATAGCTCTGAGCATGTGTGTAAAGAAAGGAGGATAAGGAAGGAAAAGAATTGTGTCTAGACAAGCTGAGCTGTCATTCAGTTATGGCCTTCACCTTGTTGTCGACTTAACATGATTGTGAGTTACAGCCAACGACAGAACATCTGTTTGTGACACAGAGGAAGCCATACCCTGGAGTGAAGCGTCGTTCATTTTTGTTCCGTACCGACTTTGAAAACAAAAACACTGCCTCATCCTGAATGTAAGGAAAGAGGTAATGATACAGCGGAGCACTTAAGAATGTTAGCTATATCTTAAGTTATGCTGTACATCTGGTAAGGCTTCAGCTTACAACCTTATTCAGGCTGCAGAGACTTTACTAGAGAAGCTATAGAGAAGGTGATGATGACATTTATGACTCTACATTTCACTTTGACAGGGTTGACTTATTCATTGACATAAGATTTCGCTTATGAAACATGAGGTTCAGGGTGTGGTATAGCCTTCTGGTGATGAACTATAGTGTTGTGATCTATGTATAAAATGTTTTGACAAATACATATTAAGCTTTCAGAATGATAGAAGTCAACCAAAACTATTGAGAAAAACTGTAAAAAAAAATAGGCTTCAGATCAATTAATTCACTTTTTAAAGCACATGAGAAGAAGGCAGACTATGAAACCTTAGAGTAATTGTTTCAGAGACAGGTACACTTTTCAAATAGCTCAACAAATGATATTCTTTCCTACATTTTCCACATTATCAAACATATACTATACTGTATAAACTGTGAGGACTGTCAGTACAATGCACACTGGCTATGTTATCTTTAGAGCAGAGATCTGTACAGTATGTTTACAGGTTGTCCAATTAAACAGGCTGGCACAGGCCAACCATTAATAATTTCATTCATATGTCAACTGTACAGCTTGATTTTTGGTAAAGATGGCATGTTATGAATGCATACAGTACATGTACGTATGAGCAGTGCCAAGATGCCCTTTAAACCATTTTTAAAGCTCACTGTTTAATGACTGTAGACTGTTGAAATAACCCGTTTCTGATATATGAGAGTAAATTCATAATGGCACTTTACAGGAGTCTGAGTCCTTGATTTCAGTATTTTTGCATTGATGAGATGGCTTAATAGTTGTTAATTGTGTTTCCAGGACACTTAAGACAGCTGTTAATTATCTTTTATACAGAAAATCTATAAAATGACTATTTCTGAGACAGAAAACTCATGGCAGCAACTGGGGTACTATTCTCATTACCATCCTAAAGCACCAGTCTATGGTTATTACAAACATGTCTGTCAAATAGCCGTCTAGTTCTCTGAAAATGAAACAGCTCAACTCATTTTTACAAATCAGTGTATAAAAGCTGAAAAAGGAAGGTCAAGAATCCAAAAGGCTTTCCAAGTTGCCAAACCTCTGTGATTCTCACACAATAGCACTGAATCAGTGGAATAGCTCGAGAGAATTTCCTGAAACGGTTTGTATTATTGCCTAAAAAAGCCTTTAACATCTGTTGGGTTTAAAAGAACTTGTGTGACTTTTGCCTTAAATATGTTGTCTTACAGTAGTGGTACAGTAGTGCAGTGGTTAACAATGTCGCCTCACAGCAAGAAAACTCCGGGTTTCAACCTCATGACCATCAGCTCCCTTTCAGTGTGGCGGGTTTGCACGTTCTCCTCTTGCCAGTGTGGGATTTCTCCAGGTGCTCCGGCTTCTTCCTATAGTCCAGAGACATGCTGGTTAGGTTAATTTCTGACTCTAAATTGCCAGTAGGTGTGAATGTGAGAGTGGGTGGCTGTCTGTCTCTATGTGTCAGCCTTGTGACAGTCTGGCGACCTGTCCAGGGTGCACCCTGCTTCTCATCCAGTTTCGGCTGGGATTTAACAGAGGTTGTCAAAATCCTATTCAAACCTTCCTCCCATAACAGATCTATACTGACACTTCTCTCTCCTCACCTATTATACTAAACACTGCAAAATGTGAGAAAATATAAGGAATCATCACAGAAAAACTGCCTGTCTTCCTGTTACAAAAATATAAAATTTTAAAATGAGCCCATATGTTGTTTTGTGCTAGCCGGTTATTATGAACGAGAGCGGCATGTTTTTGTTTTTATCCATGACCGGTCCTCAGCCTTCACCACGTTTATTACTGTAACCATAACAATGAAAGTCATTTTAACCCAAACCATGATCTTTTTCTATACCTAACCAAGTTGCCTTTGTGCCTAAACCTCAGAAAACCATGACAACTCCATAATCATAACTGTGTTTATGATCGTTACCATGATGACAAGGGTCTGTAAGCGTCCTGCTGGAATTGTTATATTATAAAGTAGGGAAAACCAATGTATACTGTGGTTTGGAAGACATGTTGTGTAATCAGCAGAGGTATAGGCTAAGTGTGCCTTTAATAACTGCATTATGTAGGATAAAAAAAACTGAATGTATAAAAAACAATCTGTATTTGGATGGGAACATACTGTAAAACCATAGTGAAAATTTGTTTAAACCAATGTGATCCTTTTTCAAAACACCTCTTTAAAACTGGTAAACACTGAATTGGATAAAACCTATTTAGAATTCCTCTTTTCAGATTGTATAAGAAAAAAGGTTCAGTCTTGTCATCACTTGCCTCTGCCTGTGGTGTCTGTGCTGTAAGGAAAACTCAGTAAACATCAGATCCTGGGCCAGATAAACAGGCCGTACAGGTCTCAATTACACAACCTCTTCGCACTTAGTCACCAACTGTGAGGCTTAAAGTCTTCGGGGTTGTTTTCAAGCATAAAGCAAATCAAATATTCTAAGAATCAACAGTCTTCTCCTTAAGGATTTTGTAAACAAAAACTACAAAAATGCAGGTTATGGCTCTGAATGTATTTTGTGCATCTTTTTAAAGCAGTATATTCTTGCACCATATATTTTCACATTAAATGGACAAAGCTATTCTATAGAAAACTATTACCACTAAAGTCATGTAATTTGTCTGCCACTAACTTTACACATATAGAGTACTATACACCACTCAGCATGTGAAAAGTTACATGTCTTCTGTGACTGGGGGTGATCAGCTTTCTAAAATCCCGAGTATCCTGCATTAGGCTTGAGACTTTAAATATAAAATCTTGCAATATTACCAGTGCAATACTAATTTACTGGGACTCTGAAACCCAGTTTCAACAGAAACTTCCACACTGCACACTGACCTGCAGTTGAAAACTGTCCAATGCTCCCTAGGCTTATGCTTTAATAAAACACACCCTGAGCTGCAGTTTAACATCTGTGTGTTACACTTCACAGACAAATGGAGATAATGTAATCATCTAAAGTTCAGGAGCGGGACCTGACCTGAACTACGCCTCTTCTGTTTTCACATTATTTAACCCACTCAAGCCTCCACACTTCCACTTCCGCTTTTTCGTTACCCGCCCTTTTCTTTCCCCCCTTCTTTCTTCTTATCTTTTCCCGCTATTCTTCTGTCCCTGCTGGGGGTCTGCCAGTACCCAAGAGTGGTGCAGACCTCCTTAGCCTTTCTCAAAACTGTCAAGTATTCTCTATCCCTATACTTCCATTCATATTTAGTGAGGGTCCTTGCTAGTGAAATTGGGAAAGAGAGCATTTGTGCTATGTCCTGGCTTGTTATTACAAAATGATTCATGTAAGTTCTTTAATTATGAATTAGGCCAAAACTGTCATATTTCATTATAAACTTGCTTTATTCATTGTTGGTTTACTCTTTCCTTCAGTTAACATTCTGGCGTGTTTGCAGTCACACTGTTCCAGCAGTGCATTACAGGCTTTACATTCATGAAGATTTAAACAGTTTATAATACAGTGCTAACAATGGTAGAAAGACTGTAAACAACTGTAGTGCTCCACAGCATTTTATTCATAGTACAGCAGGGTTTATATGCTCTGGGCTGTTACCAACCTGAAGAGAAATGCATAGAAGGCTCTTTGAACTGATCAGGTCCTGAACTTTTACTTGTATTTCCTATAATCAGTAATAGCAAACAGAAGATAACAGTATGAGAAAAAAAAACCCAAATGCAAAATGAACGAGAGGGATAATAGTGGAACTTTCCTCTGAGTGCAAATATGACTTATAACTTATACAGAACTTATACAATTTAGTGTACAGTATGACCGCAGATTTAAAAGTAGCAGTGTTCAAAGTCAACTCAATTTTTTCAGGATGACAAAAATTCTCTTACACTATACCAGTCAGAGCTCGAGGCAGGTCTGTCATCTCCCAAAGTGCTCATGTTAATAGAACTTTTTAAACAGAGTTAAAAAAAAAAAAAAGTAAGTAAAATGTCCATCAAAATTCCCTGAATACCTCATTATTTTCCTCACAAACAGAGCTGCGGTGCGGTGGTCTGGTGTGGCTGTCGGTAGCTTTTACAACAAAGCATATTCAGAGGAAAATAGAAGCGATAATGACTGGACCCACAGTGTTTGGCTACAAACACCTGATTATGGTGCAGGAGCTAGTTTTAGAAATGTACATTTTATGCTGTTCTGAACCAGGAAAAGGTGGCTCTTCTTACATCAGCAGTCTGGGCTGAGACATAACTATGGGGGATAAATCAGCGTGTGTCTGACAGCTATTCAAATATTCAATGGATTAACATGTGGGTGAGTAGATAATGATGAATTTATTTTACAGTGAAGTAAGTGATAAACAAAAAATAAAAAGAAGACAGAATATGATTTCCATTTCAAGCGAGACTCATTCAAGTCTCAAATCATTCAAGACAACTCCAATTGAAGTGTTCAAATAGTCTGACATTTTGGGAAATGCTTATTCACTTTCTGGTAAAATGTTAGATGGAAAAAAAAGCCACTATCTTATCTCTTCTTTTAATATAAGGCTATAGCCAACAGCTAGTTAGTTTAGCTTAGCACAGGGATTAGAAAAGGTTAGATAAAATTGTCTCTGTCCAGCAGTAACAAAATCTGCCTACCAGAAACCTTCAAGCTCACTTATTGACATCTTATAGCTAACGTGTGCTGGACTATCTCTTGGTTGAGTCGAGTATCTTCCTGAAATCTCTCTGATTGCCTGAAAACTGGTCTTGACTCCTGACCAAGAAAGAGTTTGACATGTAACACTCCAAAAAACACCACACTTCAGCTTGTGCTAAGAAACAGCTGCTGTATAGTAGCTTCCTACAGTATTTAATGCTGAGACATGGGATAAGACATAGAATTTAAGTTCTTATCCAACCATGTGCCAAAAAGACAATAAAGGAATTCCCAAAATGGCAAAAAAAATTCTTTGAGTCATTTGAGATACTGTAAGTCCAAGTCAGCAAGTCCTCCAACCCTACACAGCCCATATAGGTTGTTTGTCCCACCTCATAGAAGCATCTTCTGACATAACACGCCTACAATGGCATCCACGATGGCAGCAGCTCCACCAACATTAAAGACAACATATATAACATCAGAAAACCTACCAGACCTTCATCATCATGGAAACAGTAAGTACATAAACACACTGCTACAATAATGGAATGTCACCCACACTACTTGGTTAGATTTAGAAAAAGAATGGTTTGGATTATAATCACCTTCATTGTCATGGTTGCAAAATAATAAATATAGGGTTAAGGTTGTAGAACAGCCAAAACACAAAGTTAGAACATGCCTTCCTGTGAAAAACTCCTGCTTTGTGACTCATCCATCCATACTACAGTGCATCACCTAACTTCCTTCTGTGGCTGGCTAACTATAACAAGTAACTGTTGGTTTTGATATCCTGCTGGCACAAAGAATTGTTTATTTAGTCTCTATGTTTAGATCCAATCAAGTAACAGGGAAAAACAACAGATACCAGAGGAAGGATCCATCCTCCAGTATGTAAAGACATGCAATAGATGGTATTTGTGGAGAGCAGAAGCTAAATAGTTAATGTTACAGGTATCAGAATATAACACCTGTAGGCAGATGTATATATCCTGGAAT
>NW_018127883.1:735697-736668 GCF_001952655.1 Monopterus albus | reverse complement strand
ACAACAAACCCACACTGCCACCTACTGTCAAAAGTGGTGTGACTACGGATACAATACAGTATATTGGCATTTCAACAGTACCAAACATCTCTTCAAGAGAAGATAGAACAACTGTTACATGTTTTATATCAAAGTAAAATACACATTCATACAAATGTGGGCACACATTGGTGGGCATCACACACTCCCCGGCAAAATAAGAAAATGGCTCCTGACATTTTTCAAAATCCAAAACTAGAATTAACTGGAAACCTATCCTAGTTCTGTAATTCACTCACTTTCAAACCCCTTTTTTTTTTTATAAACAAACATAGTGGGTGGGGTGTGAGGGGGTGTAATGTATGTAAGGGCAGAAAATAGAGCAGAAAATGGAGCTTGGGTATGGTATATAAATAGGTGGGATATATGGTGTGAATGAATGAAAGGGTGGGGTGGTCTCACGTGTGTTCACAACAGGTGAGTATAAAGTTGTGTTGACTGAAGCATGCAACTGAATGGATGGTTCACCTAGTGACTTGTATGTTAGAAACTGTCTAGGTCTTCTCTCTCTAGTAGACCTAACTTCTGTGTGAGTTTGCCCTATTGGTGGAGTCAAAGGTCTAGTTTCCGAGTCAGAGTACATGTTGTCAATGCTCTCAACATTCCCCTCAGGTGTGTTTTCATCCATGTCTTGTTCAACTTCAGCTTCCACATTCAGAGGGGTCGGTGCTAATGTAGGCAAACACTCTCTTCCAGATCCATTATCCATAAGTAACGGGGCAGGTGTTGCCAGGTGTTCCAGCTCACTTTCGTTTTCTCGCAGTGTTTGAGCAGATGCCTGTTCATCAACTCTCTCTGTTGTTGTAATGCCAGTTTGTTGTTCAAAGTCTGTATCCACTCCATCCTCGATTCTTTCTGTAGGCGTTCGTAACCAATAGCCACACTCGTCATCTGATTCTCAGAGTTTTCACTGGAGTCTGTTTGGCCTTGTC
>NW_018127883.1:733403-734505 GCF_001952655.1 Monopterus albus | reverse complement strand
GCAGCCTTTCTCTGCTTTAACTAACCTTGCATTTAACAGCCTGAGGAAGACATCCTGGCTACACTAACATCTTCTAATACAACAGATCTCTAATCAATATCTATCTAACTAAGAAATTACCTAACAATCTCTTTAGCCATAAAGGGCTAATAGAATCTCTCCCTCGCCAGCTGGAGCACTCGTTCTGTGCCGACATGGCCCATTTCATTGTGAAGGTGTTTTAATGCGAGCATTCTATACTTTACAGGAAGGACCAGCTGTCTCCGTCCATTTGTTTTTCTGTAAAGGAGGTTGTTCTCCAGGTGTAATTTACTCCACTCATGAAACAGTCTGCGAGTGACTCCTCTCACTGTTTGGCATGCTCCTTTTGTTAGTTTCTTTCCTGGCTCTTTAAACTCAATTACCTTGCTTATAGCTTCATCTTCTCTCTGAACTCTTACAAGGTCATCATGGCTGAGGGTTGGCAAGTGATAATGGTACTGCTGAGGAGAGTCTGGGAAAGTTACATTGAGTGCTGCCACCCAGACAATATCTCTAAGTTTTGCCGCTTGAATTCCATCCCAGGTGGCACAAATTGCCTCATCCGAGAACTCCTCCGTACATGTCATTTCATATTTCTCCATATCCAACAGGAGGCGAGATAGTGAGTCTGCATCCACATTGGACTTTCCAGGTCTGTATTTCACGTCGAACCGAAAGTCTGACAGCTCACCGACCCACCGATGGCCCACGGCGTTGAGTTTTGCTGTACTCATGATGTAGGTCAATGGGTTGTTATCGGTGTAGATGGTGAAGTGTGGGGCGTAGTACAGGTAATCCCGAAACTTTTCACACACCGCCCATTTCAGTGCAAGGAACTCTAGTTTGCCACTGTGCAGATGGTAATTGCGTTCCGCTGGGGTTAGAGTCCTTGACCCATACCCAATGACTCTCAGTTTGCCATCCTGACGCTGATAAAGGACAGCTCCTAGACCTTGATCTGATGCGTCTGTATGTAGTGTGAAAGGGAGGTTGAAATCAGGGTATGCCAATACAGGTGGATTTGTGAGAAGGGTGACAAGCTGTTCCAAGGCTCTCTGATGTTCAGCAGTCCAACTGACAG
>NW_018127883.1:726111-733323 GCF_001952655.1 Monopterus albus | reverse complement strand
GGTAATAGCCCAGAAATCCAGTCAGTTTCCTCACATCACCAACTGTCTGTGGTGTCGTACTTGTCAAGGTTTGTACGGCTTCAAGGTCCCGTGGGTCGATTTTGATCCCCTCGGCTGACACAATGCGACCCACGTACCTGACTTCTTGTCTGAATAGCTCACATTTTTCGGGCCTCAGTTTCACTCCATGTCGCTGGAAAGCTTGAGGGACTTTATGAAGTGTCTCGACATGATCATCAAATGTTTTTGTATAACAAAGCACATAATCCAGATAGAGAAGGCAACATTCGTCTCTGAGGGGGCCCAGCATCTCCTCCATGCTACGTTGGAATGCTGCAGGGGCATTTGTGAGTCCAAATGGGATACGGACCCATTCATAGAGACCCCAGGGAGTGATGAAGGCAGTGAGGTGGCGTGAACCCTCAGCGACAAAGCCCTGGTGGTATGCTTTCCCTTGGTCCAAGAGACTAAACCAGGAGTTTCCACCCAGTGTGTCTGTCAGGTCTTGTATCCTGGGCAAGGGGTGTCGATCTGGGACTGTCTTTTTGTTTAACAGGCGATAATCGATGCACAGCCGAAGACTGCCATCCTTCTTCCTTACACAGACTACAGGAGCGGCATATCATTTCTCAGGTGATGCCTGCTCAGCAGTTATGTTCGTGGGTCAATTTGACCCGCAACATAACAGGACCCTGGTGTTCTGTTTGGGTCTGCGGTGGCCCAGATTCAATTTTCAGATAATAAAAAAAAATATTTCTAAACATTTTTTGGGCTGAAATTTAAATCCCCTCGATAATTTAGTGTGAAGAACACAAATCTGAAAAAAAATTTTTGATGCAGGACCACCGCAACCCCCCTAGTGCATTTTACATACACGAGTTCTGTCCTGGTCAGCACTGACCCAGGAATACTAAAGGCCACCTGGCCTCTCACTAAAACCTTTGAAGCCAGCCGCTTGAGTGCCAATTGTTACATAAACAGCCCAAAATAACTCCAGACACATACCGACATACACACACACACACACCAGCTCAACCAGACAAGCAGGTGCGCACGCACCTGGCCAGATGGCAACTTACTGTTTGTGTGACCAGTGTGCCATGTTTACAACCTATTGGTGGCTCTCCTTGTCAGTTATGAGGATTATTTGCATGTTTTATGATCACGTTGAAAGACGACACCCACCCTTGTTGCTGGGCAGACAGAATGGAGACCTGGAAAGCAGTCTCCCCCTTGCGCTGTGGTTTCATCTGCAGTTGCAGATGGCCGAATGGTTTCACCTGGCCCTATCAATATGGGCCATTTGCATCTTCATTGTCACTATCACATGCCTCTGCAACCATGGAAACGCTACGCCCCCAAAGGTGTTGGCCACAGAGAATAAAAGCAGGACAGCAACAAGCCTTCTTTCTTTTTCAACTCGACGCTGAAAAACAAAGGCACGCAGAATTTCCACGGACATGGCCCTGCAAATGATTTTTGAGGATGGCGAATTTTCTGGACAGGATAAAGACGAAGACATTTCTGAGATGGAAGCCCACGTCTCCCTGCTTTCTGACAGTCCAAGCGACTTTGATGATGATATCTTGGACCAAGACTTCGTTCCAAGTACTGTGGTAAGACTTAGATTCCAATGCAATACGCCGTTTGTTTGATAAAAAACGCTCTTTGTTTTAGTTACAGCTTGCTCATTTGTAACTTTTACTATCATTACTCTGTTTTCAGCCATCCTCCTCCAGCAGAGGACGGTCGCGCACAATCCCTGTTGTGCGTGGAGCGTCCCAGCAAGGAGAAGTAAGTAAATAATTGTGCAATAAGCCGTTTGTTTGATAAAAAACGCTCTTTGCTTTAGTTACAGCTCGCTCTTTTGTAACTTTTACTATCATTACTCTGTTTTCAGCCACCCTCTTGCGGGAAAAGAAAAAGGAAGACAAAGCACATTCCTTCTGTAGAGCACGTGGCTGAAAGCGAGGAGCAGCAGGGACAAGTAAGTTATAACAATGCAATATATAGTCTGTTGCATAAAATGTGCTGTGTTTGAGGACTTATTGTAATTGTGATTTATTATTTGGAAACAATTACAGGCTGAGCTGTGTTTGAGAACTTATTGTAATTGTGATTTATTATTTGGAAACAATTACAGGCTGAGCCAGCTCCAGGAGACGTCTTTATGGCGAAATCTGGGGCCATATCATGGTCTTCTCAGCCCTCCAAGCAGCCAACCAGAATTGCTGCTAACGTTATCAGCATGGAACCAGGGCCAACAAGAATGGCAGTAAGCCTAGTCTCTGACATACAAGTCTGCATTCCACCAGCTAATGCCAGACTCAGTCCTGGACATTGTCCTGGACTGCACAAACACAGAAGGACGACAGGTTTATGGAGAGCGGTGGAAGATTGTGGACATGATCCTCCTCTACGCGTACCGTGGTCTGCTCTACCTGGCTGGAGTCTTCAAATCAAAAGGGGAATCACTGCATTCCCTGTGGTCAGCAGATAACGGCAGGGCCATCTTCCGTGCAACAATGTCGTTGGAGACTTTCCAAGTGATTTCCCGGGTTATCAGGTTTAATAACCGGGAAGACAGGGCAGCTCGATTTTGTTTGATAAAAAACGCTCTTTGTTTTAGTTACAGCTTGCTCATTTGTAACTTTTACTATCATTACTCTGTTTTCAGCCATCCTCCTCCAGCAGAGGACGGTCGCGCACAATCCCTGTTGTGCGTGGAGCGTCCCAGCAAGGAGAAGTAAGTAAATAATTGTGCAATAAGCCGTTTGTTTGATAAAAAACGCTCTTTGCTTTAGTTACAGCTTGCTCTTTTGTAACTTTTACTATCATTACTCTGTTTTCAGCCACCCTCTTGCGGGAAAAGAAAAAGGAAGACAAAGCACATTCCTTCTGTAGAGCACCTGCGACAACTTCTTCACATTGTACAACCTGGGACAGGAGCTCCTCAAGAGAAAGCTGACCATGGTGGGAACAATTAGAAAGAACAAGCCAGAACTCCCACCACAACTGCTGGAAACCAAGGACAGGCCTATCAATTCATCCAGGTTCATGTTCACCAACGACATGACCGTGGTCTCCTACGTGCCAAGACGGGGGAAGAATGTTATGCTCTTGAGCACACTGCACCGGGAGGGGACAATCTGTGACCAAAAACCACAGATTGTCCTGGACTACAATGCCACCAAAGGAGGGGTGGACAACCTGGACAAGCTGGTCACGGCATACAGCTGTAAGAGGAGGACACGACGCTGGCCACTGGTGCTCTTCTTTGACATGCTGGACATCTCGGCGTACAACGCTTTTGTGGTGTGGACGGCAGTCAACCCACGCTGGAACCAGAGGAAGCTCCAGAGAAGAAGGTTTTTCATGGAGGAACTGGGAAAGGCCCTGATGACACCGTACATCCAGACAAGAGAGCATATACCGAGAACACCATACTCTGCAGCTCTCATGAGGAGGATTTGGGGGGAGGATGCAGCTGGCCCATCCACCAGACCTACAGGTCCACAACCAGCACAGCCTCAGGTAAGTGTGTAATGCTGTGGCATAAAAATGTATGTGTGACACTCATGCTTTGGGAGGGAGAGAGAGAGAGAAAGACTAAGTCAAAATTTTAATTTCCTATCTTTTCATTTTTCTGGGTTACTCCAGGAAGCCGGAAGAGATGTGCAGTGTGTGGATCCAAGACCGATAGGAAGACACCACACACCTGCGTCAAGTGCAGAAGATACATCTGCCAAGAGCACATACGCAAACACTGCCCTGATTGCAGCGCATAGGATTGCTGCATTCATTCATTGCTGTGTGTGTGTAAATGTGTAAATATGTACATGCTGGCTGTTCAGCTTGTGTTTTTTTGGCAGTTTGCCAAATTTTGAAATGAGTGTGGGTCAAATAAAAGTGACCTGGTGTGAAAAGTCTTGCATCATTTGTGAATTTATTATTTTTTTGTTTAGCCAAATATGACAAAAACATAGGTAAAGGGCAAATTTTTACATTTGTTGATTATTAGTAGGTTTTTACATTGTTTCAGAATAAGACATCTTTGCCACACACACCAGTCCCCAACCCCCAGCTCAACCAGACAAGCAGGGGCGGGCGCACTTGGTGAGATGGCTGCTTACTGTGGGATGTGCGTCAGCGAGGCGCGTCTGAGGACTGGCACATACACGTCACCAACGTCAAACACGTGACAGGTTTGTCATTGCTACTCATCTTACAGTGTGTCTGAGTCATACTGAGATCATCCCGATCAACACAGCTGCAGAAACACACACACAAAGACGCTGTGATCAGTGTAGTAATATGCAAATTAGGTGCTTTGAGGTGTGAATAGCCCCTGAGTGGGCTGCTGGGGGAAGGGGGGGCAGAGTGTCTGCTTGTCTCTTTGAGCCACACAGAAGTGTGATCCTAGTGGAGAGGAGCAGAAGTGAAAAAATCTTACCAGGTGTGAAGAAATGGACTTTATTTGTAAATGTATTAATTTTTCATCTGGCCACATGTTACAATAACATAGTTTTAAACCTTTTGCAATATATTCTAACAAAAGTAAAGGGCATTTACATTTGTTGAGTATGACTAGGTTTTGGCATTGTTTCTGATTAAAAATTATTTGTAGATGTGGAGTTATGAATCCATAAAGATTGTCTGGGTCGGCGCTGACCCAAACTGAGGACATGTATTGTGGACCCGAACAGAACACCAGGGTTTTAACTATCCAGCCTTTCACCAACAGTTCCTGTATGTACTCCTTAACCTCCTTAAACAGGGGTCGTGGCACTGAGGAGTAAGTTTTCTGGACAGGGTTTTCATCTTTGAGATTTTCAGGCTGGGTATGCATCCAATGTCACTACAGTCACGAGCAAATGCTTCAGACTCCTCAAAAAGCATTTGATTCACTTTTTCCTTCTGTTCATCACTGAGGTGACTAAGGTCAATGGGGGGTTGCCACGGAGCTTGAATGGTGTCAGCAGACGTTGAGGTTACCCTGTTGACAGTTACTGACACACACACACACACACACCAGTCCCCAACCCCCAGCTCAAGCAGACAAGCAGGGGCGGGCGTACTTGGTGAGATGCCAACTTACTGTTGCTGTGACCAATGTGCCATGTTTACAACCTATTGGTGGCTCTCCTTGTCAGTTATGAGGGTTATTTGCATGTTTTATGACCACCTTGAAACACAAGACCCACCCTTGTTGCTGGGCAGACAGAATAATGAACTGGAGAGCGAGTCTCCCCCTTGCGCTCTATCCACAGTATGGAGAGCTAGTGCGTCAGGCGCATAAGTTGTCTGACGGCCCGGTAAATGATTTTTAGGCGAGAGAAGATTTTGAAATTGACGCAGACGAATACATTTCATATTTGTAGGACAACATTAGTCTCGGGTGAGCCAAAATAACGCGGAAAATGAGCGAAGCAGTGCGTCAGCGCAGCGCGTTTGTAATGGCACAGGCAGTCACAGGTATGAAAATTCTGAGTTGCAGAGAATGGTTTGCACCTGGCTATCATATATGGCCATGCCATTAGCATCTACATTGCTCTCCCAAATACTACATAGTAACGGCTGGCCATCTGCAGCGCCATCGAGTGGTATCACCTGGCTCCTTCAGTATTGCCCATGCGATTTGCATCTTCTTTGTCACCTTCACAGTCCTCAGCTAAAATGTAAATGCAATCGGAGTTGCAGAGAATGTTTGCATCTGTGTGCATGTCCTTTGCTCAGTCTATAATCACACAGTACTTGGAGCCAAAATATGACTTCAATACTGTTTTCACCTGGCGCAATTATCACATCCTGGGACAGTGGTTGGGACCCGGTCACTATTTGTCCCCCGACAGAGACCGGCCCCTGTTTCCCTGACGCATAACTTTCTTCAAACAACCCACGGCCCTGTGGCCTTCCTCTCCACAGTGGAAACAGTGGGAACATCCAGTGAGGCTCTGTTCAAAGCACTTGTCACAACCATAGGGTTTCCCTCTCCTATAATCCACTTTGCCTCTTAAAGCTTGGCTGCCTCGTGCTGGCGCTTGGGTCTGCATCGACTAATGGCGCGCAGTTTCCACCGAGATGGCACTCCAGCTGATTTTTGAGGAGAACCACTTGTCCGACAATGAGGAGATTTCAGAAACGGAGGACCACTTGTCCCAAGTATCTGAGAGTTCCAGCGATTTGGGGATGACGATTTGTTGGATCGAGATTACGATCCAAGTACTGAGGTAAGACTTAGATTCCAATGCAATATGCCGTTTGTTCTAGTTACATCTTGCTCATTTGTAACTTTTGTTATCATTGCTGTGTTTACAGCAATCCGCAGGCAGAGGGAGAGCGTGCTCCCGCTCAGTTACGCATGGAGCCTCCCAGCAGGGAGAAGTAAGTAATTGTTTGTGCAATACACCGTTTGTTCGATAAAAAAACGCTCTTTGTTTTAGTTACATCTTGCTCATTTGTAACTTTTGTTATCATTGCTGTGTTTACAGCAATCCGCAGGTGGGAAAAGGAAACGAAAGACGAAGCACATTGTTTCTGTGGAGCGCGTGGATGAAAGCGCGGAGCAGCAGGGACAAGTAAGTTATAACAATGCAATATACAGTCTGTTTGCTAAAACGTGCTGTGTTTGAGAACTTATTGTAATTGTGATTTATTATTTTGAAACAATTACAGGCTGAGCTGTGTTTGAGAACTTATTGTAATTGTGATTTATTATTTTGAAACAATTACAGGCTGAGCCAGCACCAGGAGACATCTTCATGGCAAAATCTGGGGCCATATCATGGTCTTCTCAGCCCTCCAAGCAGCCAACCAGAATTGCTGCTAACGTTATCAGCATGGAACCAGGGCCAACAAGAATGGCAGTAAGCCTAGTCTCTGACATACAAGTCTGCATTCCACCAGCTAATGCCAGACTCAGTCCTGGACATTGTCCTGGACTGCACAAACACAGAAGGACGACAGGTTTATGGAGAGCGGTGGAAGATTGTGGACATGATCCTCCTCTACGCGTACCGTGGTCTGCTCTACCTGGCTGGAGTCTTCAAATCAAAAGGGGAATCACTGCATTCCCTGTGGTCAGCAGATAACGGCAGGGCCATCTTCCGTGCAACAATGTCGTTGGAGACTTTCCAAGTGATTTCCCGGGTTATCAGGTTTAATAACCGGGAAGACAGGGCAGCTCGATGGCAGACAGACAAATTGGCAGCG
>NW_018127883.1:721245-721843 GCF_001952655.1 Monopterus albus | reverse complement strand
CTCTGACCAAGCACAATACAGCTTGTCGAATTCAAATTCAACATGGCGGACCGCTTAATCCAATTTGTTTCAGGGAATTCAGTTATCTATGATAAAAAGGACAAAAACTACAAAGATAATGAATACAAAGATAACGTATGGAGACGGATAGCAGAGGATCTTCACTTGCTTGTGAACTAAACTGATTTCATTACAAATAAACTTTTTTTTTTTTACGTCAGACACACGGCCAGGCGCTGTTCCGGGTCGATCGGATCCCCGTAATTATTTTTCTGTTTCATCGTGTGGGGGGTCAACAGCACCAACAACTCTCCAAACTGTCCCACAGACATCCTGAAATAGGTCCTAATGCGACCATGATACAACTTCAGTTCCTGTACCAACCGATGAAACTCGCCATGTTCTCTCCTTCTTTTCAATGTCGGATGGACCCAAAACCTTCTTTGTTTTCTTTTTTTTATGTAGCAGGACGAGCAGTACATCGTTGTCGCTTGATGTGGAGTCCATCTTTGCAGCGCGACGTTTTAGGAAAATATCGCTTATTCGCGTCGCGTTCGGTGTGAATACTTTTGGTGCGTTAAATTCGCCTGCGTTTTTT
>NW_018127883.1:720235-721085 GCF_001952655.1 Monopterus albus | reverse complement strand
TAACCTTTCCTGACTGCATCTACCACATTTTTCAGTTCAAGTAAATGAGCCATACCTGAATCCTCAAGTTCTAATAAGGACTTGCTGTACATAAAACCACTGATGTAGTCAAAACAGCCCTCTTCGTCCCCTGGCACGAGACGAGATGGATCCACTTCTGGTACTGGGCCTACTGACTTGGCAATCTGGAACAGTTCATCTGCACGCAGGGTGAGTAGATCCTTCTTGATGGTCCACATCAAGCTCTTCCTTTCGCCCTCCGCCATAACTGTTTCCCTATTCCTCGCATTTGGTCACACAGCCCCCAAGTCCTTCTCGATCTCATTCCTTACACAGCTTTCAGCATAAGTGACACACTCCACACCGAAAACAGCTCATTTTTCTTCATCAGTAGACAGGAACACTGAGGCTTGCACTAGATGATACTCTCCGGCTGCGCCAGGTCACTGATGGTTGCAGTGACGTTAGTCGCACGGGTCGAGGTAGGTGGATCAGCTCCCGAGCACCCAAGGAGTGATCCCCGTACTGGCCACCAAGAATCTGTTACAGGTATCAGAATATAACACCTGTAGGCAGATGTATATATCCTGGAATACAGGAAAGGAATAATTAGGCAGGGAGACGTGGCTTCACATCGCTGAGTTCTCCGCCATTATCTTTATTTAAACACATTATTTCAACAGTCTGTCCACTGGGTGCTGTATCTGTCGCTCATTTGTTAATTTCCCAGTACATACTGCACATTCATTCAATTCTTATACATAGCAGATTGTGCTCATGAAACAGATATAACACACAAAACATCTTGGTTGAAATCCTGTCTTACATACCTTTACTTTTACTTTAAACA
>NW_018127883.1:711977-720039 GCF_001952655.1 Monopterus albus | reverse complement strand
CTAATATTAGCATGCTTGCTAGCGAAATGAGCCAGTATGTAGCAGTCACCATAAGTACTCAAAAAAAGTACTCCTGCAACCCGTAAAATAAACATACAATGCTCGGTTTCCTTCTTGGCCTGATAACCGTTCATTTACTATAGTTTACCCCTATTACTAACCTGGAATACAGGAAAGGAATAATTAGGCAGGGAGACGTGACTTCATATCGCTGAGTTCTCCGCCATTATGAGAAAAAAACCCAGCGAAGCACGCTAGATGGCTGCAGTCCATCGGGTAAACCAGTCTCACACTGCCACCTACTGGTGTAAAAAAGTATTGTCCTATCCATAACACTGGGTTATGTCATGTTTTGAGAAAACAAGATGTTTACATGAAAAATGCACATTTACCCTTAATGCCATTATATACATTCAAACTAATGTGATCACACATTGGTTGGCCATCACATTAACACACACACTATGGAAAAACAGAATGATAGTACCGTGTAAATACAATGAGGCTAGGGCACAAAATCTCTTTTCCAATTTTACAAGACCAAAATTTGTGCTTTTAGGTGTCAAGTAAGTTTGGGCTCCTAGCAGACAAGTCCACATCTCAGTGTCTAAAGCAGATTTATGTATATGTCTCAAGCATACAGTTTTGTGACACAGTACTGCAGAGCATCAGTCTCTCAAATGTACTGTAAGTATTTCACATGTAAACAACATGTTCATCAGGTTAGAGACTGTAACATTAAAACCACATCCCTGTGGTGCAGTGATACATCCAACAAGTACAAAAACTGATGTGGTAGTTATTTATTTGTATTTCATATGACATACTGCAACAAAAACATACCAAGTAAATTCATCATGCCAGTCATATAAAATGTGCCAGGAAAAAATATATTCTTAAATTTCAGCAGACTTACCCGGTAAACAATAGTGAAGAGAACAGTGTTAACTGTCATGTGTGGTGAACAAGGCAACAGGAAGGTTGACCCAAACACAGACATGCAGGCAGGCAGGGTGGCACATGCTGTGAAGAGGCTTTCACAAAAACAAAAAAATCATAAAGATAACCAGGGAGGCAGCCAAGTAGACACAGGTGAGGAAACAGGAACAGTTCCAGGATCCAAAACAAAGCTGGTAACAAACCCAAGGCAAAAAATCCACAGCAAATGTGAAGACCATGACAGTCAAACAGGAAGCAGGGGGAACTGGCCAGTTTAAATCATAATGAGGAAACTGGGAACAGGTATGTCAGTGAGCAAGAGGGCAGGTGACATGAAAGGGAGGGAAAGTCTGGGGACCTCTGGTGGCTGGAGGAAAGATGACAGGAGACAGACCGAAAGACCAAAATAAACCCGGCTGAGACAGGAACCATGACAATTAACAATCTAATATATGCATCATTCAATATTTAGATGCCACTGGGTATATCTGCTCTGTAGTGCCTCTCAGTTACCCTACAGGGAAAGCATTGCCCTGGCGCAGGAGTCACACTCAAGTTGTGCTGTTGAGCACAATTTTTATTTATTTATTAGGTTATTTTAGTTTTATTTTTCATTACTCCACTCCTCAGAGTTGCTTTCAGGCTGCCAGTTAGCTTAGTTATTGAATGGTTAAATAGATTAATCTATGTTGCTCTGTTTTATTTGGATAGAGATTTGCTTCCCAGTGAGTCAGTTCATTGTCCCTCGAGTCTTTAAACACATATATTTTTTTTTAACCTTTACTGTTTTCGTTCAGGGTAGGTTCACTGAGAGGCCACCTCTCTTTTTCAGGAACGCCCTGTTCCCATTCACACAGTTACACATTCACATCTGGAAGCTGCCCACAGACTCACCTGTGGGCACTGAGCAGCTCCACTGGAGCAGTTTGGAGTTAATTGCCTTGCTCAAGGGCACCACAGTGGTGTTAAGGATATCATAGTGTCAGTGATGATCCTTCAGTTCCTCGGTCTCTGGATCACCACACACCACTGAACACCAGACTAAATACAATCTAAATCAAGCTCATTATGTGTCACAATATGTTCTTTTTGTTAAATCCATGACCCTGAGCACAAAACAACTGAAGTCTCCAGACAACAGTGTAGGAAGGCAAATAAAAGGGATCACTAGGATAAAAAAATCTGCTGAAACTCATCTGTGGAGTGCAGTGGACGAGGATAATGAACTGTAGTTAACTGGGAACCTTTTGTATATCTATTTGCTTTATATAACAGTTGAATGTCTGTTTGTTTATCTGCACATTTTGGCAAGAATGTAACTACACTGAGAGCCCATAACAACTGTAGTCAAATTCATTCTGCGAGCATACGTTGCCAATAAATAAACTGGATTCTTGTAATTTTAGATGAATGTTATGAGTCCCTTCTAGCTAACAGTTTGCTTGGCAACAATCTCATGATCAATACACTTTCCTCTGGTATCTTTTTTCTGTCACTTTTCAGTGCTATGTGACAATTTGATTCCACTTCTGATACGTGCCTGACGGGTGTTTTTTTTTTTTCTTCTGACGCCCCCCTGTTGAGGATCATATGATGCTCTTGTGTTGCTTTGTAATGTTTTGCATATGGCTCCAGGGCGAGTGTCCAAACTCTGAGTTGAATGGTGTTTTTGTTCAACATGGACCATCCCCAATGAGAGCAAGCATGCACACGGCGACCTCAAACAAGGCTGTCAAGATGTCTGTGGAGGCCTCACGCCAACACACCCCACCAGGCAGCTACTGCCTGCCAGCCGCCCATCTACAAATAATCTACTGTACTGTGGGAGGAGGTGTCAGTCTGTTCTGTCAGGGTGTACAGTGTGAATCCAGCCCTGAGTGAAAGTTTCAAAGCTAGCACATAGAGAACTAGGTAATGGAATAATCTGGAAAGTGCTGAGAATATAGGAGTGTTTGAATTTAGGTAAAAATCAAACCTATTTTTGAAACTTAAGCCATATTTTGTGGTTTCTGGACATGGTTAGATTACTGAATGGGCCTTCTGGGCACAGAACCAGGAGGTCAAGAGTCAGGGGGCCCTAGGACCCTCTGTTTGAAGCGACTTTTGATTGGAAAGTTGCTAAAACAACTACAAAGAGACACATAATGATCCCAAAAGACACCAAACAACCACAAAACACCTTTAAGAGATCCAAAATTACCACAATAGAACCACTACAAAGAGATAAAAGTAACAAAAGATGCAAAACAACCACAAAGGGATGAAAAATGCTACAATGATGCACAAATTTATCCCAAGGAGAAGAGCTGACATGTCTGTGTAGATTAATTGGGACTGGTAGCATTGACATACTATCAAAAATGTTATGTCAGTTTTTCTTCGCATGTGCATTAATATGAAAGTGGATTTAAGCCAAATGTATTTTAATTTGTGCTTTATAATTGATATTTCACAACTATCTTTGGCAACCTTCCCCAGACCATGATGAGTGGCATGCAGCGCTGACATCACTGTAGGACACAAGGTTTTGTGTTTTATTCATTTCAGAGTGAACAGCACTTCGACTTGTATTACAGAACAGCCAATCAGATTCTGACAGCCCAGTGATCGGCTGCCATGTCAAACTCCATTAAGCGTGATTGTGATAGCTGCAGGGTCCATGCCATAAATTCCTAAGTGTTCTGTTCACACTTTTTTGCCGTGATATTTTTAGTTCATCTCAATTCCCTGTGACAAATACTGTCAGTTTGACCACTTTTCACTGAAAATCACATTGTAAAATGCTGCATAAAAACAGTTGTATGGCTTTGCCCTCATTGCAAATTGCTTACAGACAGTTGAGTTAACTGCAATCAGTTTGTATAAACAACATGAAAATATAGCTCATGCTACCAAGCCAATATAGTGTCTCACAGGCCTGGCTGCTGACACAAATTATGTACATGCTGAGGCGACAAGGCAGATCCTGAGAGGTGCACTAGGGAACAGGCTATAATGCAAACTCTGAACCTCGGCCACACACTTCAGAGACACTCTGAAGACATGTTCCCCGAAAAGGGAAGGGACACAAACTCTTTTTGGAGGAAAATGTATTAAGCTGCACACAAATACTGCATTGCTTCAGCATCTAGCAGCCATCTAGGATGCTGTAGTGAATGTAAATATTTCTGACTGAAAGTTTCTTCAGGAATGAATGTGTAGCTTTTGTCACTAGGGCAAATGTGCTACTAAACCCCAAATACCAGAAACCAGTCTTTATAAAATGAAACCTGAAGTTAATCCACCACACCGCCTTGCTGTTCAGGTCCAGTTCCCCTCCTCCAGTGTCATGTTAAGTCTGAGGACTGTGGTGTTCCTTCCTGACCATCGCAACAACTCATCTGTCACCATCAAACATCAGCATTCATCTTCGCACAAGCTGCCAAATCAATACTCAAAACAATATGTTGTATAAAGCTGCTGGTTTCAGATGAACACAAGCCAACAAGCCTTTAAACCTTCAGTAGCTGAAAAAAAACGCCACCCTACTGTGTGACATCTCTATTATTTCCTCTTGATGGGTGCTTCAAGGGAGTTTCAGTTGGCTTTCTGCCAGTATAACTACACATCTTATAGCCTGCTGTCAAAATATTTATCTCCATGTGCTTTTACTTTCTCTTCTACTAATCCAAGGATTTTGGGGAATGCAGTATCTATAAAAAGAACAGAAAGAAAAATACCAGATCATATCTTTAAAGTGAAAGAAGAGACCAAATGGCAGTAGGGGCAGCAAACAGGTGACAAGTGAGGTAGAAAATCCTGAGTAGAGGAACTGAGGAAACTGTGGATACATGAGTGCTAATACACAGAGAACTATAAGAAATGAAGGACCTCTGTTGTAGACATGACCCTACAGAGATATACTGTTAATTATAGGGAGATGAGTGTCCACTAAGTGTCGGTATGAATATAATGGTAATTTATGGCTTGTAGAGACTCTTGAAGTCCTGTGCTGAGTTAATATTCCTGGGAAGCCCCACCTCCACTACCACCTTTTATGTTAATTTTAGCGTGATCTCTGCGCGCACTGGAGCCGCTGCGAGCTCCATCGGCTCCTTCCCGCTGCTTAATATCGATGAGGCTTTGGACAGACACAGCCTGCTGCTGAATCACTGTCGGGACTTTTTGTGAACGTCGTCATGTCTGTATAATGTCGCCGCGGAAGACGCGCAGCTGAAAGTGAATATTGTGGATCCATCCAGTAGTTACAGAAGAGGTGAACGCACCTTGCATCCAGCCATGGGAGGTCAGATCACCAGAAATACCATCTACGGTAAGAACATTGGCATCACAGGACCGGAAAGTCTTTACTGACTCTTTATTAATATTGAAGCCAGTGATATTATAATAGGAGGCTACATAATCGGGTTGTAAGCGTGCTTGTGCAGCCTTAAGCTTGTGTGCATGAAAACTGTAGGCGTCCTGAACACTGAAATACATGAAGAGTGAAAGTAGCTGCTTTAGCCAAGTTTTGCAACCTTCTGTAAGTCACGACTGGCTCTGAATAAAAGGAAATATGAACAGGATATAATGTTTTTCAAAAAAAAAAACAACCTGATAATCCTCCACAGCATGCTATTATAAAAACACACCAGAGATGCACTTTTCTCAGTCTTCCTTTCGAAGCCTGTTTACATTAGGCTATAATGAAAAGTAACCAAACTGGATCAACTGAACAAACTCATAACTTTCCCCAGGCGGTTTGCCTTCGTTTGCCTTTGTTTGACTTTGCCTGTAGCTGAAATGAACACAAATATAATATAAAACGTTTTTGTCCTTTCTTGTTACTTATTTGGAAATTGATCATATAATGTACATGTCTCAAATGCTGATAGTTGCATTGCAGTTTTTAAAAATCCATTTCATATTTAGATGAAGCTTGCAGAATCTTTATAGCCAGTTAGTTCATACAAGTTACAGTTTAGCATCTCACCTTTTTGTTATTCATAGGTTATTTGCAAATACAGTCACTGTTGGGAGGAAGGATACTAGTTGTTTTTATTTGCTTGCTGACACTGACAAATACAAATAACATGTTTAAACCCATTTGCTATATTCCAGATTAACACTGTATCTTACTGTAAATTACTTCAGTTGTATGGTTAATTCGTTATTGCTGTTTTATTCAGATTTTCCTCAAGTTTACTCAGTTGCTTTATCAAACATTACTGTATTGGACATTGAGTTACAACAAATAATTGATTAATCAATTAATCAACTGCAAGAAATATAATTTAAAAAATATTGATAATCAGTCAACTGTTTAAACTTTTGTCAAATAGGAGGATTTGCTGCTTTTTATTAGTTTATATTCCTTTAAATTGAATTTTTATGGATTTTGGGCTTTTGGTTTGAGCCATTTTAGGATGTCACCTCAGACTTCAGGAAATTGTACTGGCCAGCTTTTCTAACATTTTATATGCAAAAGATTAAAAAAATTAATCAAGAAAATTCATAATCAAAATTATTGATAGTGGGAATAATCATTAATTACAGTCATAACTGATGGTAATTATACTTATAAATTAAGCCTGTAGGACTCATTTGTTAATGTTGCATTTGATGAGGTTGGCTTTCAGTGACTTTGCATAGGTAAAGATGGAGCGTTCAGCAATGACAAGATGTCTAAATATTACATAAACTGACATTGTTTGGCTATAAAGCAGACACATGTACGGTATAATGGATTTTTGGTTTTGAGTTGTTCTGATGATGCTAAATGATATACAGTACAGTACATGACCCATAAACATTTCAAAATTCCCAGAAGGACAGATGAACACAGGCCAAGCCACACGGTCTTTTTCCCAGTTTTACTATAAGGCGCCACTGGTATGAAAAAAAAAATATAGGTGCAGGCGCTGCTAGAAATTCTTGGCACTCTGACAGGAACTCGGTCAGGGTCCTGAAATTATAAATATCTATAATCCCTGTCATGTCTCAGGGCCCATGTTCAGCTCTGGGGCTCATGAATCATTCAGCTGTATCTTCTCCCCATTTGGTAAACCTAGATGATACTCTTGTTTAGGCATCGCAGTATGACGTTAGCAAAGGGGTTCAACCATTTTTCATGAAAGTCCGTTAGTTCTATATGTTACAAACATGCATTAGCTTTACCTGTTTATCCATTAGAATGGATAAACAGTTTATCCATTAGAGTGGCTAAACTGTTTATCCATTAGAATGGATAAACAGGTAACAGTAGGTGAGACGTGGGTGGTACACTCTGGACTGGTCTGTCACAGGGCAAACAGACTCATATTCACACACCTAACCTGCATTTTTTTTTTTCTAGTTCCAGTTTTTCAGATAAAAAATATAAATGTCTTTTTTGGTTTTCTTAGTCATATATGGCAATAAATTGGATATCTTTGAGTTTTGGATTTGGACTGATCTTGTCTAGATCAAATGACCGATTGATTAAAATATTCAACAGATTAATCAATAATGAAAATAAGCATTAGTTGTAGCACTAAACTTTGCATTACAATTTATGCATACTTGTTTGCTCAGAGCCTCTCTCTTCTTTTAATCTCTCCTGTGTCTTGCTCCAATCAGAGAGCAGTATTACTGCCCCTTGTGACCAACATCGGTTGCTTATTCAGTTGTAGATTTTGAATGTACATCAGTTTTGAGATCAATTTGCCATACAGCCCTACCAAGTGCCAAACGGGGCGCCTGTCAGGCCTCACAGGCGCTTGACAGAAAAGGAAGAATAAACAACAACAGGACTGAAACACAAACTACTCACAAGAAGATGTTTAACACTTTGATTTGATTTGATTTGATTTGATTTATTCTTTCAAGCATGTAAAGACAGTTGATATATCAACACACATAATTTTACACATATCCAACAAATGCTAATCCAATATCAATGTGCTTATACCTAGTACATGCTTGAATGGAGTAGGAAGAAATCAGACTTATCCAGTCCTACCCCATAACATCATCTTACCATCATTGGTTTGCAAGCAGTATCTCTACAAAATAATTCTCTTCTACACCACACAAGTAATATACTAAAAAATTATAACAGTGTTAACATTCTTACATAATTACATTCTTAAATACTTATCTTCTA
>NW_018127883.1:708797-710351 GCF_001952655.1 Monopterus albus | reverse complement strand
ACTTGTAATGTCCTCTATCAGGTCGGTAATGGCCAAAGATGTTGATCGGTTCGACCTAAAACCGTATTGGCAATCAGAGAGGATTTTATGTTTGTCAATAAATGTATCTAATCTGTTATTAAAGAGTTTTTCCAGAATTTTTGACAATTGTGACAACAGAGAAACCGGTCTATAATTTGTGAAGTTGTGCTTATCACCAGATTTATACAGTGGAATAACCTTTGCTATTTTCATATTATTGGGGAACTGCCCAAGTCGAAACGACATGTTAAAAATATGGGTTAATGGTTTGCATATCCCCTCAATTACCCATTTAACAGTTGTCATAGTGATACCATCACTATCACTAGATGTTTTGTTACCACATTTATTCACTATCTCTATAATTTCCTTTTCAACTATGGGCTTCAAAAACATAGAACTCATGTTCCTTTCGATTGTATTATTCTTTATAATGACGGATGTATCATCTGTACAAATGCTTCTTGCTAAACCAGGACCAACATTCACAAAGAACCTATTAATCAACAGATACACACGCACATTGATTTGCTTCATGTTTTGACTACTGCTATGGCCAGCTGCAAAGCTGGTAAGAGAGACGTCTCGGTTGACATTTCTGTGTAGTATGGGGCTAGCCCAACCAAGGGGATATAATGTATAGGCCTGGTGGGTTCAGGGTCTTTCATCTTACATCTGCCTGCGTGCAGTTTGGAGGTGCAAGATACCTGAGCGTGTAATGTTAATTTTACCTGTGATCCTTTGAATAAATCAGCACTGTTTTGAAGTTACTTGGACTGTCTCGTCTCTTAGAGTTAGCAATGGTAAGAAGAACCAAATACACATAACTTTGTAAGTGTTTGAGAATCACTTATAACCACTCATTAAATCCATGCAAGTTGTGACATGTTTGCAAAAGCTAAAAACATATACATGCCTCCTGGCTCATTAGACTGCTGTCTCTGAGTGAGTGTCTTGTAGGAGGGGGCCACCGAGCCTTGATACCAGCGTCAGACCACATTAGGGCCCCTGTTGAGACTTCTTAGTGAGACTGAGCCTGGGGATAAAACATGGAGGAGTGTAGGAGGCCAGGTGACATTGGCCAGGCCCAGTTTTTGTCTCTGCACTGTTTGTCCTATCCAATTAATTACAACAAAGGCAGTCACATTGTGTGTGGTGGTGCATTAAGCAGCATTATCCATTCTTAAGTTGCTCATCTAATGCTTGTCATGGAACCTGTCCTTTATCATGTCAGGACTCTGGTTGCTGTTTATCCTTTTGGCTCTAACCAAGCTATCACTTACAGTGAATCAAATATGTGTGTGTGTGTGTTTTCATATTATTCATTTATATGCTCATTTGGCTTTATTCATGGTTTATATAGTCTTCGGTGTGCTCTGAATGCTATAAACTCATTCCAAGATGCCCGGGATGTGAAAATAAGGCTGCTGCTGTTAAAAGATTGGCTAATTCAATTTCACAGCAGCTCAAGTGATATTAATGTAGCGAGTATGAAAGAAGATAATGGATTCCCTGGTTAGATGGCAAAGCAGG
>NW_018127883.1:670402-708768 GCF_001952655.1 Monopterus albus | reverse complement strand
GAGGCCTCTGAGGTGTTGCTTCTGTTTTAAGACCTTACAGAAAATACTCTATTTAGTCTTGGGCCTGGTCATTGATGGAGCACAATGCAGTCCTGTTTTGTTTTCCTAAAGACATCATGGGTGCAAAATGTTTGTAGGATTTGTTGTGACTTCATTTACAGTAAGACCGCTGATGTTCACAGAGCACAATTCAACATTGTTTTGCGGGGACAAGAACATGTGACCGTCTTAACAAATACACTGTACTGACCCCAGAACCCTGGCAGAGCCTCTCCCGTTGTAATTTGAAGACTCTGCAGAAAAATGTTACCATGGCTGGAAACCTTTTCCTCATACCAAATCAAACAATAGTGACATCAGGACAGACATCACATGGTCACTGCTGATCTGTCTTAGTTGATTTGTCTCTAGGTACATTATAAACCACTTGACTGTCCAAGGTCTCTCACTAGACAGCAATATATATATCTGTCTTTTACCAAAGGCTTATATTCTGTAGTTCGCTTCTCTCACAGACAAACACAAGCAGCTCCTACAGAGTCTTCCAAATTTAGGTGTGAAAATACAAGCAGTTCTCAAGGATGAAGAAGTGTTAATTGGGACTACATTATTTATTTATTAGCAAATTGGATTTTGTGGTACTTTAAAACCTTTAAATGTCATTGTAGAAAGGATTTACAGAAAACTGTATCAAATCACTTGAGGAGATGATATTCAGCTCAAAATAGACCTGCCTTAAATTTAATGAGAACCCAGTGTCTGTGAGAAAATGCCTCCTCCACTAAACTGCAGTGACCTTGGTGTTGTGCTTTGAAGAGAAATGTGAAAACAAATGAGGAGAGCTGAGGGAGTGAGTGTGAAATCAGGCTCATGATGACTTTAAGCACATTCCTTATCAGTTTAATATCCACAAACACACATGTGGTATTAAAAAAATGTTACACTCTTTAATCTGTTATAGTGAAAGGAAGTAGTCATGATTCACATGGTCACATCTAGAACTTTTGCTACATGTTGTGAGTAATGCCAGTTAGTGACTTGTGATGTTCTACTGTGTTCTTGCTCCTATTTTGCCACTTCCTTTTACTGGCAAAGCACTAATCAATGTCACTAAATCTCATTTAGCAGCAGTGATTATGCATATATAATTAGTGACAATACCTAAATATTGCATGATACATGCTCACCAAAACATCAGCGCATCTCAAGTTATCATTGTACAAATGTGTTTCAGCACATAAAGAAACAAACCACAAATGAGATATACATAACAAATTTGATAAGATTTAGAACAACAAATAGATATGTTGTTACAGAAAATGATCATTCATTGAAATCAGAGTATTTTGTATTAGCTGGTTTGTTCTGCTTAATTATGTAATCAAGGGGTCAATTCTGTATCTGTGGGGGGTTTTTTTGTCCATCCATAGACATCTTTGTTATGTAATTTACCTTGAACATTGTTCACATCTACAGTAGATGGAGGGTTGTACTGTGCTACCTTGAAAAGCTGGAAGCAGGACCCAAGTATTAGATTGTTTTAATGCACTTGTACTTAACTGGATGTTGCAGGAGCAAGTAAGATATGTGAGAGGAAATAACATGTGACATATGTCAGTATATTATATAAAACATAGCCTCGGGAGGTAATGATTAGCTAATCTAATATTCAAAATCTAAAATTTTGTTATTTTGCCTAAAATTGTGTCTATTTTTTCAGTAAAGTATTTCCCGCTTCCCACCTCTGGACCAAACTGAGCAACCACTTTTCTGTCTCTGCATAGATTCTTTGAATGGGCCGTTTCCTGCAACATCCCACCGATGCCACCACAAGCCCAAGCGCTGCACACACATCCAGCCATGTGGAAGTTTGCCCTACTTCCCTCTGCTCTTCCACCCCAGCACGAAAGGCTCACAGATCGTAATGGACATGTCACAGAGGACCGTCAAGAGACAGGCCAGCTTCTGTAATGCCATCACCTTCAGCAACAGGCCTATCGCTGTTTATGAGCAAGTTCGGCTGAAGGTAAACAAGACGCTGCTGTAGGTAGTGGGCTGTTTTGATCCAGCAAGATTAAAAGTGTTGATTTTATACTGCTGTTGGTTTATTTAGATATAAAAAGCTCAAGTTTCACTTTAAAACTGTCACAAATTGTTGTTCAAGCTCTACATAAGAAATGAAAAACTATTAAGAACATGCATTATTAACAATCAAATTGTGACCAAAAGTACAATCAAAATAAAACTAACACTGGGTCAAACAACCCTGTCTAGGGGGTTTTCAACCCATGGGTACTAGATAAAGTAAACTTGTAACTGAACTGGTGCTGTACTGACTGATTGTGTCCAAGTCATTTTTAATTTGCAGTTAAGAGATTTCAGTCAGTACTAAAAAGTGCTGAGATGAAAAATGTGTAACAGCTACATTTACATCTCAGACAATGGAAAATAAACTGTTAAAACATCAAAATTAGGATTTACAGTACTATTAGAGTACACATTGCACTTTGTGATAGTATGTGTACCGTTGATTAGGGAGAAATTAAGGCACCGATTGTGACAGTGATGAAAACTAATTCCCACACTGTCTCTACCACCCATCTTCTTTAATTCTCCCTCCCTGTGTTTTTGTTTTTCTTTTCGCTCCCTGTCTCTCTCTGTTTTCATCCTGCTTCTTTGCTCCCCTGTTTTGATTTTCTCGCTTTTCTCTCTTTGCCTTTGCGTGGACCAAAGCAGCACCAGCTTAAAACAAGTTTCCATTCACCTATCAGGCCATCTATGTCTTGAAAGTGAGAGAGCAGGACAAGCATTGCCATGTGAGGAACACTGCTATCTTGCACAGTAAATGCAAAGAGAAAAGTCATTTGCAGGTGACGAACATGTCAAGGTGACTAGTTTGCTTAAAACAAATATGTTGTTTTAGCCAAATTAGCATCTTGGCACTATGGTTGGCCATGGTGAAAGACCTACATAGAAGCTTAATGGATTAAAATCAATGTTAACTTCACCTCTTCTCCCCTAGAGAACTGAATCCAGTCAGAATGGGGCTTTATTCTTTTACACAACAATGTAAATGTTTTTGAGCTGATTATCTTTATTAATATAAAAATATTTACTTCTCAGATTACTAAAAAGCAGTGCTGCTGGAGTGGTGCTCTGCGTCTTGGCTTTACATCTAGAGATCCATCAAGGATCAATCCAGACACCTTGCCCAAATACGCCTGCCCTGACCTGGTCTCCCAGAGCGGCTTCTGGGCAAAAGCCCTGCCAGAGGAGCTCTCCAATGAGGGAAACATCATCTCCTTCTGGGTGGACAAGAAGGGCCGCGTGTTTTACCGAATCAACGACTCGAGCCCCATGCTGTTCTTTAGCGGGGTACGTGTCTCTGAACTTCTGTGGGCCCTCATAGATGTCTATGGCCTCACCAGGGGGATCCAGCTTTTAGGTGAGTCATGCATTCAGAATGAAGTCCTTTCTGAGAAATGATTACTGATTCAGCTGTGAGCTTAGCGCAAGTATTTTACTTTTTCTTTCTTTCTTGCATCTGCATCTTCTTCCAGTGTGAGTGCTTAAAAGGTGATGTTACATACAGCTGCCCTACTATTCCCACACCCACCAATAGTTTAGTGGAAAAAGATGGTGGGAGATCAGGTAGATTGTATAGTTACCACCGTGGTTGGTATCAAAGAAATTTCCCTAAAGGGGGATTTCAAAATGTCTGAAATCCAGTCTAAGTTCTCTGCACTGTTTAAAGGGTTGTTACATCAAAGAAATTAGGAGCAACCAGGTCATCCCTAATCATTAACAACAGGTTTTCACCTCACTGAATAAACTATGCTTGGATTGAAGATTGACATGAATTTACAGTATGAAGCACATTTTTTTGTTGAAAACAGCTGTCGCCGGTTTTTGAAGACAATACAAAACTATGCAAATAGATAAATAAGGAACCTTGTGGACACCTCAGTACTTATTTATAACCATTTCCAAGAAATGCAATGCCTCTCTCCAAAGAATAGAGGCTGTCAGCACCATTAATAAAAATAGAAGAGGCTCCCATAGTGTGCAGATAGTGGCATTTAACCTGATTTCTTGTGGTGTGGTTGACAGCGAGAAACGTGTTATCTAGTGATGGGTTTTTTGGTATCCAGTGCCAGAGTGCGACTATCTGGGGTCCGGTGGCCTTGTGGTGCTGACCAGCACACAGCTCTTGTTGAAGAACAAGGAGAGTGTGTTAGTCATCCTAAGAGGACAGACAAGAGGAGGGATGATGTCAGGTAATAACATGTCTGGGCTGTTTTTTACAAGAAAATCAAGCTAGTGGAATGTCCGGCTCTTTGAATCCAAGTCTGAATTCAATTTCATGGGACATGTGATCACATTACAAGCACACCCAACACATTTTTACATGTTTAAATGAGAGTCATGTCCATAAAACAATACAGTATAATGACTTTATTATCAAAACCAAGATTTTCTGCAGTGTATATTTATCCAATAATTACCTGAGAATAAGGCCAGAAGCCCTAAATCCCACTATGTCCACTGTAGTTTTTCACATCTTTCACTTTTATCCCCACATTGATGGCTGAAATCAAATAGCCTTGGCCCTCGGACAGCTGACAGATCACTTGGCTATCAGCTTTCCTCTATAGCCTGAGAGCGTCACTACACCAGAGCATGGTATATCTCAAAGGTCTGGTATTGTCTTGGCAGTTGGCTGCAGTTCAGCAAACACTTAAGTCTCTGAAATATGAGCAGACACATCAAAGTCTGGTGTTTTGCAAACTGGCACATGTGTGAATTTTCCTGGGTGCATTTTTATTCTTAATGATGAAATGAATGCTGCTCGAGCTGATAAAATCAGCCAGTGATTTCACCTGTTGTGGGCTGTGTTGTCACACAGCCTGTCCAGGTGGGAATTACAGATCTGCCACAATTGTTTTTCTTTCATTCCTTTTTTATCTTTCAGGAAACAAATGGACCGTGGAGCCATGAATAAGCTCTGTGGTGTGCAGACAATGGTTTGGTTATTTGTCGTTGAGTTGGCTTTTGAGATAAGCAAGGAAATATATAAGAGAAAATAAGTTGTGATAAACCTGTTGACTTGTGTTGCTGAGTCAGTGACATAATGTGAGATTTATGGTTATTAAAGGGGCATTCCCCCAGTTTACACATGAAGATCCATTTACTTGTGACTAAGAGCACTACTTAGCCTGAGAAACAGTTGCATAACATCTTCTGTGGATCTGAAGGGAGTTTTTAAACAAATCCTGTATGCTGTCAATTCAGCATTGCACTTCTATAAAACTGCCAGACTCATGATAGACATGCATTTTTCTCCTTTGTCAAAACATGACACCTATAGTACCCACAATGAAACTTGACTGCCAACAGTTTGATTAGACATCCAGATCTTTAGCTGAACCATTCTTGTATTGTAACCTCATTCTCTGGCTGACAGCTCAGTCCAGTCAACCTTCACTCTCTCTTATTTTAAGATCCATGTAGTGATCATAATCGTATCTGATCATGCCCTTTATAGCTTATATGCTGCTAATATTTTATTGATTAATTATTGAGTGTCCCTGCTCACATCAGCACACGTCAGTGTAACTGTCACTATGTTTCTGCTAAAGGCGACCTCAGTATACACGGCTACTACATGTTTCAGGCACAATGTGTCCTTGCTATTCTGAACAAATCTTTTGGTGGTTTGATTATTTTATTCTTCCTGGGGTGAATTTTTTTTTTTTTTGAAGATGTTTTTCATTCTATAGTAACAACATACTATGAAGAGAATCTACTTTAGCAGAGCTAGAGTCAAAACTATGTTGTTATTTTAGCCCATGGATAATCTGCCTCAAGCACATGCTCTGCGGGATTCTCATACCACTGATCTTTGATTTTTTTGTAACTGTACTGTTTGTGCTGTATTACGGGTATGTGCTGTATTCATCAAAGTCACTTCCCATTAGTGCATTTTCACCTGTGCTGTTTCTCAGTGCAGTCGTCTGCCAAACAGCTTTCCTGCTATCAGATCCTATTCTGATGTTTAAGGATCTTTTCAAGAGCTGTACTGTTTCCTCTCTAAGTTCTTATCAAGGGACCATAGTTCAGTAGCTAACCACCCATGCAAGGAGTCAAAGGTGACCCTAAGATCGGTGAGACTTCTTCAAAACTGAGATAGTGTTGCGTAAGAGAAGAAGCTAAATTAATCTGCTGAAATCAAACTGAGCCTCAGGGGTTGTCCAGACAAACAATGTTGCCCTTGCAGTTTAAGAAAGATCTGTTACATCATCACACTTGTCCCACTCATGCAGCTATGAATAAAGACTAAAGTGCATTGCTTTGGTTTTGTGCAGAACGGACTGTGCTGGTGAACATCTATGCTGAGACACATTAGCCCTTAGAGAGGATGACAAAAGGTTTCCTGAAGCGTATAATATGTGTCAAGCGACGTAGCTCTTTTCAAAGCTCCATTTGTCAGCTGCATTTTCACAAATGTCTCTGTTTGCTATATTTCTCCAAGTAATATTATAAGAAAGCTGGCTTTATGAAACAAAAACATTTCCTGCTATGAAAGCTATATTGCAAAAATGTAAAATTGGAAAGATATGTTTTCTCATTTTTCTCATTAGCATTTGAGTTTTATCAAGTTGTTTGCTGTAGAAGCTCCAGAAATGAGGTCACAAATAACTTCCAAGTGTCTTCAGTTTCGTTTCCCTGAAGCAAAACACATATGGGAATGCTGTACATTTCTGCAGTCAAAAAAGAAGTGCTCCCTTTACACATGTACGGCTGCAGGAAGTGTTTGTTTATGGGACAAATCTCGAGAGACCACACAGTATCCACTGTTTTGTACAGGTATGATATGATGGATTCCCTCCAAGTTAGATAAGCGGAGCGAGTCAAAGGCATTTTGATGGATACAAGATGCTCTACTGGGGGTTTGTTTACTAGAGGTAGATGAGTCACTTAATCACTGACAGAATGGTAGTGATCCGTGAGACCGGCATCAGCTAACATCATCGGCAACCTGTCTCTGTAGTCATTAGAAGAATCCAAAATGGCTGCCAGACTGTCAAGAGGCTGCATACCTCTCAAGTGATTAAGAGGGGGACATTGACATCAATCATCTCTGTACATTAGGCCTGTAGATCATCGTGGTGGTGAAAGCCTTCTGCTGTGCACTTTTCATGCTTATGCTCATTCTAAGAAACATCACCGATGTTTCCCCCTCAGGGGACAAGAGGAACAGTTTTGAAAAAACTGGCTCAGGTGTTTGCATAGACAGTAGAGTTTAGCTGCTATAGTGACATGGGTGTATGCATAACAAAGTCATTCTGTCAATCTATCTCAACAAACATCGCATGGATTTCATTTAAACTTTGTACAGATATTGATGGTCCCCACACGATGTCTCCACCAAATGCCTTTAGCGATCCCCTGACTTTTTCTGCATTTTATCAGTATGTATATTTTTGTGTCAACAACTATTATTTGGATTTCTATAAAATTTGTTATTCATGCTGCCCACTAGATGAATTCGTTGACTTTTTTCACTTATCCTGAAAAATAGTTCAACATATTCCAGTTGTTTGTCAAGACATTACTGGTTCCCAGATTGTGGCTTTGGTAATCCTTTTTATACAACCACCCTGTGGTTTAGTGTGAGATGCCTTGACAGTTTCTGCCATGAAATGTGGTACAAACATTAATGTCCCCTGTCACCTAGGCTAGAGAATAAAAGATAAATAAAACTAGCAATTACACAATGTAGAAGTTGGAACTGGGGAACATTTGGCATTTTACAGTTGCTGAATATGTTCCTGTCAAACAACTAATCAATCACTCAGCTTTTGCTTCAGCTCTAATCAGTGTGTTAATGTCGTCATTGCAAGCAAGTTAGCATGCTAACGTTAATACCTACTTCAGTGCACAGAAGTACAGCTCACAGAGTGGCTATAAAATATGGCTTGTTGAAATCCACTGCATATTGCACAAGTGCACTATTTGTAAATATTGAGTCTTTGTCTATCTTTAAGGCCATATTAGCATGTGAATGTTGGATAACTTAAATTCTGAAACACTCTGTGCTGCACCAACATGTTGGGTTGTTGAACCTGATTGTGCTGTACTTTCCTTCCTTTGTGTCTATTTTTGTCTGTGTTCTGCCTAATGCTCATGCTCACTTGTTACAGATCTCACTTATTGTTTCATTTGTCAACATAGATTATGTGGAGTTTCACATGGTTTTGATTTGTGGGTAAAATGGTCATAACTATAGAGAGGTCAGATAGGTGCAGTCTGACACAAAAGGCCAAACACAGTATAGGGTAAGAATGGTAACAATGAAGGTAAAAATGGCTCAGTGGGACAGGATGAAATTTCTTGTAGGTGATAAGGCAGTAAACATTATAGTCTGTTTTTGTGTAGTCTTCACCTGTTTCCACAGGATTTCATAAAGAAGTAGAACTAAACTCTTTTGTTAATTTTGATTGATGAACAGACATTATAGGCCTGTGGGAACCTATTATCCTGAAGTACTGCAAATGGATGCTGTGCTAATATGTTCAATTTTTAGTCTGCGGCTTAAAGTCAGATCCTCCAAAAACAATAACCTGGAAATCCAGCATGGTAATAATAACATGCAAAGTCATTTGTCAGAAGTCAATTTCCAGCCAAAGGCAAACGGCAGACAGTGAGGGTGAAAAGCATAGAGAGATGATAATGTCTCCGTGCTGTGAACATTTAGCAATTTCCTTGAGCAGAATTTCTTTTGGCAAAATTAGACTAAAATCATGAATCATACTGCAGCCTGTTGCTTTTTTCTCTAGGCACATTAAGATTTTACAAGACTATTTATCTTGTCCCAGGTTATCCTCTATTAGAAATCACTGAAGCCTGCAGCTTATATACAGGTCAAGAGTTATACTCATGCTGATACCTTTTTTGGATAAAAATTGTGAGGCTAGAGATTATTGTGGTCCAAGGCTATGCTAATCTCACCCATTCTAGTGGTGCATTGTCCTTCTTAGCTTCATGCTTCATGAGCCTGTCCAGTTAGAAGTCAATGAGAAGTCTCCAGTATCTTACCAAGTGCAACATTGAGATGCCACTGTAGCTTTGTGTCTATGTAGTACAGTCATATTCATTCAGAAAAAAATGGCAAAATATTAACATCCATTAACTAATTAATGGAATTAAACAAATTTTAATAGAAACTGGTCATTTTGTTTTCATTTGAATTGCTGATTTGATGTTTTCAAGTTAGGAATTTCTGGTAGTATCTTAATCTTGACTGATCATGACAGCTACAGTACACACCTGCATTTCCTGTTAATAAAGATATTTAGTACTGGAATAGGAGTCATCCTTTTGCATACCAGCAGCCAAAACAATACCCAGTGCACACAGTAAAGATTAGAGTGTATAGTGTAGAATTGGGATTCAGATAATCTAAATGACCTAAACTATACATAATCTTTTGGTTAATGGCCCATTTTACTCTTTTGGTTCACTCTTTATTGCTCTCATTATCATCCGCCACAGCATCTGTGATGGTCTTTGGTTTGTTAAAATGTACGGTACAGTGCTACAACATGCACGGACAGACATTCACAGTCACTGGTGATAGCAGGTCCTTTTACCAAGGTAATAAGCATTCTTAATTTGCAGCAAATTGACTGCAATGAGGCAGCAATGGTAACAGTAATGCAACAGTAGAGCAAGATGCCAACAAATTACTCAAAATATAAATATCATAATCACAGACTCACTGAAATATTGTAGCAGGACTTGTCGTTTTCATGTTATTTTGTTTAGCATGCTACATAAATAGACAGACTGTCCTGTACAAGCTGGATTCACTGCCTTCAAGATTGTATGTTAAGGTAATATAGCATATGGCAGATAATTAGATCTTTTTGATATGGGTTAGGGTGCAGGGCTCTCGCCGCTGCGGCCTGGGTTCGAGTCAGGGTTGCGTCAGGAAGGGCATCTGGCGCAAAACACGTGCCAAATGACAACATGTGGCTACGGGAAAAAGCCAAAAGTGACATTCATTCATTCACTTTCTTAAAAACACAGTGAAATGATCAACATTTTGACAAACAGTCAAATGGGCCATAAACCAAAACAGTCAGTTGAAAGATGCTATAAAGAGCTGAGAAGAACTGCAGATGGGTGGTAGTCCTCTGAGTTTATCTCTTCATGCAAAGTCATTCTGTCAGACAGTTGGTTAAAATGAAATGAGAAGCCTGGAATAGACTAAAATGTTGGAGGACTGTCCTAGCATGTGCCAGCATGTGCACATGAGGGGTTAAGGTCTATGTATTTTTGAGAGCTCTGTTTCAAGTGATCTCAGTTCTTGGAATTTATTTGATTTGTTCAACTAAAATAAATGCCGCTGGACAGGCTATTGTGCCTCAGCTGGGATTTAATCAGCCCAGATGGAATCGAACAGATTTGCAAAGAAATCAAAATAGAAATTGTAATGGAGCCTGTCAGGTTTGGATCCTGGGAGCTCGGCTGTAAGGGGGAAGCCTTTGGAGAGGAGGCTAATCATTTTCAGATGACCTGGTTCCAGTGAAGATGTGAACATGTTTGTGTATTTGTGTGTATAAGTGTGCATATACTGTATGTCATTCTGGGTAATTTTCACATAGGTTCTCCTGATATTGCTTTGACCTTAACAATGAGCTTAATCTACAATATAACTGTATAAATGTATTTGAGATCAAACTGAAACATCAAAAACATCATCAACCAGTGGACACTCACAATGGAAGAAGGAGTCTTATCTTAAAATTTACCAATACAACAATGAAAAAGTAAAAGTCCTTCATCCAAAACTTGAAAGAAAAGTAGAAACAATCTATGGATTTATACATAAAACAGTTGTTTCTCAAATATTTGTTTTGGATAAATGTGCCAGTTAATGAAATACAACCGCATGAGGAGTTTAGAAGGGAATTTTCTCTGGTTTAATTGCTAAAAACTAACTGGATAAACTTGAGCACCAATCAGACACTGTTTTTGTAAGGAGTCACAAACCAAAGAGACTGAAAACCACTGGTTTAATATTTAATAATGCATTGTTTTTTATAGCCTGCCATACATTTTAACTGGCTGTGAAAACACCGTGTGACCGTGATCAAACTCAGAAACATCTGGCACTGAACCACACTCAGTTTGCTCTCTTACTATGAAATACTTCAGATATGTGGTTCCTACGGCAGGTGGCATCATAGATACTCAAACTGTTGGGCTTTTCTTCAGGATTGTAGCATTGTGTAGCATTTTAGCTCATCCTGCTTCACACGAATCTACTTGTATCATTAGCTTGGCTGGGATAGCATGTACTGTAACAGCTCATCAGTGTAGATTTTCCCCTGGAGCATGTTCTCTTTTTTCTTTGATAAGCTAAAGCTCTTCCCTCTCCTTTTTGGGACAGGCACACAACCTCACCGCCAACCTCCTTTCTCATGACAGATGACTTCACTCACTCATTCTATACAAAGCTCTGGATTCGTTCCCTAGGTATGCATACTTAGGGCAAATCCCCAAACACACCCATACACACACGACTGGTGCAGCTGACCTTGTATCGAGGTTGGCGCTTCACTAAAACCCCAAGAGCTTCCTAATCCTGTTCCACCATGGCCCAGGAATAAACTGAACCTTCCCTTGACTATTCAGTGTCATGGCATTGTCTGCCTGATAGCTGCTCCAGATTAAAAAAGGCATAAATCCTGAAGTGAACTGAATGATTGGGATCAAAATCGTAGTATTTTAATACATGCCAGCTTCTCTAAAATGCATTGCAAGATGAAGTAGAGCCAGACTGTGAAGCAATGTTATAAAATGCTTTTTACCGCAAATACTTGACATTCTGGCAAGTGTTCATGAGGAAACAAAATGCCAATTTTTCATCTGTATCCTGCACATCCTCCTTTGCCATGTTAACTTTCCAGAAACCGGTTTTTCCACACTGTGTGAAGAGTTTATGCCTCTGAAGTTTGCAGCTTGTTTTGAATAGGTAAACCTTAAGTAGTTCTCAGTGAAGTACTTTTTTTTTGCAGGTGTACTGTATGTTTTGGCATGGGTGTATTCTTCCTTGTACAAAGCCAAGAAATTCCTCCTTGATTTTCAGCAAGAGTTAAGCAGGTCTGACTTCGGATTATTTTTTCTTTCTCACAGCTAAAATGCTTAATAAAAAGCCAAAGCCAAGAAGTCAGTTATTGACCCTGCAGAGCAGTGTCAGTCTGGTATGTGTTCCTCTATTTGAATAGAGCTTTTCTCCTGAGATTGAGTAGCTGGGGCTGTTCAAAGACCACTTAATTTTACTAGGGCAATTTCAGCCTTGCACTTAATCACGTTCGTATTGTTTTTGTGCCTGAAAAAAGTGATTCAGACTTTGCCTTGCTATTCAAGAGCTTCAAGGACTTGAACTTTAACATTTCAAAGTAGAATTTAATCACCATTATGCTCAGTACATGCTATTGTAAAGTCACTGGAGCATTGCCAAATTTAAAACTCAAAAAGTGTGTTGTAGTGCTAGGCTGCGGTAAATTTTCTCTGCGCAATGCTTCATTTCCAAACATATTTCAGAGGACAAAGGACAGGTTTGCTCCTTTGTGTGACATTTAACGAGTGAGCAGTTACACTGTATTTGCTTGCAAACAGTTCTTTACCCCTGTGCATGCAACCGTACTATAAATGTGTCAGACATGCTATGAATTTTAATGTGCATGCACAAACACATTCGTCATAGGACACAAACATTGTGCTTTGTGTGTTTCACTATGTTTTTCATATTTGTCAGGAAATGATATCCCAGACACTTTTGAGACCAAACCCTAAAAAGCAGCCATACATAATTAGCTGGCTCACATTTTGTAGTACTTTCAACATTTTGTTTTCTTTGAGCTTTTATCTTCCTTTCTCAATATATAGGAACATCCCTGTAAGTTACAGTAACTGTTCTCGTCAGTGCTTGTTTTCCATCATGCTCAAAAACAGAGACTGTGAACTGCAGGATGCCATAATAGCAAGAATAGAAATTATCTCTTTTATCCCAAAGTCGGCCAGCTTTGCCTTGAAGATGATAAGACAGCTAATAATAAGAGCCTCATTCTTGGTTATGGACACTCATGACTGAGGAAGTAATTAGGTTCAAGCAGTTTATCAGTGGCTGGCCGGAGATGTGCTGTCTATGTGTGATAAAGAGGAGCTGGTGAAGTATGGTCTTTCTCTCAAGTGTCCACCCCACCCTATTTATTTATCCTCTCCTCCTCTGTCACACACTCCATCTACTTCCCATAGGGGAAGCCCACAGCAGATTGAGGCTAAGAGCCATACGGCTCAGCCGCCATGTCACTCATCCCTCAGTTTGTCCCTCCCCGCTCTCCTCAGATGCCCAATCAGGCTAATTTTAGTCTGTGTTAGAGGGCCGTGTTATATTTGGCAGCATGTCCATAAGTGTGCTGTTTGTACTGACCGTGTACACGGAAAGACACGCTGTCTTTCTGTTTTCTTTTATGCAGTGATGTTCCCATGTGACTTCTATTTTACTCTGAGCAGAATTAGCATAGAAAGAGCTGTCTGTGAGGGGGCTGCACAGCGTGGAGAGATATGCAATACAGTTTTTAGAATGCTTTTCCCTTTCAGTGATCAGAAAAAAGGCTGATTTTAGCATCCAGCCACATAACTGAAATGTTACCAGTGTACAGAGATAGAATACAGTGCATTAAGTCATTGCTGCGGAGACAGTTTGTTATGTAAACACTTACGACTCACAAAGGCTCATTACAGCTATTTGAAACCCACTGTACTCTCAAACACCTCTAGTTCTTGACTGAAGGAAACACTGAAGATATGTTGGCTTCATTACAGAGTAGCCTTTTTAAAAATCTAGTTTGTGAATTTAATAGCTTTGAAAAAAATGCTTTGTTTTTACTCCTTAGGCCCCTAATTTGGGAAAAAGGACTTAAATTAAGAATAAGAAATAAGTAAGACAGTGTGGCTCATTATCACAAGACGCAGCTAGGCGAGCAGGAGGCTCAAACACAGCTCTTCTTTGTTGTTTTCTAGTAGCTTCATGTCTTACCTCTTCAGTGCTACATAAAGTTGTTAGGTCTCATTTAGCCACTGGCCTGTAGCTACAGTACATCTCCATTTAAAGGCATGATATGTTTCTAAACATTTATACATTTGTCCATATTTTTTAACTACAAGCTCCTAATGCATTAGAATGAATATGTTATAAAGCAGAGAAGCCAGAAGCCACCATTTGTTTACACTGACAGGGATGATGAATGAACAGTGTACGCAGACAGTGAATGTAAAAGAAACCAGCGTAGGAATATGCAGAATACTAACTGGGTACATAAATTAAATTTGGTTCTCTGGTTGGTTCACTCCTTTCCTGCTTAAAAAGTTATGGTATTATCCAAATACAAATCATTAGAAAACAAGAAAAAATACATTCTGTGTTGATTCAGATTAAAAATTCTACTTCAGAACACCTCAGAGAAATGATTGTATAACATTCCTGTGTTTTTTCCCCACAGACACTGAGATGGTCCCCCTGGACTGCCTGCGTCCTCACTCTTTTGCTGCCACCCAGAGAGCCTCCGCTCAGCGAAACAGCGATGACACTCAACTCTCCATCAGCTTGTGTGACCTGAGCCTGCAGCAGCGAGACATGCATCTGGAGGAAGATGAGGAAAAAGAAGAACAGCTACAACCATTAAACTCCAGCTCCTGCCATGTGCCCCAAAATGCTCAAAACTCTCAGCAGTGTTCGCTCCTGCCTAGCAATTTGGACACTGATCTGCACTTCCACTCGGTGCATGGCGTCCATGTTACTGTGCTGGATAAGCACACGGTGCTGCGGCAGGATCACCACGGTGATGACAGGACCCTGGTGTTCACCAGCCGGTCCATGAGCTGCTCAGAGACTGTGTTTGTAAAGGTGAAATCAGGTGTCACACGGCCCGGATCTCTTTCTTACGGTGTGACATCATGTGACCCAGCAACCCTGAGGCCCAGTGACCTCCCATCCAACCCAGAGTCCCTGGTTGACCGCAAGGAATTTTGGGCTGTGTGTCGGATTGGGACGCCACTCCACAGTGGAGATATCTTGGGCTTTGTGGTGAACGCAGATGGGGAGGTCATGATGAGCCATAATGGTATCAGTGCAGGGATGCAACTATGTGTCGATAACTCCAGGCCGCTCTGGATGTTCTACAGTCTGCACGGCACCATCACACAACTCAGGATTTTAGGTACATTCACTTGATCTGTCTTACAAAGCATCTTATGGTTGTATATTAATGGCCTAAAACAGTGTTATGATCTTAAATCAGTTTGGGGAAAAAGGAAACTTTTCAAAACAAGGTCCTCGATTACTGTTATTCCCTCAGAAAATAACTACTTTACTTTCATTCAATTCCAGTAGCTTCTTATTCCTGCTCAGATTCAGGTGTGATGCTCCCCATGTTCTTGGACTATAGCTGAAAACTGCAACTCAGATTTTAACTTAACATACTTTAACAGAACTAAAGTTTGTCTAATTAGGTTTTTAAACTTGCATCTATTTATGATGAAGCAAGATCAGATTTGGTAAAAAAAAAAAAAAAAGTGCCTACACTGGGCAACAGTTCCTTAATAGCATTAGTTTTACTGTTGCAGTAGTTTGAATATTTTATTAAATTAGGGTTCAAGGAATTCAAATATGTCCCGCAGATCTTTACAGGAGGTCATTTGTAACTTTCCTCTCAGAATTTAATGCAGTTTGTGATTCTGGAATGACCTTTGGGGGTTGAATTCCCTCTCAGCAGAGTAATGAAATAGTTTCCCCCTCCTTGCTGTCTTGGCTGCTCTTTGACTTTTTATCAATTCATATATCGCTTGGGAATTTACATTCTACCCCCACAGTTTGCATATGAATGTTAACTTTGTACCTTCAGACGAACAGAATTTCTGACAGCTTAGTTTGATTCCAGCAGATTTCACATAATGATACTGCAGTATTCACTGAAGGTACCCTAAAGTTAATCCTGCCTGGTGTTGAGCCTCACTGGACTCACTGTTTAGGACTGTCTGACTAGCAGAATAAATTCCTATAATGGCTGACAGGTTCACAAGCTGAAAGTGGAAAATAATGGTTTAATGATAAGCAGTGGTTGTAAGTTGTGGTACAGTTTTCCTTTCCAAAATGATTTCTGGATTCAGTTGATTTTGACAGTGAAAAGGAAGCCACACTTTACATACCATGCAAAATTGAGTTGAGGCTGAAATACAAACAAAGACAGTTTGCTGCAGTAAATCTCCTAGAGATTATTGTATTGTTGAAGTACACATTCTTTGGGCATGCAATAAGTATACTGCAGAAACTTTCACTTAGTTTAGAGAATTACAAAATAAAATACACAGCTGAGGTGGTCTCTGGTATCACAGAGAGTTTATTTTCGAGGACATCTGACATATAGCATAGATTTTCACTGAAGCTTTGCCCTAATTAGTGCAAATATAGTTCAGGTTTGAAATATATTGTATGACAGTTTTAAGAGTGTTGCACTTAAAGGATTTTAAATTCTCTATTCTTCAGATGATGGAGCTGTAGCATTGCATGGATGTAGTCTGTGATGATGTGATGACTACTGCAGAGTGAAGCAAGCACAACTGTGAAAGTGTTTAGTCACCACAGATAAAGACATTCATCTGAATTCTTTAAACCTCCAACCTAGTGTTGTAACCTGAAAAAGGATGTTAATGATTCTGTCTCAGCAAATTAGACTTCTCTTCCCAGAGAAATGTATTATTAGAGGTGAAGTTCACCATTGGTTTAAGGCAGTGGTTTGTTAGGATTTGTTGATTTTTGTAATTCTCTTTGGAAATACATTTCTGGGTTACAGTTTTTCCTCTCCTCTCTGTCGTGTAGCCAGTCAGGGGCTGACGAGGTTATTTCTGTCTTGCGTGGGCTCCCAGCAGCCAGCATTATGTATCAAGAGGGAGGCCTGTGATAGTTCCGTATGATGCAGCCCATATGCATTATTAAAACGTAATTTCATGGAGGTTTGAGATGCTGGGTTTTCCACCCACAGCCCGCTCCGTTAACACTGTCCTCCACTCATCTCTCTACTTCCTCTTTTCCTCATGCATTTTCTTCCTCACTTACACCCCCTCGCTCCTGATTCTTTGGGGGTACGAGCTTTCTTTGAGTCATTAACCAGACCGGCTATGTGGAGTACATTTGTGATGTCTCTGCTCACCCACTCACTGTTGCAGCACGCCATGAGTTGCCATGGAAACATCTAGCCGCTGAGGCAAGTGACAGTTTGTCATGGCTGGGTGTTGTCAAGCCTGTGAAGTGGAACAGATGGGAGTCTGTTGCTATCACATGGTCATTTGTTACCCTAGAAAATTAGATTTTATAATTTAATCTAAGATATTTAGAATCAATGGCTTACAGAAGTTATGTATTTCCATTTTACAGGTGATCTGCTCTGGGTTTATATATGTTTATTTCTGCATGCTGCTGTAATCAATATTTTTATTATCGACCAAAGGATGTGAATGGAGTCACTCCTAGTCACAAGGCTGCAGAAAATTATTACCTTCCCACTTCAAGGCATACTCCGGTGCATTTCAGTGCATTGTTTTGATTATATGACCCACAGCTTAATGTTTTGGTTCACTATCATCTTTCATGTAGTGTTGTTTTTGGCCACATCAGGCAGCTGTTTTCAGTGGAAAAGAACGCTGAATGCTACCTATTCTGCCACAGGCATTGCTTTGGTTTCCACTGAGGGGGTGCAATAAAGTAAAATATATGGATAAATAAAACATATATGTAAATAAATCAAGCATATAACAAATTAGGATAAAAATGTGCTTTCTCTAATATAGTTAGCACAAAAAAAATAGAAATGCTATGTAAATGCCTGTATTATAACCCTACTTAAAATTTGTTTTATTTTCCTTTTTGTTGTATTTGTATCATTACTACAAAGAGCACTATTTTATTTTTATTTTCAATGGTACCCTTGAAGGTTATCCATTCTGCTTTATTAGAGTTGAGCAAGGCATTTGCTGAAAGCCTGACTGCCTCATAGGTCATGTTAACTGAAGTAAGGATTGGTAAATGGTGTAAATGCTACTGTAAACATAAATCCCTCTCTAAAATCTGATAATATAAAGTAATAAATGATGATATAAAAAATAAATACATAGATGACATATCTCAGTGCTACAATCACCAGCCCAGTACTAACCTTAAATGCAAACAAATTATGGAAAAGGTTTCTGTATGGATTACCAGAAGTTCTGTGTTTATGCTGACTTGACTACATTTGTTGATTTTCTTTTTTAATCAGCAATCTGGTTTTTGCATGACTTAAAAGCTGCTATGGTTTGTTTATGTATAGGTTGAAACTGAGACTGCAGCGGTTGGAGTGGGTCGTCAGATTTCAGAGCAGTGGATCAGAGCATTTAGCTTGTTGTGCCAAAAACTGTACACATGCAAAACAACAGACCACATGAATGTCTATAAAAATGTCTTAATTTTTTTAAACTTGTAATATTTAGTTCTTTTCATTTTTTTCATGATTGGCCAATCTTTTTTAGGCATTTCTCCACTCCACATTGTCATTGTAGGACAATTAGGATAGAATGGAAACTACCAATATTACAACTTGTAGATCATTTGACACACTGAAGGAAGGTGGCGCCAAGTAAACGGCTGGTGTGACAGTGCAGAAGTAATTCTGCCATGGTCAGCTGAAGGGCAATGTGTAAATAATAATGTTGCCAGGCTGACTAGATCAGAATTTGTCTGTGGAATGGGGGTCAGTATTCTGATCTGTAAGCAGAGATGAGCTGCCAGTATGAGAACTGATGCCAGCGCTGGTAGTTATAATGTGTGGATGGGGTTAGATTATACAGGACAGACAACTGATATTTTGTGAAAGCATTTTGTACCCTACCCAGAAGGATCATGGGCTCATGAAGGAGGAAGAAATCAGGGTGGTTGGCGTCTCTGATGAGACTACAGCAGCTCGTAGGCTCTTGACTCACTCACAGACACCCACACACAGACACTGTGGACTCACAAGTCATCTGCTTGGTGAGAGAGCAGATTTAATTTGTGTGTGTGCGTGTGTGTGCAAGAGAGAGAAGATAAGATAAAACTGTACAGATCATCAAGATCAGACAGAGAGAGACATAGTACAACGAGAGAGCTGCAATAAGACATCCACTCTTACAAATTACCATCTCTGAGTAACTTCTCAGATAATGACAGAAATGTTTGATTCTCAGTTATGAAATTGTTGCATTTGCCACTTTAAACACAAAGTTGTTTACTTTCACAGTCTATGTGTATGGTGGAAAATATTTGGCTTAATACCAATGTGTTTTCTGTACCTTCAGGCTCATCTCTGCACCCAGACCTTCGAGGTCCCTCAGTCTCTAGCTCCCCATCTTGTACACCCAACACCCCTACAATGCTCTGCAGCGGTAACTCAGAGCCCAACCTCAACACACCCTTGAACATCAACCTCAGTTCAAGCCTCAACTCCAGCTACCACACCGTCTTTTCTTCCTCCATAGGTTTGTCCAAGTTGTTCAATATACCCCTTTATACATCTCTGTCTTTATTCTGTCTTTACTTTTCTTGAGTTCCTCTAGGTTTTTGTTATTGTCTCAACAATCAGGCCACCCTAATAATTTCCTCTTTGAAAGATACAGGAAATTCACCAAGTTTTCCTTTAGAGGGCATCTCTGAAAACCAGGCCAAGTACATTTACATACCCCATAAATCTCATGTCCAGATTTGCATGATTTTGTTCACCTGTTTATTCTTGATTTAATTAAATTGATTAAAAGACATGCACAAGAAAAAACTGTCAGCAGCCCTGAAACACTGGCTGAGCAGCACCAAGACACTGACAAAAGACATGCATGTTAGCACATGAAGCAAATATTTACCTTGGTGAAGTACTGATCACCAAAGTCACTGCAGTCTCAAGCTGCAGACAGGATAATAGGAAAACTCCTGGCAGATAATGGCAGCAGAAGAAGCAATGATCTCATAACACAATTATTCTTCCATAGCGCTGTCTTGAAGCTTCATTAGCTGAGAAAAACAGTTGGCTGGGTATTGACAGCTTAAATGAAAGGTGCATTGGATATGTTGCACTAAGCAGAAGGTGTCACAATGTGTTATCTGCCTGAACTACCTGGAAGGTTTCCTCCAATCTGTTTTGGCAAGTTTTTGTTTAATTTCCTCTCTCACATTCGATCACACAATTCTAATGTCATCTCTCATATCACCTCAGGTACATCCCCAAGCTCTCCATCCTCCTGCCACCCAGAGTCCCCTACCTTCCCATCCTGCTCAGGCTCTTGGGGTGACGAATGCACCATCTGCTATGAGAACATGGTGGACACAGTTCTCTACGCCTGTGGACACATGTGTCTGTGCTACGCCTGTGGCCTCAAGCTCAAGAAGATGGCCAATGCGTGCTGTCCCATCTGCAGGAGGACAATCAAAGATATCATCAAGACCTACCGGAGCACGTAGGCTTGTGTTAGATAAGGTGCCCTGTTGTCAGGTTCAGCTCAAGAGCCATGTAGCCATGTTAGCCATGTGAGACTTTGAAAAGATGAACACAGCACAAGAGAAAGCCCCACTTATTTGTGTGTGCATTCTGGCTCAGGTACTCTACAGCAGGACTTTAAACTCCATCAATTCAACACTGAATCTATATGATGGCAAATGCACATCCTTGGAAAGCTTATTGTGTTGCCTACCTGTGAATACACAGCAATTAAATGTATCATAAACCATCAGAAAATCCAATGTGGTCATCAGATTGGACCTTGAGGTATTATTGTCCAGTGACTGTGATTTGTTCATCTGTCCTAGTTTCTACAGAGTCATTCTGCTGGTGAAAACATTACTGCTAGCCAGTTTTAGAAGAAATAAAATTGTCCAGAGCTACAAACAAAGCAATGAGAATAAGTCTGAACTTTCGCCAGCTACTCCTTCAGCGCCAAGTCTGAAAGCGTTGTTTTAGAGCAAGAATCAATCCTCCAATAAATCTGAGAGAAAATCAAGACAAGATATGTTGTTGTATGTACCGAATGCTCTGCTTCCAGATATTAGTGATGGGTCAGTAGAAAGACAATGTTTTTGTGATGAAAACTTTATAAAACAAGCCATTTTGATGAGTAGAAAATGCTCCTACTGCAATAAAACACGAGGAAATGCCTAACTTTAAAGGGTAAAGAAATCCTTAAAGGAACTCAGTTGTGTCATAAAAGTGTTTTGTTGGATACTGTATCTCATTACCTGCTGTTCTTCTGTGAACTTCAGGCAAGGGGTAAAAAGTGTGAATGCTGTCACCATAGAAGGTCACACTTGTGGTGAATGAGGATGTAAATCAGTGAAGAGGGATCAAGGGAGCAGGGCGAGAGGATGTTTTAAGTTTGGGATGAAGATAGGAGAGAAACAGGCCACCTTTGCTGTGTGTCTGCATGTTATTTTCGTGCAAAGAAAGCGTTCGCTGATTCAGGCACACCAGACACATCGTAGGTTTGTATGAAAGCCTGTAATATGTGGGACTTGCATCGTTGCATGTCCTTCTTCTTGGCAGCTGACCCTGCCATCTCTGGCTGCTCAGTAATCTGACCGCTGCTGTAATTGGAAAAAAGTCCAAATAAACATTGGTGGGCAATGGAGTATTTTTAAAATGCCAAAAGAGTACATAAGGATGACAACTCAACCTCTTCATCATCGCAAGAAACCCATGATACACTTAGATTACAGATGGCATCACTTACTTCAGGTTACAAACTGCTCTTTCACATGTATGTTAAATTAGAACATGACTTTTTTGCTTCGGGTGATGATGTATTTCAGTGCAATGTCTTCAAGTAGAAAAAGAATTCACACGCGTGCAGTCAGTGACAAGGATGTAGCTTGTTACTGTGACACAATGTGAGAATTTGATTTGCATATCAGTTTCTGAGTGCTGCTCTTCATCAGTAAAAGCAAACTCCAAGGACATTTTCACAGGACTAATCTCATGCATTATGTACTGCTTTGAACTGTTAAGCAGTACAGGCTATTTTCAGGTTTTATTTTGGCCTCACTGAAACATTACTCTGTTTTTTTCCCCTTTTTGAGGCTTTGAGCTTTTTATCTGTGGAGGGGGGATTTTGCGGTCATGTTGTAAAGCATGTTTTTTTGTGTGCCTCTATAAAGAGAAGTGTGGACTAACAGTTTCACTCCTCACTGTGAAAAGTCACTATTACGTGGTTGTGAGATCTGACGTGAACAGGTGTAATCACACAACCAGCTGACACAAAGTTGTTGTGCTTAACTTTGAAGCAAACATTTCAGTGTGCTTAATCTAAGTGTGAATGTATTCACTGCACTCTGTCACTGCATTGTATAATACTGGAATTGTGTGCTTGGGAGATACTCAGCCTTTACACTTCTACCTGTTTTTGTTTGTTTTGTTTTTTTCTTGACCAAATATGCAGAAATAAAACATCGTGAAGCATTTTTTGATAGAAAAATGGTATTGATGCGTGTAATTAACTGTACATTATGAGGTTTATTTATTTTGTCAATGCTACTATAAAAATTATCACTATATTTTATATGTATGCCCACGGTGTCCAAAAAATAAGAATAATGTTAATGTTACTGGTGTAAAGTGAAAGATTATAGAAAACAGTATTTTCCTAAAACACTTTTTGGTTGTGTCAGCTGATTTTCACATTTTTGGAAACGTCACTTTGAGGTGGAGCGTTAGATAAGAAAGCCATTACCATTTTCCACTGGTGGAATGTAACAAAGTCTACTCAAGTGCAATTTTGATGTACTTGTCCTTGAATATTTCCAAATTATACTATTTACTGCAATACTTCTACTCCAGTACATTTCAGGAAGTGATATTCTCTTTTTCACCCCACTACATTTATCCGACAGTTTTGCTTAACATAGTTTCTAAGCAGATATAGAAAAATCTTTCTTTTTAGTTTATACATGTATCCAGCTGAATAAACTGATTAAAATAAATTCACCCTTGACCCTGATACAGTACTGAAATGCAGTGTATATATACAATAATGCATCAGTAATAATACCTCTTTTTGATGGGAGTACTTTTACCTTTAATATTTCCATTGATAAAATGTATGTACATAACCTTAAGTAGATGTTTGGATGCAATTGAGTATTTTTAGTTGCAGTGGAGTATTTTGACATTGTGGTATTAACATACTACTGTTACTTGAAGTGGCTATAATTGATATTTTTATAATGACAGTGTACCAAATGACAGTGTGAAAGGAGTCACTCACTCATAGTGATGAACCCAAAGACAATTATCACCTGAATCTGCAGCTCTGCTTGACTTTACTCAAACTTTACAGCAAGTTTCAACTCGTTATTTAGCCGCCTGGACCACAACTTTGTTCTGGTTCAGTCTTACCCTTTTCAGAGGGTTGTTTTTGGCCACAACAGGCAACTTTTTTTTTAAAGATAAAGCTCTAAAAACTCACTGTACACCTTGTGCTCAGCAGATAGTCAGAGTAAGAAACTAGGTGGTGAACATAATAGAGAATATTGTGGCTACAGAGTCAGATATTTCCCTCAGAAATGGGTGGAGACCAAAAACAGAGCTATAAGATAATGAATATCAGACCTTTTCCAGGGGAACACAACTCTATATCTGTATTTTAAAAATGTTATAATATATATGTTTTAATATAAAGTTAGAGCTAGTATTAAAAGGAAATAAAACATGTAAATTTGGCATTGGATACATATAAGTTGGTACAATTGTCTGTCCCACTTGTGCATATTGAAATTCATCTTGTAGTAAAACAGACACAAGCAGTTTCCCATATGGTCGTAATTCTGACAGCCTGTTTTTCAAATGTGACCAAATATTTACAGTCCAGACAAAAACCAAACCAAAACCAGCAAGTAAGTGAATGTGGGCACTGTGCACTTAAGACAAGAAGATCAGCTCATAACTTTGGTTTTCTGGACTTTGGATTTCTATTTGTTGATGTTGTTGTTGTTGTTTTAAACATTCTTAGAGTGGTTTATGTTTAATAAAGTTTAAGTTTGAATCACTGGCTTTGTGGTTTTATTATTTCTTACATTAAAATAAACCAAAAAAAAGAGCCCATGCAGCTCTTTAGTCCATTTTGGTTCAAAATGACCATTTCACTGCTATTTTTTATGCACAGCAGGTAACAGAAATCAATCTGGCACAAAAGATGGAGAATGAGAGAGCATTAGTGCCACAGCCTTTCTGCAAAATATACATTATACAAATGCATGATGATGGATTAACCTCTTACGCAAGAATGATCAAACTAGCCGACAGTTAGAGAACAGAAAGGCAGCCATTTCTCAGATGCATAACACCCGACACAATCACTCTCTACAGTACTTGACTAACATCCCGCCATAGACTATATGAACAACAAAGGCAAGAGCTTTTAGTAAACAGCTATAACTCACAGAGAAACTGTTTAGAGTTGTGGTATGTAGACCTGGCCAGAGTGAACATCATCTGTTATTTACTACCCTGCAGGCCTGGCTCTAATGCAGTACTGTTTTATGCAGCACTCCAATAGGTACAAATACAGCCCATGATGTCCAGACATGAAGCAGGCGGCAGTGGCTGCTGTTCATTGCCAAGTGTTCTCCAAGGTGAGAGAGGAATACACAGTTGGGGTCTGTGAAAGTGACATGAATACAGTCTCTCTCTCTGGTGCCTGTGTACACACAGACTTTCCACTCAGACCTCTCACTGAACCTGGCTGCCGGCCTTCTGAAGGCTTAAGGGCTTGGCAGATTTTTTGAGCTGTATAGTGGTATCTCTTCTAGACAGCTGTTTGGTCAAACACACACACACACACACACACACACACACACACACACATACACACACCATCTATTAAGGTATCAAATTTGTACTAAAAAAAAGCATGACACTATTCATTTTGAATTCTAACTGGCATCAGACAGTCACAATTTGAGATTCTTCCTCTGTTGTAGTTAAAGCTTTGAGCTTTTGGTGTGCAATTTGATGTCAAATCTTCTCCTCAGTCAGATTTTTAGTGCCAGAAGACAGCCTGACGGCCTGTGAGGGTAAGTGTACTTCTATTAAAAAGTATAAATTTGTTCATAGGTGGAAATATAAATTAATTGATTTCACCCCTACACTAATTACTGTGCTGATGATGACAAAGGTGAAAGTTACTTCATCTGCATTTAGATGCTGAATGCTGCTGCCCTCCAGTGGCCAAAAACAGCTACAACACATTATGGACAGGACAAAAAACTGCAGGGGCTGCTGCAGACGTCAACAATACTTTCAGTGTACATAAGATATGCCTTTCAACTGCCCATTCAATATTCAATAAGCCTAATTTAAAACATTTTATAAATAATAAAAATAAACTTAAGTTAGCTTATAGCCACAATTAGTAGTTTTCACAGAAGAACTGACATATTTGATGTTGACATTAACATGTTATAAAAAACAAAATGTACAAAAACTTTCAGACTCAGGGAGAAGCTTAGATCCCTTTATATTTGAATTTTGTACTGAATTTCAAACATTTCCCTTTCTACTCCCTAAGAATCAAACTGACAAAATATTCTTTTGTTGTTGTTGTTGTTTTGCAGTATTTAGTAGTTTGTTAAATTGCCAAACTACTATTTCCACCAATGAAAGGCTACTTCCATATTTGAAGTTATGTCTCTTGGAATTTTACCTGCACATCTTGTATATCCCTTCTTCTTTCTCTACATCTATAATTTATTATTTGCAAGCACAAATTAAGAGCACACCCTGCATGAGTACGATAGGAAGCAAATATACTCACACTTACTCACAGCTGCTTGACAAAATGATCAAGAGACACCCATAACTTTGTTCCTAATCAATGAGTATAGCATGAGTGTAGAAGTCCCAAAATGAGCAAACAGCCAGCGGATGGACATACATATGTATTCCACATTAAATTATAGGGGTGTGTAAATATTATTATATATCAGACATTAAATCCAATATAATGGCAACATGTAGAATCTGACGACAGAAAACTGCATCAGTGTTTTGATTAGGTTTTCCTCTGATTATAGCTGAAGATGGCAATATTATAAACTACAGCTCCACATGGTAAGTTAAACTTTTGCTTTGTCAGTTGACGCTAAATTAAGCAGCCCAGCGACCACAGACTGAACACCATCAAAACCAAAGTCAAATGTCAATCAAAAGCTGCCAGAGGAGGCCAATCAAAGAGCGAACTGCACCACTCAGTGCTGTGAGTAAAGGATGTCAGGCATGAAAGTCTAATCTAAATCTTTTGCCCAACCACATAACTATGTATATAGCATATGCACAAATGTGGGTTTATATATTATATATAAACATATTCATTATTGAGATTCTTTATTTATTCCAAGGCATAAAGTTTTTAATTCCACACAACTGAGAGGCTTCACGTTAGCAACCCTAATGAAAGTGTGGGAAAATGTTGCAAAAGCAAGATCCCACTGCCCCAATTTATCATCATCATCATTGAAATCCTGTAATCTTTTCATGCTATGGTTTATTATATACTACATTTAATCCATCAGCTAAAGGTAATGAATACTAAGTAATGAATTTAAATGAACTGTAAAGTTGAATTTGAAATAACTAAACGTAACAAATACCTAACTAAAAGTAACAGAAGTATTCTTAAGCAATGAATAAAGGGCTGAAATGTCCAGCTTGTGCCTCTAGTGGTGAAAACATGACCAATCTCAATACTGACAATTCAACTGTATCAAAAATACATTAACATAATGTGTTACTTGTGTTGATCTGACAGGCCTCTGTACTAGAGGAAAAACTTGATGTGAGGGCAATTTTTAAAAAGGAAGGTACTAATAATTGTTTAAAAGTGCATTTATTTAATTAATTATTATGGCACTTCAGTAATCATCACTAGTCAAACAGTTAACATAAAACAAGAGTGAGCATCCCTGTGTGTCAAATTTACTGCCCAGCAGAAATTCAAAGTGTTATCACCATTAATAGAGCAGTTCTTAGACATGTTTAAGCAATTGTGATTTTTTTAAATCAGTAAATAATAATAAAATAACTAATATGGTTTTAAAATAACAAATAAATATAATTTTCACTGATGTGAGGGAAGTTTAATTTTGGACAATTGGCCTATGAAATGAAAACAACAACAACAAAATTGATATGATTATTTTACATTTATGGGTAAGAAAATACCTTGCTAATTAGAGATGCTCACAAATTGTTTCATTAGGACAATATTACACAGTTAAATGGGTAAAATATTTCACATGAAGATGACATACAGTATAAAAAGATATAAGAACATGCAAACAGACAGCACCAAAATGAGACTAACATGAAGCAGCTTTGGCAACAACTGAGATTTTCTGTAAGTAAAGGAGAAGAAAATGGCTTACTTTCAACAGCTCAGGCATCGTCAGTATAATGAAACATGCAGTAAGCTTTAAATATTTTAAAAATGACATTATAAAATGGTTCGACGAGTGGACAGAAAAACAACATCTTATTCAAGTTAAATGTAACCACTGGGGAATATCATTTATAAATTCAGTCTGGTGTTCTCTTTGTCTGTGTCACGTCAAGTCCAGATATATTGCTCCTAATGCAAAGTCTAAAGCACTGCATCATGTAGACTCACTTTACCAGATGTCTCATTTCACTTCAAAGTCACAATTTGATCTGGCTGCTAGTTTTAGCAAAGGTACCAGGTAAGATTTCAACCCTAGGTTAAAGTCTTAGGATTAGCCTTTTTCACAAAATAAATGCATCAGTTTGAGTAGTCTTTACACGCATGTTCAGAGTTATGCCAGCCCCACGAGTGTTAATGTTTTTTCTCGAGGTAATTTGAAGGAACCCATCCTTTCCTTGGTCTGCCATTGTCCAGAACCTTGCAGTACCACCATCCATTGGGGTTTCTTTCCAGGACCTCCAGACTCGTCCCCTCAGGAAATCCCATGGTCTCCTCATCACCGTGGTAGTCCGCTATGGAAACATACACCTCTCTGAGGTTGTTATAGATGATGTGGGGCTTGGGTTTCACTGTGGATACAGGAAGGGCATTCTTCTGAGAGCTGAGGCCAAGGGATTCAGAGCTACCCATACCGGATCTGCTCCTGTTGGGTAATGCTATGTTATTTGGTGCCAGGCTGCGCGGCACAGTGCCAAAGGAGGCGTTTCGTCGCACTGTGGGGCTGGCACGAGGGTGGTCTGTGGAGTTGAGGGACTCGTTTCTCCTGAGAGAGCCAACAGGGCTGCAACCATCCCTGACTGAGGCTGATATAAAAACAGACTGAGGTCTGACAACTTGTTGCTGTTTGGAGCTATTCTGCTTCTGTGAACTGAACAAGCTGATAGGCTTGGAGAAGCCACCCGGAGGCTTGGATGGGATGGGTGGTGTGACTTTTTTTAGGTTTTGGTTTATGTTGTTCAGTGCCTGCACCCTCTGTTCATTCTTCTCAAGACTGTTGGACTTGCTGAGGCTTCCAGGTTTAGTCGGTGTGCCATCGGATTCGGATTCTAGCACGTCATCTTGTTGCCTGACAGGCTCCAGGTAATAAGTTGGAGCCCATCCCTCTGAATCTCTCCAGCGGATATACCACCAGCCACTCTCCTGCTTTTCTAGCACTTCTACTTCAACTCCAGCAGGGAAACTGAGCTCAGACTCTTGGACCTTCTCATAGGGATCTGTGGTGCGATACAGGTTGCACCCTTCCAGGTCCGAGTCTCCCCGGCTTCCTTTAGAATAGATGGAAGACAGATCAGATGTGCTCTGAGAAGAGAAGGAGTCCTCAGAGGAGATGACTGAAGCTGTCTCACAGTCCTCACCTTTACTTTTGGTGCCATTCTTCAGCTGCCCTGTTGGCCGCAGCTGTCTTCTCAAAGTGCTGATGTCCATCTTTTCAGCACTGGATGCCTTGGCCAGTTGTGGTTTAGGCCTCACCACTGGCTTTAGTTTAGAGGAAGACTTAATGCTCTGGGATGCCTTGCTTTCTTCTTGGTCTTTCTTAAGTCTCAACAGATCAGGAGTGGATTCAGTGGAAGCAAACTTAGGATTTGATGCCTCCTCAGCTTTGACTGAAAATGGACTCCCATTCAAGTCGATCTTGAGCTTGTTCCCTGCAAGTTTCCATCCACTTGATACTGGGTTTGCAATCTTGCCAGTTTCTGACAGGACACCTGTCTTGGGGGAATTTGAGTCCCTGCTGCAATGCCTCTCTGGGGTCTCTCTGAAGGGTCGGAAGCCTTCATTTTCATAAATACACTCGTCCTCTCCCTCCGCCTCATGACCATCTTCAAATGACTCACCCATCTTGAAGGAGGCACTGTGGAGCGATGAAGCTGGAGAAGGCTTGGAGGACACATGGGATCCCTTCTCAGAGGAAGTATCCTCATTCTTTCTATCTACCAAGGAACCTTCTCCCTTCAGAAACTCAAACTCAGACTCCAGGTCAAGATCACCAATGGCAGGAACATCATATTCTGGCTCTTCATAAACTGGCCTCCCAGGAGACACAGGGGACTCTGGAGCTTCAGACCCAGGACTACTGGGAGGTGCAGTCTCCACGGAGTCTTGTTTTTTGACAGGCGGGGCTGGGGGTGGAACTTTAGGACGGCACAAAGTGCTTGTTCTGCGATTGAGGTTGGGCTTTTTACGCTTATCGATGTAGGAGCAGGGAGCCCAGCCCTCCTTCTCCCCTATTTGGACATACCACCAACCACCAGAGTTCTTCTCTATGACCTAAAGTACATGTTTAAGAAAGAATTTATTAAGGCATTTTTCACATTTTAATCAGACTTAGATTTTCTCCTGGAGAAAGCAGAGATGTTACTGAGTTATGATGAATACATACTGTAGATACAGCAAGAGACATGGTTGGCATAATAGTTTAAGATTGCTGAAGACTCTCTTGTTACTGAAGTTTAATTTGAAAAAGAGCTCTTACCTCTGCTTTCTGTCCTCCATTGAAACTGATACCATCAGATATACAAGACTGGAACTCTGCAATAGTGTAGTACTCTGCTTCAACTGTAGGGGGCTCTGGTGGGGAGGGCAACTGAAACCCCTGAGCAGATTTGGATTTGACAAGTTGCAAATTGATGCATCACAATCTTACAGTATCTTATATAAAAATATCAGTCATGTGTTAAGTGTTTTGCAAAATGAGCACTTTTACTCTAGATACTGAAGTCAATTTTATGGATAATACCTGTACAAACAAGATTCTGATACTTCTACTTCTTCTTTTGGCCATTTAAATTTTCTCACAAGGGACATACATTTATTTGCACCCAAATACTGTATACAGACTTTTCAAGCTCAGTGATCTTTAATAACTTTAATAACTAATAATAACTTAAATAACTAGTTTCTTTAATAACTAGAAATGACTAGAGGGAGGAACGGCAAAAATATTGAACAATCTTACCAGGGTTGCATCTCTTCGAGGAGGAGGTTTTTGCCTGAGAACTGGGGAACCTGTGAAACCAAACTGGGTTACATTTAAGAATATATATGTATAAGCCTCAGGAAATTTAGCAATACAATAAAAAAGTTATTAAATTGAGTAACTAGTAATTAACTGTCACAGACTGAAAGAAATTCAAGTTAATGACAGAAATTCAAGCATTCACAGTAATATGACCAACCAATTTCCACCCGATGAGGGGCAATGCGGGCCACAGCTGGTGATGCAGGCTCTGCTCTGCCTTTTCCATCCTGTGGGGAATGGACAAGGCCAGAGTCAGCGCAGGGGATTGGCAAGCTGATCTCCTTCCGGGTCACCTGGGGGCTCTCTAGGACACCTTCAGTCTGTACATCTTTCTCACTCAGGGTTTTCTTGTTCAACAGGTTACTGATCTCCATGATGTTTCCAATGATCTCCACTGGACCTGTAACAGTCTTCTTACGAGGAGAGAAGTCTTCCTTGACCTTCTTTAGGTAAGAGGCTGGAGCCCAGCCTTCTTTATTCTGATACCTATCAAGTATGTTGGAAGGAAAAATGGTAAAAACACTATATTTGTAATGAAAAACAAAAAAAAAAATTGTCTGAAGCAAGTGAGCCGGAGCTTACCTGATAAACCACCAGCCTTCTAAGTTCTTCTGAATCACCTCCACAATGACTCCTTTCTCAAAAGCAATTTCATCTTTGCCCTGACTGGCATAGGGCTGCACTGTTACATACTTCTCTTCTGTCAAAGGCAGACAGAAAATGACAACAAAGTTAAAATTCTGAGGGAAGTAAAATCTCTGAAAATAAGATAATCACTGAAAATAAAAGAGAGAGAGAAAGGTGTTTATTCTAGTCTTCAAGCATTTCCTGTAGACTTTTTATATTTATATGATCAGTGATCATACTGTAGTAGTAAGAAACCACACAAAGACTGTTTCCACCAACGTTTTTAGTTTTTGACCTTCAGATGTGGGGATAAGCTTTACAACTGAGTAAATATTGTAGACTAGGAAACACTAAACATCTGGTCAGTAGCATCTATAACACTGATGGTAAACAGCTGTTACACCAACCTTCCAGGTTGCATGCTCTTGTACAAATGGAAGGTAAGGTGCACTGTGCTCAGCCAAAGGCAACATTCTGAAGAGAAATGCTGATCTGGGGTGCATTAAACTGAAGTCTACATCTAAAAATGCTGAAAGATTGTAGAACAATGAAGAAGCCATAGCTAAAATGTTTGTGCTGTTCTCCCCTTGTGTTGATATGTGCATGATAAAATATAAAATAAAAACCCTGTGTGTTGATTTGGGTGTATAAATCTGATGTTTTTTTGCACACACACCAAACAGCAGCAAGTGGATCTGAAGGATTAAAATCTTTGCAGATCACACTATATGACTTTATCTGCTGCCTTAGGACAGTAACCCCCCACTATTATTTATCCAATAAAGGAATAAAGTGCCCATAAAAACTAAGGACTACTAAGTGCACACTCCTTGAAATGTGATCAAATGAAGTGTGCCATAATATCAACCAGTCTCATATAACGCAACTGTATTCATAAAGGGCATTGACCAAGGCAAACTACAGTACATGGGGCAAACCAAAGTCCTAAGTGTTCTTGGCCATGTGACAGTGATGGTCTCCAAACTCAGCATATAATAGAGAGCATGCTGATTTATGCATTCCCATGAGGCCAAGGGGCAGAGTGAAGTCATCATTTCCTGTCATTATGGCAGTTCCTGTCTACACAGGCAGCACAGGAAGAAGATGTGTTCACAAAGAGGAGGAGCACATAAAGAATCACTGCTCTGTATTCTACCCTCCCAGGAATCATCATTCTTAAATTATTCCATTTTCCTTCCCTCCACCCATTTCCAAGGTTGTGTAGATGCCGAATGTGTGTGGGAGAGTAATTCCCTTTAGTTGCAAAAACTGCAGTAAGCTCCATGAATAAGGGCTATTTCTGTATGCATTATTTTCCTCTTGCCTGGTTGTTCCTGCCTCTGTGTGTCAGGGCTGGTAGAACACTTTCCTTTCACCAACCTCCTTTTTCAAACAATATAAAACTGCGCAACAGGAAACTCTGAATCAGATGTTATGTTAACCACAACATGCATTGCTTGCATCAGCTTTATAATTTATTCTTGAGGAGTCAGCAAAACATCAGTCCTTTTTCTTAAACACAAAACATAATTTCAGTCCGGGGGTGGAAACAACTCTCTCTCCACTCCAGAGAGCAGCATCCACTGCCAAGGGCAAAGTTTGGGCTGAACTCAATAACCTATCCTCACTCCTCTGTCAACAGTCCAAATACATCTCATGTGAAATTAAGTAAATAAATAAAAATAAAACAAAATAAAAAAATTAAAAAAACCTTTTTCCTTGGTTAGAAGAATATGTGCATTTTTGTGATTTAGAATAGATTTTCCTGCTAAGTGAGAGATTATTAAGGCTATTTATCTGTCAATACTGGCAACTAATCACACCACAGCAGGATTAATGGCAGTTTCTACCACACATCGTTAGAACACACACTAATTAGAAAGCTACATACACCCCTCATTTGCTCATAAAACAGCAAAATATGACTCAGAAGTGCAGAATAAGGTATTCTAAAGTCTTTTACACAACTACTTTCACAGGGGTGGAGAGCATTTTTTCAGAGAAGACTGGTTTTGGCACATAATGTGTAATTATAATGAAAATGCTTATATGGAGCAATTTTGTAACATAATTTGAGCTTAGCATTAGTAATGGGGGGGTATATAAAGTTGCTGATTTCATCTTTGCTTTCCAAACTCGTTTCATATTAACATCAGTTAGTGGTTAGTTGTGGTGGCTTATGATAAATGGATTAACTGGAAGAAAACATGATGCAAGAATAAACAAATGTGTGCATGTGGAGAGGGAATCATGTGATAAGAAAAAACAAGACAGGGTGAGGAGAACAAAAGGAGGGAGGGAGGGAGGGAGGTGATGCAGCATCTGTCTTGGTTCACCTCGACTCTGCTGCCTGCTGATGACACCCCCCAATGTCCATCTCCGGTCCAGCCTCTTCAGATGAGCCTTGTGTCGCTTAATAACTGACAGACACACATGATGACCAGATGATGACAAACAAACAAACAAGGAGACATGAAGAGCAAGCACAGATGTTACACAAGTGCACAGCACACAATTGACAAGGATCAAAAGAGGCCCATTATTAGCCACATGGAGGACAAACAACACAAGACCACAACGCAAAACATGGTGGGCAGTTAGCGTGGATGGATGGAGGTTACAAAAGGAAATGTTACACCAAGACATGTTCTCTGTGGTTTGTAATTAGGATGTTGTTGGCATGGTTTTCCCATCCTGTTGCGTTAGCATCTGGGACACACGCTGTTGCTGCAGGAACGCTATCCAGTAACAAAGCAGCTGAGGGTGCTCTTGACACCTCAGAAGGTCTATATTTCCCTGTGCCCTTTGTAAGTAAAACACAAGAGATGGAAATGATTTCTGCCAGCTGGAAAATCTTATGTCATATGTCAAAATGAAAACTGAAGAAGCTCCTGTAAATTATCATATGTATGAAAACAGAATCATTCGGTACTTTTACATGTATTAAGTTCAAATAACAGGAATATCAGACAAAATTTGAGAGATGGATTAAAATTAGTACTTGTAGATAGTTTTAAAAACATAAACAAATTGAAAGTAATAGTTTAACATTTTGAGAAACAACAACAATTTCTGGCGAACAGTAAGAGGAGAAAATGGCTCCCACGCTCATGAGTGCGACGGTAAATATGAAGCAGCCCATTAGCTTAGTTAATTTGGTTTGAGACTCATGATCTCAGTAAATAACACAACAAATATAGAAAATTTAACTCTCCACCACAAAACAAATAAAAGTGCTTTCCAAAATGTCTAACTATTCCTTTAAGCGGGTTGTGTAGTTTTGCATAAAATATAACCAAACACCAACGAGGCGGATGTATGTACACTTACATCAGTGGGTAAAGTCACATCTGAAGCTGTCAAAGCTTTCAACATGTCTCTTTTTTTAAAGAACTATTACAAATCCCAAAACAGGTTTTATAGAAAGATTCACTTTTCTTTGTGATAATGCAATGACATTTGCATTTGCTTCTAAGACCATGGGACTGAAAAAGAGATGCTTTCTGAGTTTCCTGCTGTTCCTATGACTGACTAACACACATAAACACTAATGGCACAGACAGACTGTCCTTCCTGATGCCCGCTGGCAGCAAACTCCAGCAATCTCTGACAGGTTCAATAGGAGTGTTTGCATTTAGGTATATGAATGTATTTCTGTCTCCACTGTGGTCAAACACTTGTGAAATCTTGAAATCCTTTGTTGATAAAATGGGGAGAAAAGAGCATTTTAACATATTACACATATTGTTCAGTAGTAACACTCGTGTTTTTCTTCTCTCCTTGATAATTGTTTTAAATTCTTGAGGGGGATTTTTGATTCCATTGTTACAGACTACAGCAGATGATGTTTTAGCCAGAGTGCTATACAATCTTATTGTTTGTTTGGAAGTGTAATATGCAATTTAACAATTTCTCTTCCTCCAGTTTCTTGGGTTTTCTCTAGTACAGCGATACACGAATCTTAACAAACAAGCTGCAGCTGCTGCACTACCTGTCAAAACTATCAGGACTGAAGAATGAGACGACTTGAGCTATTCTAGATTGATTAAACCGTGTCTAAAAGGCTGTCAAGATGATTACATGACTGTACACAGTTTTCAGATTCATAAGCTAGTATTATATTCTGGTGCACCAAACCATACAAAGGTGTGTTTTCTATCAAATTTTGGATCCCTCTCTGACTTCAGTAATCTCATGAAACATAACACCATCACTTGTCAGCTGTACTATAACTGACAAGCAATCTACAATAAGCAGACATTGCATGAAAATAGGATAATTCATGTCAGAGCGTTCTCTAATTAACGGTAACCACCATTTAAAATGTGTGTCATGAAATATTGTTTTATATAAATAGAAAGTTTTATTTCTTTTTACTGATGGAATCATTTCAACGAGGACATATCACTTAATGTTGTGCTAGGTTTTACTGTACAGTGTATTACTGTACAGGACATCAGTGGCTGTAGTCTGCTCTCTCCTGGCACACCTCCTTGATATTTACAGAGGCTTGAATCTACACTCTGTTCAAGCGTGTTTATGTTGGCAGGCAGACAGAGAGAGGTGTTCACACCAGCCCGGCGTCTGCCATTAGCACAGGTCAGCAGTGGTGAAGTAGGGGAGAGTTTATTCCATTTTACAACAGCTCAAAGGCAGGGGTGGCATCTGTGTGTGGGTATATAACAGTGTGTGTGAGGTTGTGTTTGTGTGGGTGGGTGGGCAGAGGCAGGAGAGTTAGCAGTGACTCACCTTCCCCAGTTTTAGAGGCACCCAGCTCCAAGTCATCCCGTGTGCCGCTGTGGGAGTTCAGATAGGTAGCGGGGACCCAACCCTGCTCCTCTGTGGTGCTAACAAACCACCAACCTGTGCAAACATAGAGAGGCTGAAAATCACCTATATAGTCTTCTGAAGTCTAAGAGATCTGTTCCCAAAGGAATTTCGTCAAATAATAAAATTCCCACTCAAAAACACGCACATAATAAATCTCTTCCAAGTTAAATGACAATGAGCACAGACGTCATCCGCAAATGTGAGCTTTCTAATCCAGAATACAGTATATCCAGTATATCTCTGTTTCAGACACTGAGCCCTGATTTGATAAAATATCTCAAATGGCTGGGCAGAGCTACACATGAACATGAGCACTAGGAACTTGACTGTGTTGCCAACATAAACTATAACTACAGCCACGGCCAAGAACATCAGAGGGAATAAGGCCTGCTTATAGCTCTGCTCGAAATGAGGTGCTGTTCAACCTGTATTTCATCAGGACTGCTCATGATTTCACTGGGCAGACCTTTGCTGAAGTACTGATACTAGCCAAAATATTGCAATCGTGCAACAACTGCTTTATGACAAATGCCTCAGCTGGAGAGGTGAACATAAAGAGCAACATTTCACTTTAAAATCTGATCTAATAAAGTGAGTGTACATGGATCTCTTGCACTAGATAAAGTGAACTGTTTACAGTAATGTCATGTGACAAAAATAAATTCCATATGTGCAATAATCATAACATTTTAAAGTCATGCCACATTTGTGAGCCTGTGTCGGCTCTCTGCAGGTGACAAAGCTGGCACAATAACGGCCCTCTATATGGTATGCTACTCCTAAACCTGCAGTGCACATTTTCCTACAGAAAGTGTGCACTATCAGGTAGTTTAGCTGTACACAATTAATAAAAAGAAGCAAATAGTAATAGGAAGAAGATATATTACTTTCGATATGGTAAAAGATGAGGCAAATTATAGGATGGTAGTACTGAAATATTGAACAGCGAAAATACTGTAGACCCCTGTATTTGGCAACTGTGCTTCACCTGCATTTAGTGAAATATGTTGCAATTATATCCTTATTTGCATGCCTCACAATTAGACAGGTAACAATTAAAAGCCTCTATGAATAAGAAGGGGTGACACTGGTAGGAGGTAGACTGAAAATGTACAAGGCCCTTTTCATCACTTTTTTCACCCCATTATGTTGGTTCTGCTTCATGTAGAGAAATTATTTTGTAAAGTCAGAGTGAATCTCACTTTTCAGGCAGCTTCATGCCATAGTTATGCTACAAAAAACCAATAATTGACTAATATTGGAACCCCAAATTGTGACGCCTAGCATAACTGAACCGATTTGTTCCCTGACCATGCTATCTGTTCGCCAAATTGAAATGGAACCCTGCAGAACTAGAGAAATCCTGCTGACAAACTAAATTCCTGAGTCTCTTACTATAGGAAACAACAGAAAATCTTTCCAGGCCTTTTAGTAACTGAGATATGCAACCTCTTCTTTATTAACAGGATGATTTATTTAACTGATGAACTTGCTAAGCTACACAGCAAAAAAAATAAAAAAATCTGCTGTGCAGAGGGGCTGTTTTGCATAGAGTCAGGGTGGGTCCAAAGAGGAGGATGTTGTTTGAGTCTGGCTCCAAGCGCCATGCTGGCTCAGACTCAGGGACGAAACAAGACATGTAATGTTCTCAGCCTTTGCACCAAAGCTGTGGCTTGAGTGAAGAAAATGTTGAAAAATCATAGCTGCCAGCTACAAAAACGAAATGGTGTCAGTGGCATTCAGAACCAAAGAACTCTCTCTCTCTCTTTCACTCTCTCTATATAATGTATTTAGTTATTTATTTTACAGAGGAATTGAAAGCTTCTGAGAAGATTCAATAATTGTTAACTTTAATATGACATTCATTACACTGCACTGTCATTTATAATTAATTATACCAAAATTTTGCAATACTTCATTAAGTCACTGGAAAGATTTTAATAAATGTGATGTGTTGTGTTTTATTAGTGAGCACGATGCAAGAAGGCTCTGGGTTCAAACTCTGCAGCTTTTCTATGTGGAGTTTGTACGTTCTCCTCATGAGTATGTGGGTTTTCTCTGCGTACTCTGGTTTCCTCCCACTCCAAAGACATGCAGGTTAGGTTGACTGGCGACTCTGAATTGCTTGTAGGTGTGGATGTGTGTGAATGGTTGTCTGTCTCTATGTGTCAGCCCTGTGACAGACTGGCAACCTGTTCAGGGTGCATCTCGCCCCTCACCCACTGTCAGCTGGGACTGGCTCTAGCCCACTATCCCCAGCCAACCTACACCCTCC
>NW_018127883.1:669065-670371 GCF_001952655.1 Monopterus albus | reverse complement strand
GTGTTTAATGACCATCAAAGGGCAATGTCAACTACATTAACGGTGCATGAAATTAAATAGACCATTACAGAGAAAGGTCAGCTTGGCAGGAGTTAAATGACTTGTGTCGACTCAATAAAGAAAGTATCCTTACATCTGCACATTGCCAGGTTCACACTAACATGCCAGCTGTGGGGAAATGTCACTTTCACTTCAGCAAACCAACACATATATAAATATAAGCAAATATTAGAATAAGGTTTATGGATATACTTTAATTGAGAGCACTTGGCTGTAAGTCTGAATATACATACAGAGCAAAGACTGCCACTGTAAAAGGACTGAGTAAATATATGCTGGTATTAATGGTGAAGGGTGTATTTTTCAACCGCCCTTTCATATGGCAGGTGCTTAGGCTGAGTTCAGTGAACTTCAATAAAAAGCAATAAAAGTACTTTTAAAAATGCACACATTACACAAGTGCCACTGCAGTTGTATAATGGATAATGTCAGCTTCACATCTGATAGGATTATCAAGTACAGTACATTCTTCATGATGACACAGGCCTTCATCTGAGGTCCCTGCAAAGAAACAGCTGTTTTGTGGGTTTACTGCTGCCAAGATAGCAATTTTGTAGAATCACATAATGCCTAACATTTCACTGTAATCATATTAGGAAGTCTTCATGGCTTTCTGAAATTTGTTGATCTTCATTTTACCACTGTATGAGATAGAAAGCTCCAACCATGCACTACTGGATATAAAATCTGTAGTCAGACATAAACAGTTGTAAGTGACATCACAAAGATGCAAAATGAGCGCCCAGCAATGAAATCCAACAGTGAAAAGTCTGAAGTCAAGTCCCATGAAATGATTGACTGATGTTGTGGATTCAGCTGCTTTAAGGCCCACAAATATTAGAATAAGCTGCAGGAATGTAATTTTGAAGGAATAATGGGTAATGGAAATAAGATGAATGTGGAAAGTGTTCTCTCCTCCTCGTTTCCACATGGCAGGAATTATCTGTGCAGATGTGGGACAAACAAAGACGAAGCAAATACACTATGTCTAAAAATATGTTTGCTGATGTGTGTGTGTGTAAATATGAGTACACATGAATTTATCTTCACAGAGCAGACAGCACAGGCATACATGATAAAGCTACGCCTGTAACCTCTGTGTACATCTGTGCTTATTGTTAAGTGCCGTTCGCACCTGTCAGTGAGCGAACGAGAAAGAGGCAGACCCAGGTAGCCGACTTCGGTGCAAGCAGTGATTTATTATATACAGTGATGATGAGAGTACAAATACACAGAGGGAAATAGT
>NW_018127883.1:666920-667233 GCF_001952655.1 Monopterus albus | reverse complement strand
GTTTGGCTGGGGGACTGTACTGTCGGGACAGAGCATCTGGTTTTTGGTTGCGTGACCCCGGCCGATAAGACAGGGTGAACCGGAACTGATCAAAGAACAAGGCACACCTCGCTTGTCGGGGGTTTAGTCTTTTGGCAGACTGGAGGTAGGCCAAGTTCTTATGATGGGTCCAGACTAAAAAAGATTGGGCGGCCCCTTCGAGGAGGTGCCACCCCTCCTCGAGGGCCAACTTAACAGCTAATAGCTCTTTATTGCCCACATCATAATTCCTCTCGGCTGGGGTCAAACGCCGGGAGTAGTAAGCACAGGGATG
>NW_018127883.1:641921-664423 GCF_001952655.1 Monopterus albus | reverse complement strand
CTCCTGGGCTGGTCGGTGGTGATGGTGGCTACTGAAGGTAGAGACAGAGAGATGAAGGCAATAGTGGAACAGATAGGCGACTGAGCATTGACCTGCCTGGGAGGGGAGAGTGGAGCCACGGTCCGGAGGAACAGTCCATGGGGGGAACACAAAACAGTAGCTGGCTAGGGGATAAATACATACAAAACAACGAAAGAGCACGGAGAAAAAATGGCCTAGAGACTAGAACGAACTGGCAAGTGACTGAGGAATGAAACCGGGTAATATAGTGAGCAACCTAATCAAGTGCAGCTGGTGATAAGGGAGTGAGGAACAGGTGAACGTGATTAGTGTTAATGGGCAAGAGACAGTAGGAAAGGTGAGGGAGGCCAGAGCGGCTGAGCAAACCTGACACTTATGTTATCATCTCTTGTTGTTTCTGATCAGTCTATTTCACAACCTGCTTTTCTCGGTGGCACCCTGACTTGTTATCCTCATAAGGAAAACTCCTGGAAAGCTGCTGAAGGTTTCAACCACAAAAAACAACACAGCCAAATGCTGACTGGCGTTACACTCCAACACTTGCTAAAGATTATTCAATAGTGAGATTACAGCTACTTAGTCAGCATCCTGAGTAAATCAAAAAGCTTTTAAAATGTTTGAGCAGAGTTTAGTTTTGTAATCCCCATAGTTTTAGGGTCAGTGGTTACATCTGACAATAGCTAAACCCACAACCCTCTGGTAGAGATCTCATATAACACCAACAAACCAAAGGATCATGACCACAGACACCAACCTCAAATGTCACTCTCTAAAAGGAAACCAAACTGTTTGTTTTGACAAATACTACAAGCTCATCATGAAAATCCAAATGTTCTACGTGGAGCTGAGGGCAAGTTGTAGCTACGTTATCCCCTGGGAACCCAACTATGATTTGTTAAACTCAGGTCATATCAAGTAAAATGAAACGCTGATCATACCAGTCCTATTTAGACAGCATGAAACACAGAGATCCATATTTAAAGCAATAATTTGACATTTTTTGGAAATGCTTCTATTCATTGACTGCTGAAGAATTTGATGAGAGTTTGATATAATTCTCATATTTGTCCATTACATATAAATCTACTGTGCAGCTAGTTAGCTTTGCCTAGAACAAACACCAGAAAAAGGGCTAACTGTAACTATTAGTAATGCATTTCAAAATCCAAGTGACTGTATAATGAGGAAAAATCTGTGCCAGTTATGGAACTTTAACATTTTACAGCAATATGAAAATGCAAGATGGGGGAAAAAAGCTATTGAGATTGATGTTTCTGCAAAGAGAAAGTAAGACAAGTAAACTGTTGCTTGCTCCAGACTTTTATGGAGCTGTCTTCATAGTCTCACTTAACCTATTTCAACCCCTGCAAGTACAGTGGACAGACATACAGTATAATGACAGCGAGCAGCATTTCTGAGCTGCCATCTGGAAACTCTATCAGCTTTAAAGCTCGCACTCCAGTTTTAAAGTAATCAACAACAGATTCTTAGATGCAGCAAAGAACTAGATTGATGTTATTTTTCTACTGGTTAACATTTTAAACAAAACCGCAATCTGCGTATACAGTCAGTCATGTCTGATACACATCTAAGCAATAGCATACAGCAGATGGTGTGACACTTCAATGCTCCTTAGTGTCCTACTGACATTTATGACTAAGACAAATAGACCTGAAGCTGTACTAAAATTTGAAATCAACATTTTTTTGTGGTTTGGAGCAACTGTAACATACAAAAGATTTCTACATGAATATGAAAACCACATATTCAGCAGCAAAAAGATGCTTTTTTTTCACTGTCTGAAATGATGAGGAATGCAGTGGCTCAGCAGCCTTGAAGATATCTGACACCACTGTAGAGTAGAGCAGGAGAAAACCCATTCATTTCCAGCTTCTGTATTTATTAACAGTAGATCACGTATCAAAGCACCAAGGGATAATGTATCTAGCCCAACACACACACTTTTCATGAAACACCGAGTTCAGTTACCTGGGTGGCACTGGTCCTGGGGGAGGGAGGGAAGGGAGCAAAAATGATACAAAACAACTTTCAAAAGCTAATGTTGACCCACAGAACAACTTTCACTCCCTCTGAGCCTCTGAAAGAAACCCCTCATGGTCTGAATGAAGCAAAAGCCCACAACTTACTAGTTGTGTTGGGCTGCACTGAACTGGAGACACAGCTGTCCTTGAGCATCTGAAAGCCCCCCCACCCACCAACATGCTGGTTTAACTCAGTGGTCAATCCTTAAGTGAAAGGGAGGCACCTTTTTGGCTCCACAGAGTGATTTCTGTACACTACAATCAGCAGTATTTGTGCCCTTAAATACTTGTATTGCTCCTGATCCACTGCTCAGTGACCAAATGCTAGAATGCAATGCAGTAGAAGGCTATAGTATGTTTAGATGCCGGTTTCAAACCTCTCATTTGTCATCTAAAAATACAGGATAAGGTTAAATTTTTGAGCTGGCCATTAGTACTTCCTGTGGTAAGTTGAAAGAATAGGATGGGGATTACTATGAGTGGATAATGTGTCTTCCATCTGTTCTATGACATTTAATACTTGCCAAGTTTTTGGTATCATGTCCATGGTGGTTCACTGAAAAGAATTATAGGGTTTTTCCTCTCTTAGACTAGAAAAGATGTTCTTGTTGAAACTGCACAAACCAAAATAGGAAACTTAAGATTTGAGCACTAGCAGGAGACTAGAAGCTCAATGATGACCTTCCATTTAAGCCTCCTAAATATCAGAGATGGACAAATTGGAACAGCCACACTTTTGTCACATTTTCAGGAAGCACTGATGCCAAAATCTACAATTTCCTGATTAACTAACTGAGGATTAAGGCAACACACCTTTTGGCACTATTATCTAGGAACATAAGAGAATCAATTGTCATTCTGATAAATTGTAATCTGGGTAGGATGAGTATAAGGACCTCTGAGTGTGTCCCAAGTAAAACAATAAAATGTAGATTGAGGGTTTGAATGAGATGCAAGGTTTATTACGTTTGACATTATGGGATAATCAAAGTCAGAATACATCATCTGGGCACCATGGATATAGCCTACACATCAAATTTATAATCCATCTAATAGATGTTAAGATATATCAGTCTAGACCAAAGTGTCTGAACCAACCACCAGGATGACCGTGCCATTCCTACAGCCATGCTGTTGGCATGGCTGTAGGAATGGCAGGACAAATACTCTGATTGTCAGAAAACATAGACCAAACCCTAGTACATCTAGAATTTTTGCAATTACATAAATAGTGCCTTAAATAATCATATACCTTTAAATGCTACAGAAATGATCCTTTAAAGAGCAACAGTAAGTCGGTCCTTGAGGAAACTCAGTTCCTGGATGATTCAAAGAATATGTCTCTTTGAATATCAAGCTCCTGCTGAGCTGAGCCCTGAGAACATCTTGCTTCCAGGCCAAAGACACGTATTGGTACACTTTTTTCCTGTGAAGGACAAGCAGACATGTTGCACATCCATCATGCCATGCTGAGGGCCAGAACAGTTTAACCTGCCAGGCAGTCAAGCAGAACCTGGAGGGTACCTCTGTTACATTTTAGCTTCTCTATGGCTCACATTTCTCAAATTTAAAGTCGTTACTTTTTGTGAAGACAATAACATTACTGTGTTGCAAAGTAACCCTTACAACTCTTCCTGTACTTTCAACCTGCTTAAGGAAGCTTGGTGAAGCAGTACAGATACAATATGTACATGGGTGGTGCCAGGGGTCTTGGTAGGTGGATAGATTGACAGATTTGAGCTGGCCTCCCTGAAACAGACAGACACTCCTGGAGTTCATCTGGCAAGCTGTAATTCATAGAGACTGATGTAGACTTGGAATTGGCAAGTTAAACCCTTAGTGGTCCACAAAGAGAGATTTTCTACATGGAACTAAGTACAACACTGCCCTTGAGGTGTAGGCAAACTAGCTGCAAGAAGTGCAGTATTTCCAGAAGACAATGCAGATAATCTTTTCCTTTCCTACAATCGACTCCATTAAAAGCCAAAGTTTAAACAACTATCTACAAAACATTCAAAGTGACCAACGAGGCTGCTAGCTTAGCTTTGGTTAACATCTCTCTGATACAGTGTAAACTGAGGAGGTATCCTGGAGGATCCATTAAGCCACTATAATAAACCAACCTCTCTGAACCACTACCTCTGGCAGGAAATGGCTTTTTCCATTTTCTCCCTGAGCTACTCCCTCCTCCGGAGCCAGCATCTCCTGCTGGCAAACGATCATAAAATATACAAATAAAATATCTGAAGAGGGGCTGAGGATAGAATTAACAATTATAAAACATATTTTCATTTCAGCACAGTTTTTGACAATACTAAATTGCAACTTGTATAACATGTATTTGTTTTATATTAAGCCTAGATTTATTTTTGTGGAGCCTGGCAAACAGTCATAGCAGTCTTCTAAGTAAAATTGAAGAGAAACCGACTGCTACAACAAAACATCAAGCAGACATTGGTCTGCCCTGTTGATTTACTGTATACTGTACCTACTTCAAACTCAACAAACCAGCAATCAATATGAACTACTGGACCATCTGAAACAAAGGCCATGACACAAACTATATCGTCATGGCAGCGCAATGAAAAATACTGCCTTGGCTCAGGACAACAGGCTGGAAAAGTGTATAAAGCTGAGCTTGCCTATAGGTGTGACCTAGATTCACTGCTCTATCAAAGGCATATATTATCTAACCCAAGGTAAGGAAAAGTCAGTAGCTGCACTGGGTAGCACAAGTCTATGGTACAGGAGCTTTCACAGAGGGACTTCTGGGTGAATGGCAAAAATAATACAGAGGTGTAGTTTCCATTAATAGATCTGTCACCATTACAGTCTCATACTCTCACACTTTACATGCAAATAATCTCATAAAAACACTGATGCAAAATTAGACACTCACAAAACAATATACAGAGTTTTTTCAAAGTGTTACATCTAAATACTCTGCAGGGGAACCAATGCTGGTTTAAATGCAAATGACTTTAAAGGAAAAATGTGCTACTATATTCCAAAGCAGGATATACATTCATAAAACCTCCTTTATAACAACAAATTTAACAGACACATTTTAATACCTCTAACTTAGCATACTCACTACTTAGCTCTACTATACACATTTCAATCTGTGAGAAACTATTATAAAGTTTGAACTGGGAATTGATGTGAAATCAAATGAGCTCGAAGACATTCTTAGCATACACCTGGTTTTGCTAATGTTGGCAATGAGACATGTAGTGATGTCACCCAGCCAAATGGAGCAGCTTTAGTTGACTTCCATTGCAGGAGGTGAGATTTTAGTTAAATGCTCACTGTGCTGTTGGAAACAGTCACCATAGCAAGATATACTGTATGTGTGTTGTATTTACTTCAGATCTGTGTGAAAGTGTCCGTCCCTGTATAATAAAACTGTCAAATATCCATAGGAGGTGTTTTAAGAGGCTTGGCGTCTACTGTTTTGTTTTCTAAAAATGTACAATGAATCTAACCTAAAAAGAAATGAATGAATGAACTGAGCTGAGAGTAGCAACAAGATATAGCCTGCATCACACAAGAGAATGAAACGAAGCAATATTAGCATGAAAAGTAAGCTACATGAATAACAGAAAACTGGAAATCATACATCACATTCTGCATGGATTATCAACACAGATTAACCACTATAGCTTTACAAAGTGGCTGGCTGAAATACCACTGTGAAGGGACCTCTATCTAAAAGCGCAGGACTATGCAGTTCAACTTCATGAAAGAAAGCTCCCATATATGGGCCTTGATAAGAAACAAAAAGACTTCAAGGTGTTGGAATATCTGCCTCACAGTGGCTCCCCACTGGGGTGAAATCCTACTGGAGAAGGGAATGAAAACAAATACATGAACCTGAAGGCAGAGCACGTGACACTTCAAAGCAGTCCTACTCTACAGAGCCTCTTTCTTAAGGCCAGTGTGGCATGGCATTTCACTCACACCCTTATGAAACCTAAGTCCAATTGACTTCCTGGTCACCTTTTCCTCCTTCATCTCACTTTCCCTGTCCTTTCTCTGAAGAACACATGAATTCCATTACTGTTTTACCATCTCAGCACACCATTAAAGCTGAATGTCAGACCCTGTTACTGGGCCTATTCTTCTCAAGTCACTCTTGTGCTTCATGTGATAAAATCCTTTTAAAAGACAAGTAATTCAGGCAGGGACAGAGACTTGGGTGTCAGTAATAGATGACAGTTTCAGAATATTTACACACTGTTTTCGTATTTGTGAAATAAGCAGATAACTCTCATATTTTAGTTAATTCATATACATTTGCTGAAAAATGAATTAAAACATTTTTGTGTCAACAAGTGATTCAAGAGGCATTACAGGATATTGCTAGAATACCATGAAGCTTGGCCTTTAATCAGCATGTTACTGACTCATTAAACATTCATGTCACCCTGCATCACATAAAACACAGTCTTGGCTTTTTCTGTATGCTTTTTTTCAAGAGGTTAAACAGCTGACTAAGGATTCTCAGCAGCTGGCATTTGTAAATCCGGCATGTCTTGTTGGCTTTCCATTCAAATGAGGAGTAATAATTAGTGAGCCTAGAAGACATTCCTCTTGCTAGAGGCAACATTATGGCCCTCAGCCTAAACCAACAATGGGAAAAAAAACAGGGCTGACTGCAGCCAAAGTGAGCCTCCAGATGGGGCTAAGTAGGAACTAGTAATCTGTGGACAAAGGAGGTGAGAAGGTTGAGTTAGGGAGAGGGGCATACTGTAATGTCTGAGGACCCTTTGACTGAATCACAAAAATGTATGCTACGGACACAACATGTGCACTGCCTGTCCCTGCTCGCCATGTCTGTGTTGTGCATTTGTTTTGATTACTCACCACTCTCACTCTTTTCAATGACGTCGACGACCTCGCCTGCTTGAAGGCTGATTTCTGCAGGCTCTTGTTTCTCGTAATTGGCCACCACCACATATTGATCCAGGAGCATGGAGTCTGAAGCATCAAGACCTGGTGTTGATGGAAAAAAACATGCTGTCAGCCAGCTGCCAGCCATAGGTCCACGAGAACGACTGCTGGACACCCGTTGTGCCATAGGCCACTTTGTCTGTGGAGCTCAGCCAATCACAATACTGACAGAGTTCAGTGCATCTTCCTGAGAGTCTAGCCATAGAGCTGCATCCCCCTCCAGCCCAACATCAAGGGCAACGGAGATGCTGAAAGTCAAGCAAAAGAATCTCCCTCCAAAAGCTAAAGGATCAGACAGTCAACTGCAGAAAATCCATTCTGTGTTACTGATGGGGCCTCATTCCTAATGTCCAACAAAGCTGAGACCAGGTCAGCAGATGCAGGTAGACACATTAACACAATGGAAAGAGGAGCAACAAGGATAAAGCAGAAGGGACTGTAGCATTCATAGAAATGTGAGCTAAAGCCAGCTGAGGACAGTAGTGTGGGAGAAAGAAATGGTTTCCCTTGGAAAATAAACCATCTGCAAAAAAGCCTCCTTCTCCTCAGTTGGGGCTGGAGCTGGAGGAAGAGTAGGGGGTTGTGTACACCAATCATAAAAGCCGGCACTAGAGGCCTTAAATAGAACCAGATGAAGAGGCTGGAGCTGTGATCAGGGGGATGGCCCTCTGTTTCCATGAAATACTAGAGCTCTGACAACAGCACGCAGTGTAGCCAATGAAAATCTTCCTTTCTCTACTTTGCTCAGTTAACCATATAAGCACCAGCAGTGACTTAGTTTTTTTCACAGTTTATGCTTGCTCTCATAACTTGATCACATCCACTATTTAACCAGAGTTTGGCTCATACTAATTACAGGAATTACTTTCTTAAGACAGAAACAGATGTTTTCATTTCTTAAGATGTATAAAGAGCATATAGTGGCCAATATGTTATAAGTATCCACAAAACTGTCTCCCCCCCTAAATTGGTAAATCTTAATTATCTGTACTGAAACCTTAATCATGAAAAATTTCTAAAACAAGTATAGCTGAACAAACTAAATCAGATTTAACAAGTGTCAGCTGGAATGCAGACACAACTCCAGCTGAAATTCGGTTCATACATTCAGAGTTCAAAGCTCCCAAACAAAGGGAGCTACTGTCTGCACACTTTAGTTCATATCTGTTTACCGAATAATGCTGCTAAAATAGATAATCAATGTTCTTTTATGATGAATTGGAATCACAATAATAGCTCTACTAACACAGCAGTGATCACAATATTGTGATCCCATCACTTCATGTGCTGTTTTAACTGCCATGAGTTACTGTAGTTAGTGAGAAGAAAAATATTATATATATTAGCTCTTCACTCACATAATAACTCATATAAATATTTCCAGGAAAAAAATCATCACCAGAAGAAGAAGAAGAAGAAACAAGACAATGCAAATAAAACATTTTTTAATGTGGTAAATATGGAAAGAGGAACTCCATTTTATCCTGAGGATGGAAAATAAGACCAATTCAGATGGAAGGTTTTATGCTTAAATAAGGAATGACTAAAACAACTAGGATTAAGTTGGCATTTCTCCAAAAAGCTGACCTGGTGATAGCTCTTCAGTCTGTAGATTAATAATGCTCTATATCTGGATAACATTTTGCATTCAATTGGGGAACAAAATTGGAAAAATCAAGGAGATGAATATCAAAATGAACTCAAGAAGCATCATTAACATCTCAAATGGTATAACTGCCATAGAGTCTGACACTGGATTACTGTGGTTGGGCTGTGGTTTTATGAAGCTTCATGTTATTTGTGCAAGCTGCTTTGTCAAACCACAAAGATGGGTGCAGAAACACTGGAAAGAACGCATTATTTAAATTCTGGGTATCGGTTACTTGTTTTTCAAAGTGTAATATGACAGCAATTACTTCAGTTACAGCAAACAATGATATTTCTTTTGACGTTATTCTTTGAAAAGTGTGCTGGGGTACTTTGTTTGAACTTAGATCAATTAACACAGTAATAATGTAGAGTTAACAAGGAAATAAGATGACTCATGCAAACAGTGTTTGGCTATTACTATTACAGAATGTCTGCCAGTGAAAAAAGTCTCACAGTTGTAATTCATTTTTATTTACTTCCTCATTTGAAGTCAGTGCTTTTATAGAATCTTTTTTCCATGCTATGTTTTAAAAGGCCGCTATCAGACATCACAACTTTTGCAGCCTGCAGAGGTGGTTAAGGTATCGGACAAGCAAACAAGGAAACCAAAGTGCTTGTAAATCATGTTCCTTGCCATCACCTATGGTCTTGGCTTGCTCTAGATATAGAGATTTATTAGTATGTAATACTTTTACTTAACGCATTTAAATTATTTCTGCTTTACCTTTTCAGTAATTTACCCACTGGTTAAGTAACCAACTGTATAAGAACCACAACAAGCAACAACCCTGTGGATTTACAGCATCCTGTGCTGTTGCTTACTTCTTGTGGCCTTGATATTTAATAAGGACCTGTCATGAGCTCCATGCCAAATAAATGTGATTTCTTGGACATTGTCTTATCAAAATAAACAACAAAAAAAAAAAGGGGGGGGGGGACTTGTCAGCAATATAATTTCATGATAGATAAACATAAAACTCAACAAGTCATGAAATCATAAAGCTATAATCTATGTCAAGTGATGTAAATAAAAGTTTATAAAACACGCAACTAACTGCTGCTTGTGTTGACCAATAAATTTGAGACCTGAGGTGATGGAGTAAAGATTTTGTCAGCAAAGTCAATAGGACAAAACCTAATATTTCAGCCTCATTCAGGAAATGAAATATTTAGCAAGAGTGGGAAGACAGAGCTAAAAGAAGGAGAACATATATGAGAAAAACAAGGTCAAACAGCCTTGGACTAATTTCAAATAGGTTACGTGTAGAAAAAGATGAGCATAAAATTAGCTATATGTTAGAGCTATATGCATATTGTGAACTGCATCAGCCAAGTAAAGTCAATGTACTTCAGTCACCCCCTGAAAGAAGGTGATTTCACATGGCATGCAAGTGTTGCAGAACAGTGAATCTCATGTGAGTAGCCCCACTGAAAATGCAAAATCATGAATTCATTAAATACATGCAATATATCCACACACAGAGATGGCTAAAAACCTTTAGCAAGGAGGAACACAACTTAAAACAGTTAGCTAAACCTAATGACTAAATAATCAAAGTAATAGATAACTGGTGGAAACAGTTAACAGCAATATGTAAAGTTTAACTTAGATACAAGCAATAAATAAATGGCTGAAACAGCGTACAGTAATGGATCAATGGCTTAAATAGCTAAAAGTAAGAATAAATGGCTGAAACAGCCTGCGTTTGTGACGTAGCAGCTGTGTAAATGTACACCAACACTGACAGTTATGGTACATTGTATGAAACAAATATTGACGGTGGGTACATCAGACAAAAGCAATGGGAAACTCTTGTAGTGTGTGTTAGACTGAATGTGCTTATATCTATATTATACATAACATGTATGCACAACATATCTGTAACATATTTGTGAGGGTAAAAGGAGAAAGTATTTTCTTCTTGGCTTCCATCAGATAGCCCTATTAGCTACTTTGTGTTTATATCTCTGCTCACTGAGATTTATACACGCGCTTCCTGCTCCCACCCTTGCACTCCCAAACGTCCTAACTCCGTCCAACCCCCACCCCGACTCACCCGTCATCAGCTCCATCCAAACATGATGACAGGAGAGAACTTTGCAATACTTTATCACCAAACGGAGGAAACCAGGGAGTGCAGTCTACCCATAACATCACAAGGAATTTTTCTTTAGGAGATACTTTTCAGGACCAAGCTTTTTGTTTGAAAGTACAGTTGGCACTGGCCTTTATTTGCTAATGCAATATTTTGAACCCTGGCATAACTTTATGAGAGCAGAACTGGGTCGAGAGGAGTAAAATTTGGCAAAGTGCAACGCCTTTGTTTGGCTCATCAGCAGCAGATGTGCAGTTGGATTAGAAAGGGACCCAGAACTGCTGTTCAGTGTAGTACAGATGCACTCATGTCACTGAATCAGTATGTGGGCCCGAGGGACCAGGGGTAGACCACAAACAAATAGTGCAAAAACTCTCCCCCAAATCATCTTACAATAACGCAGCCTTCACATGGCTGTTAAAAACGGTTCGGTATCTTCATTATCTCCCCTTGGTCTGTTGATCTTTTCAATTTTTCAGACCCAGACAAATGTGTAAAGGTTATAGAATTTAAAAAGGTACACCACCCAACATTTTCAAATATTTAAAAGGTAGTGACATTTCTTTGTAAATGCACTGTTTTCCTTTGCATTTGCAGAGCTGGGATTTGAAATTAAAAACTTCAAATCAGTGTTTATATCCATGTTAGCTTCCTAGGAGTCTTCTTTCTTGCTTCTGTTGCTGCATTGCTACATTTCTTGAAGATTACCAACTACAAATGTCAATCAGGGGAATACTATACATGAACCCACAGCAGGACTGTGTATCATGTAACAGAACATAATGAAACAAGGACCTACAGGTAAAGACTATAGTCCATGGCACTAAGAGAGGCAAGAACCTCCACACTAACTTCAGTAGTTAACATTGTACTGCATGTTCCTGATGCAGATTTCCAAAAAGTCTGGAATCAGAGGCAAATCTTTAACTTACTTCATTATAGAACAGTTTCTGGTGTTGTTAGCAAGCAGCTTAAGTGCTACTTCCAGAGTTCACTTTCACAAATGGTCACTTATCAGGAACAGAGTGTATTTGATCTGCACATTGCTTCAAGGGGTGAACCTTGATGACCTTTAAGTGGTAAACCCCTTAACTGGTAACTTGGAAGAAAAATATATTTCTGCACTGATGTTAAAGCTGTATCCATGAAATGAACTGCAATATAAAAAACAAAATGCAACATTTATAGCTGTTTATTGAGGAAAAAACGCTGCTGAAACTGTATGGTTGTTAAAGTGATCTGGAGGTGCTTATTTGCTTTAACAATTTCCTATGCCAAATTAAAACCTAATCCGTTCACAAACACAAACACACAAACTCTTTGACCCACTCACTACCATCTAACTCATGAACAAATTAACCCTTTTCCTGCCATCAAGCATACATGCACAAATACACACACATATACCCACATACCGTATGTAAACACCCACATTGATAAAATCCCAATCACACATACACAACTTATAGGCCCCCAGATACCCACAGCTCAAATAGAAACAGCAAGTCTGCACATATAAACACACTCCCTCAGTCCATGTGCAACACTGAAATGGTTTCCACTTGCCACGTAAACCTCCTCTCCTCTCCTCTCCAGCTGCTTTTCACATGCACTACACCCCCGAGCGCTCCATTTCTTTTTCTCCCCTCATCACTTTGTCTTTTGCTCATCTTGCTTTCTTTTTGTACACAGATGATCACTAATGCTTTCAAGATGACAAAAATCTCCAAAACCTCAGCATCCTAAAAAGTATCTGACCCTAGAATCAGTTATGTTGACTGCTCAGATTCTTTGCTTTTACTTATTCAACAGTTACCCTAGTCGTTCTTCCCTGTGTACAGATAAAGCATTGCTTGTAAGTACTTCATCACTGTAGTACCTTGCCAAAAGATGTTTCCTTTGGGGTTCGGTTATGACAGCATAACTCACAGTTATCTGACACAGATTTATGCTGACAAGCTCAGCATCCTGACAACTCTATATGTTAGACAGAAGATAGCATTTCTTTCTTTGACTTTAATCTCATCGTTTTTGAAGTGGGAGTCAAGGTTTGAAGAATCTAAGATGTTGCTCTGATTTCTTCTGCTTGCCAGGTAAACAAAGTTCCTATTTGAACTTATAACCACTTGCAGTTTTGTGGTGAAGGGTTACATTCTGCTGTTTGGGGCAGGGGCTCAGTCAATTCTTATGGGAGACCTGCACCATGTAATTATTGAAACCATAAGCTGCAGCTACAGCACAAATTCACCACAGACTTACTTTATCTGTTGTCTTGCTTTAAAGGAGAAAGATTAGTCTCTCAGCTGCATTAGCCACTAATGGCTACCATGGGGACAATAGGTGTAGAGATCAAGTGTGGAGGGCTTGTACTGTATGTGCTCTGTGTTTACTGTGAACAGTAAATTAAGATGAGCACCGGACATAAAGGGTGTTATTATTGTTTTCATTGGTAGACTTGATCCCATCAAATGAAATTTTTAAATACTGAAATATTTGATATCAAACTAAACCATTCAGATTAAAGCAGCTAAACCGTCCATGAAAACAACAGGCACTATATGACAAATTTTCCAGCTCACCAATATGAATATAACTAGAAACCAATCTAATATCTTGCACCGGTTGAATGTAGGTTACTCAGCACACACACACTTAGCTCAAATAAGACCATTTTTCCATTTCACTATGTAACTGGAATTCCGTGTTACGTAAAGCCTCAATACCATGGAACACCAAATGAAATTAAGTTGGGTCCTATTTCTTTTTGGTGGTAACTCTGGTACAGTTTTTCCTCAGAGTGAGTTGCAGACAGAAAATTAACTTACAAGTCATTTATGAAGACTTTCATTGACCAGCTATGCCATACATAACTGTGGCAGACTGCAGGAAGGATGGCCACAGCAGCATTGCATCTGATTGCAGGACTAATGTGTAATTTAGTAATGCATGTTGGTATTCTAAGACCGCGTGCATGCAAGTGCATGTACACACAAATAACACAACACTTGCACAGCTGTTCACTAAAGTCATCTCATACTTTTCCTGCTGCCTCCTACGCCCATATCCCCATGTTCAGCTGAGGCACTCAGTCTTTCTGTCTTCCATGAACTTGCTCGCACACACAAATCCAACAGCATAGAGGAACAAATAGGTGATCTCACTCAGAATTATGAAAATCAGTGCAGCAGAACCAGAAAGATCATATTTTACTACTGTTACAACTGTTATTCTAATAATTTCTTAATCTGCTGATTACTTTCTTGGTCATTTAATTAAATCTTAAGTCTAAAAAACTGTAATTCACATTTTTTCATAAAAATTGAAACCAATAATCAATAGGTATCAATAAATTTTCTATCAATCAGTGTATTAATCCTTGCTGCTCTATTCCACATGTTCTTCTTCCTTGTCAAAGCCCGGTGCCTGCTGCAATGCAACTCAACCGCTGACTATTCAGTCAGAGACTCAGGTTTGCTAGTCGTGGTCAATGTAGCCTACAGCTGCCAGCCTCAAGCAGACATGATGGCTATAGAGGCCTGGTCACTTCTTTCTCACTCCACACCCACAGATTTTTTTCACTTTCAAATTTTTTGTCTTTAGACTTAATGCTAACTCAAGTGACATCACCGGAGGCTGTTTATCAGATCGATACTGCTTCCTTTGGAACCACAAAAGACTCCAGTTTTTTCCATGTATGCAGTAGCATTCCCCCAGGCATGTAAACAAATGTTTCAGTGTCAAAGTGGAGGAGCCCCCTCTTAAAGGTTTAAGCAACTTTGTGAAAACCAATAATAAAAACTGTTGCAGCTTGTACACAAGAGATGTGAAGTAAGCATTAAATACAGTAAAGACAGTATAAATGGATGGAGAATGGATGGATGTATAGAAAAACTACCACATCACTGATTCTACTGACCAAGGTAAAAAGATTTCTGACCCTTACCTGATTTATGTTTGCCAGAGCCTCCACAGTCTCTGGAAAAGAAGCAACAGCAGAGAAGCATGATCAGTATGAGTGTGAATGCAGGTCAGAACATTAATACAACTTGATCAGTCCGATAACTGATTACAGCTGAATCCCTGCCTGAGACCATCCAAATGCAGTTGGCACACAAGTACCAGCCAAACCCTCAATGAGAATGCATGCAGAACTTGACCCACTACGAGAGGGGAGGGAGTGGGTGGAATACACATGAGTGTGTACAAGGACACAGTAACTGTGTCAAGGACAACACCAGAGCATAATCATCAAATCTTTTAGCCAATAAACTGCTATGCAGACTTGGTGTATAAGGGGGTGATGCAGCTGCCTCTGTTTAACAGAACAACATTCATTTACTTGACAACAGTACCATATCCCCTTTGGCAAGGCCCATTCATGTTTAGAAGTGAAAGCGTCTTTCTATTCCAAAGCACGAACTGTAACAACAAACTGAGTGGATGAGGTTAAGTGTCAATGAACCCGCTCTGTGCTTTGATGCTCATCACAATCACAGAGAGACAATCTGTGAAATGTGTGCACATTTACTCTGTGTGCTCCTGCTGCAAAACGTGCAACTCTGTATGACTATTATGAGGGAAATTTTTGGTTAATTTCTTACAAATATAAACAATTTAAATTCATCGCTTATTGGTCTGATTTAATACCACTTTGAATGGAAAAGATTAGTTAGAAACCCACCACTGCTGTTGGCTCTGTTCAGCCAGAGCAGATATACAGCAATCATTTTAGTTTGGCATAAATGACTAATTTAGAAGCAAGCCAAACGAATGATGGTACAATAAACACAGAATAAATACATTTTAATTCACTTAATAAAGCGCTGTCAGTTCAATTTGAGCACTCATGTTTCATTTGCTGTAATCCGGGTACATAAATGGTGATAATTCACATAATTACTGAACCCTGTTTGATGATAATTTGTTATACAATTGAAATGCATTAACATTTTAAACAGATGCATATGTACTGTATAGTTGGTGCTGGCTGACTGCAAGTCTTTGTTTAGTTAACAAAACTGCAGAGAGAGAGCAGAGTGAGGAGAAGCTAAGGTTTGATCCTGATGGGAGCAGACACCTGGCTCTCAGGAGAGCGCGCCAGGAGGACCAGAGCCATGGCTAGTTATGGACATAAATATGTGTTTGGATAAACTTTGTGCAACATTTACCTGGCTACAGCTTGTTCATCATCTGTGATTCACTGATTCCAGTTAACAAGAAAGGTATAAATTTAACTCTTTAGCCATTTCTGAAGCAGATTATTTCACATTTAGGTTTTGTTTTTAGAGGATAGGAACAAGAGTATAAGATTACACTGTAATTCTAAAATCAGGGTACAGTACATTAGCATCTGGCAAGCACCATAAAAAGATTACTCTAGATCAAGCTAAGCAACACTTCTTGCTTAAACAAAACATTTTTTAGCAATAGCTGTATTCCTCTGTTACTTAAGATAAAGTCATTTTTGGCACAAGGCTTCTCTTTTTCCACATGGATGAACAAATACAAGACAGATCAGTTGAGACATTTCCAATCACACATGTAATAGATTACAGTTCAGTTCAGCTTCATTAAAAACATAAATTATATATGAACTAAAATTTAAAAAAGTTCAACAAACAAATTCAACCATGAATAAGCTACTAAATTGGATTGCAACTCAGTAAAAACAATGTTTAGATTGGAGCTTCAAGTGATGGGAAAAACAACTGCTGCATATGAATTTCATAACTTTCTATATGGCTTGATGGGTAGAAAACGCAAAAATGTTTATGCCGAGCCAACAGAAATAGAGTTGTAGTTGATTCAGAAAAGAAGCATAATCTAAGCAAGTTTTGCAGTATCAGTGGAGAAAACTCCCAGCTTTAGGAGAGGAAACCATAGATCTGAAATGAAAAATCTACCTCACAGATCATATACAGTGGGAATAGTTCACATGCACTTTTTAGAATGGAAAGTGGGCAAGGTGAGCAGTGGGAGCCTTCTTCCAGGTGATGTAGCTTGTGGGTCTGTTTCAGTTTGATAGTCTCAGATACTGTTTACCACCGTGACCTGACCCCCGATTAGAGCTAGAAAATGGATGGATGGAGATACAGTACTGTTTATGTAGTAGTAACATATGTTAAACCTATCTGAAGCATTGTACGATAGATTCTGTTTATTTTGCCTAAACCTGGTAGGGTGGTGATGAATCTGAGGAAGCACCGTGGATGGTTGGGGAGAAATGGTGGGAATAAATTAGGTGCTCAACATGTCCTGCTAGCTTGTGACCCGTAGCACGGAGATTAAATAAAGCTCTTACCAGGAGGAGATGGAGCAGACAAGTCTGGCTCTGTGCACTGTGCTCCTATCACCAGTAAAATCAAATAGAAGAAAGGAAAGGGGAGCACAAATATGTCCAAACATTTTTAAATGTTTAAGATTTTGCATGTGTTTTAGCAGTAAATTTTACCCTTTAGTTAACAACAGGGGGTCACAGAAGTTGAAGATCTTAGTTCACACAGTTCTGTTTTGTACACACAGTACATGCACATGCAAATTGACTGTGTGGGCTGAACACATTAAAAATCCAAGCCAGCGAGGGTACATCATAAGTCTGAGTTGAGAATAACCATCTGTTTGCACATAACTGCAGCTCATTCTTTGTTGGTGGGCCTATTAGGAAAGGAATGTGTGAGATATTAGGTCTTTGCTCACATTTCTCAGCCAAGAGTCTGCCCTACTCCATGTATACATTACGGGCCTTCCTGTCTGTCCTCAGGTTAACCTCTGCAGGCGCGAACTCCAGCTCAGGGATCAATGGGTTTACGTCACTCGACCAGGAAATTATTATGACAAAGTAGAGGTGTGTTTTGCACAAAGAAAGTGTGCAGTAGCAGTTTTTGTGTATTTAGAAAAGGTGACTAATCAATTCCCCACGAAGCACACATACAAGCACAGTAAACTCATACTCAGCCAAATCTCTAGCAAAGATTGGTCATGATTACACAGTAATGTCAGGGAAAACAACATTAGTTTGACCACATATCAGCCACTAATAAGTAGCCTGTAGGCAAAACATTGATGTAAAAATAATCTTTAGGCTGTAAAGAAAAGACTTTAAAACAACTTCACTGTCTCTCATGTAATTTAAAATCCATGATTGTGTGTGACATTGTGTTTACACATTCATAGTCCAGAGATTCATCTCCCATTTGGGGGCAAAAATTAGGTTCCCAAAAGGAAATTATTCTATTTAAGGGGTACCAGTGGGGCCAGGCACGTAATGGTTATACTTGAGACTACAACAAAAGAAGCTAAGTCAGTACAATGTCTTCCAAAGTCACAAAATTGCGTGTGGATCTGTGTACATGTATGTACAAGGATTTCTAAGTATCTGTGGAGAAATGTGTTTAGTACAATGGCATAATCATGTGTTTTCAATGAAATTTACATATTTTAAACTTATTTAACGATGCCCTTGTCATCTTAACTAAATGGATTTGTTTTAAAGGAAACAATGGAAACATACGTTTTTACGTGGTACTTAGGAGTGATTTAAGAGAACTGGCTACATTCACCGATTTCCTCAAGCTGAGAATTTGCTCTTCTCCCGTCTTATATGCCACTTTTGGATTTGACCTGATATCATAATGCCTTAAACTGAATGAGAGTTTAAATATGATAAAGAATGTAACTAACATAAAACGCATAACAAGACAGAGTTAGTACAAAACTAATATCCCGTTCACCAGATCATCATGGCTTGCTAAGAAGTTTTTTTTTAGTTTTTTTTTTTTAGATTATATCATTTTCACTGTCACATTTCAGCACAGCAACTTCTCCAGTTCAGGAGTTCTCTGACAACTGCCTCAGGGTTTTTTGTGTAGGTCTCTATCATCCTCTATTGCACTCGACAGTGTAACACCACCTTCTGTGAACTATAATATTATCCCCATCTAATATTATCATTAATGTCACATGTCCCTGCCCACCCTTCGTGTCATTAAGCTTTAGAAAGACACATTTTAGTATCTGACCTCATTTTATATCATCCTCCCTTTATTTATGTGACATTACAATTCTGTTTGGAATACACATCATTGACAGCTGTATTATTAATATATTCTGTTTTCAGTCCATTGACTCCACTATACTGACAGTGACAAAAGTATTTGTTGATTTCTGACACCATGACTTGAAGGTCTGTATTGTAAATTAATCTTTTTACTCTTTGGTAACATTTATGTGAATAAAACGTCCCCACAAAAACGAGTGAAACAAATACCTTATCTAATCATTTTAAGGGGGTGAGTTATGCAAATGATCAAACAACATGAGCATGCACATCCTCATGAACAGGTGGCATTTATCAGGCTGAAACAAGCAATTTCCAATAGGTCTGTGCGGTTTGGATAGTTTAGTGACCTCACATAAACATAAGAAAGGTTTACGGTATGAATACAAATTCAAACCCAGTGGCCTTGAACTGACAGGGAATAACAGTACTTCTTGGACTCTACAGTTTTATCAGAAGAGGGGCATATTCTTCTGTGCTTTCAGGTTTAATCATACATTATTTAAGAATGCTGAGTCAATATACTCCTCACAGGGACTTCTTTGCTCAGAATCCCGTGTCTAGATTTAGAGCTTATGTACCTGTATGTCTGTTATACTACAGTACACCTTCGGAGTATTGAGAAGTTTAAGTAAAAATGCATCTAAGAGCTGAAATACATAGTTGGTATGGTTCAGGACAGCAAGGTGGTGAAGTGGTTAGCTCTGTTGACTCACAGCAAGAAAGCTCTGGGTTTGAACCTCGCAGCTGACCGTAGCCTTACATGTTCTCCCCGTGTCTGTGTGGGTTTTCTCTAGGTGTTCCAACAGTTCAAAGATATACAAGTTGACTGGTGAATCTAAATTGTGTCAGCTCTGTGACAGGCCAGTGAGTGACCTGGCCAGGGTATACACTGCCTCTCCACCCAGCATCAGCTGGGACTGACCCCAGCTTCCCCGTGACCCTCTACAGGATAAGTGCTATAGATAATGGATGGATGGATGGATGGATGGATAGTATAGTTTACTCTGTAATTTGGCTGTATGAAAAGTGAAATGACATTTAAACCGGGTAAGATGGATATGTTTCTTGGAATTATTCATACTCATTATTCATACTAGTCATTGGCTATGACCCAGTTGCTGGCCTCAGAACTGGAGACTGTCTCCAGGCGCTGTGCTGCAGCTGTGCACTGTTCCTAATAGTTAAGATGGATCAAATGCAGAGAACAGATTTCCCTGTGGGGAATAACAAAGTGTAACTTATCCAATGCCATTCTAAAACTATACTACAAAGCAAAGTCACACTGCACATTAAAAGCTACTTTTCAGTGAAAGCAAAAACATGGACTGGCATTGATGATACACATTGTCTCAGCAGCAAAACACCTTCAAGACAAATGATGTGCAACTAAATGACCTCACTTGCTGTAAACAACACAAAATCTGCATAATTGTCAACATTAACACTGAAGCATTGAAAGAATGGCTAAACTTTGTATTTTAATTTTATATTTGGCCAGTGGCATTTGTTGTCATACAGCAAATCTAAACTCATTAATTGCATTTTCAGCAGGTATCCTATCATAAACAGTTACCTGAGATGCTGATCACAATCCCACAATGTAAAATGATTTGTAACAATATGAAAAACTTGTTTCTATTATCCTAATGTATTGTAATGTCTATTTTTCTAACTATGTCTCTAAGTTTCTACAAAAGTTCCCAAAGCTCTTGTGAAATAGTTAATAACTATCCACCACTAAGTCTCTGAAACCTATTTAAAAGAATGCATCATTATTTGAATGACCTGCTGTTCAAATATATACCTGTGAATCTAAGTAATCATCTCATTGGTTTAGAGAATTACAAGCCAAAAAAGATTTAAAACCAATCAGTGCAGCAGTGGCCTTTACATTACTTACGTGTTGGATATTTTTGCAATTTCAGCTGTTGACTTCACACAGTTAGATCTCTGAGAAATATTTAGCTAATCCCTTTTGATAATAATCACCTTTATTTGGCCAAGTATATTACACGCAAGCAATTTGTTTCTGGTACAGAACCGAGGCAACCATCTGCGGCGCCAACTCAACCAATAACTCTAACCATCAGGGGCAACTTGGGGGTTCAGTGTCTTGCCCAAGGACACTTTGACATGGGGACTGCAGGCACCGAGATTTGAACCTCGGACCCTCCGGCTGAGAAACGACTGCTTTACCCACTGAACCACGGTCGCCCCAAATTGATACAAATGAGAAGGCATGTTTTCAGCTCATATACCCTCTGTGTAAGAACCTTCCACATGGGTAAAATCAGTACACTATTATATAGTCTTTTGCACAAACGAACCATATTAATCTCTTTATCAATATTAAATCCAAAAAGCCAATTGAGGCATTAGAAATAGAGCTAATGATTATTTGCATTACTTTTTATGTCTGTTATTATAATGAACAACAAATCAGCACTTCAGCTTCCTTTCTGAGCAAACTCACAGACACAGCTTTTGCCTCAGAGTAATGTGATGCTATCATTCAACATGTCAGGAGAAACAATATTCTTCAAGCTGATTGCATGGCTCCCTCTTGTGGTGGAGCAGCATTACATCCATTTATTTATTTGTTTAAAGGTTAAATAGGTGCGGTTCCATATGTTAACAGTAGATGGCAGTAGCAGAGGAAAGCTTGACAAACAATATCGCCTCACTGTTGATCATAAAAGTGGCTAACTACCAGCAAAAACAGAAATGAAATGGATCCTAATAATTTTCACAAATCACAGTAAACATCTTAGAATAATATTTATTATAGTCTATACTCCACAAATAACCTTGTTAAACCATTTATAGAAAACTCTCACTGTTCATGTTTCAAATATTTTCTAAAACTCTTTCTTGGTTTACCCAAAATGTGATGAAATAGTTTTCCAGTTCAGCAGAAATGCAACTTTATGGTTGTAAACAGGTATTTCCCTACCCATTTTAATCAGTTAACATGCAGTAACAATAAACGCTTCTTCACTGTACTTCATACACAAATTTTATTGGCATTGCAAAATGACCTGTTCTGTGATTATTAAGAGCTTGTGACTCAAGATAAAGTTCAAAAAGTCATTCTGAAATGGTCCAGATCACCCAGTAGTGAACTGAGCACTTGGCCTCAATATCTCAAGTAAAGCTTCACTGGATTGTCTCTGAAATTAGAGGAGGCACTTGCTTTGAAATGGGATTAGTATGTATTGGTGTGGGGGTTAGAGGTGCCGGGTCTGGTGGTTGTAGAAAGACCACTCAAGAGGTTACTCCACCACATTTTTCTCCTATAGTGTGATGGTAAGTTTACAGTATGAGTAATATCTGATGTGTTTAAAACCATAACTTAGAGAGGAAAACACTATCACAGACATACCTCAATAGAACTGAATTTAAACAAAAAGTAAAGAAGCCAGCCTGTAATTACTCCCACTCTGACTTTGAACTGAGTATGATAAATGACTAGCCTGAGAGCCTGCAGCAGAGACGTGAACTCAGCCGCACTCCCATGACACCACTGATCCTTATGCATTTGTTCTGGGATCAGGTGTCACCTCCCACAAATCATTATTAATAAAACACAGTGCCTCTCAGCCAGCATCAGTCATACATCGCTGACACACAGCAAAGCCTCTGGACCAAGATGGGTCAGTAGGGGCATCTGCACCAGCTGCT
>NW_018127883.1:580635-641869 GCF_001952655.1 Monopterus albus | reverse complement strand
GAACCACACAAACATGCACACACTCTGCTGCTGTAGTCGGAGTTTACAACCCACCAGAGGGCAATGTTTGGTATCTAATGCTTCACATAACTGAGATTATGCTAATGTTATATGTATAACTTATGACTTCTACAGTATACAGTGATAGTTACTCACTCTGAGGGAGGGTTGAGGTCCTCTGACCTGGTCTCAAAGAACTTAAGAACCTCCTCACTTTGAGAAATATGGGAGGGAAGCTTCATCAAAGCCTGGGGGAGAGAAGGGAGGTAAAGAGCTACTGTTTGCAGAAAAAAACATATTTAAAATGTTCCATGGATAAAAGTATTGTAGTTATTTTGAATGGCAATGAGTAACCAGCTTCAAACACTTAGTCACTGTACAGTCACTCAGACGAGAAGACCAGGCGGAGATGTGAAGGGTGTGGAGGGGAAGGAAGGAGGCTCTGAGCACAGAGTGAGGGTTAAAACAAAGGGAAACACACAGGGGTGATACCTATAGTATAATAACAGCCTGTCTCAGCTGTGTACACATTCAAAATGAGATGCTGCAACACGCTTAAAGACAGCCTTATTAAAACAATATTAGAAAAGAATCTGGTTTTGTTGTCTTTAAGCTTCTTACCCTCACAGAAAATCTTGTTCTTCTAAAAGAAAACTGGTGCCACACTTGGCAACACACCTGCTGCACATTCCCTTCCCTAACCTACTGAATATAATAGGGTCAGGTAGCCGTCTGCACTGCTACACATTAAGTCTGCTGATTCATTCCTATTCATTGGATTCCGTTTTACCCCTCTGTGCCCCCAATTCCCTCTTTTCCTTTATAGGCTGCCTATTTACATTGGTGACAGGAAATGACCAGTGCAGATAGAGCAGTTGCTTTCCTGTTGAGGCTGGTGGGGAAGATAAATGCTGAGGTCTGTCTTGAAAATACTGTGGCAAATGTTCAGGGAGCAAAAGACTGACATATATAAAGTGCTCTTCCAGCCAGCACATGAACCAACAATGAGTAGTCAACATTTACTGTCCTAGAAGACAAGATGTATGGTGCTAAAAGTGCTTATTTTATGAACTCAAAAGTGGGTAAAGTGCATTTCTGAGAACATTATGAGTCAGATAGCCTTTGTCTTACTTTGCAGTAATTATCCAGGTGCTTCAGCCTTTTGACGGCTACATCTCTGATGTGACTTCGGCGAAACAACACTTTACCTGAGGAAAAACAGAGCACACTTACTGCATACATCTTCACAAATATTAAAAGAGAACAATTAAACTTTCAGATAGTCAAACACACTCATTAAAAAGCCTACTATTTATTAGGCATTTTAAAAATTGCCAGTCTGGATGAAGGGACAAAATAGTAGCACTTGAAAAAGTTGCACTAAAAGTTGTAAAGTAGAGGATTTTTTAAAATCAATTATTCACTGATTCTAAAGGCAAAATGACACTGGCTGGGATCAAACAGCATAGCTTGTCTAACAAAAGATCTCTTCACTGTTCCCTGCTTTGTCCCACAAGGAGTCCATCAGACTAGACAAATTGCTCTGTGCTAACCACCTACTGACATGCAGACCGCAAAATGATCTGGCCTGGGTGGGGTACAGCAGTTAAAAAGACAAAGCAGTATGGTAGGCTATGCTATGGAGGATGTAGGAGTTCTAACAAACATCAGTTGTGCATGAAAATGATGAAGGTCTTTCTTTTGCTCTCCTGGATAAATCTAAATTTTATGTGAGAGTGATATACATGCTAGGCTGCACTGTGTTTTATCACCTGGCAAAAAAGGTATAATCCTCTTTTTGGGGTCCTTCTGCCCTCCTTCAATTGGGAATTTGTCAAGAATTCGCATCTGTAAAAGTGAAGGAGAAAGTCACGAGTTACAAACACAAGTTGTGCAGCAAGACAACTTGTTGGAGCATTTTTGACACGTGGCAATATAAACGGCCAGCAGGCAAGTTTTTTAATTAAAGTTGAAAGTGGAGGAACCTGGAATGAGAACAGAAACAAAAAAAAAAGGGTTTGCAAACTCTCCAGGAACAATTAACCTCTCTGTTATGGTCCATGAGTTCAACACAGGGCATAATTGCATATCGCCTGAAAGGTTACTGTGTTGTGAAACTACCAACAGTTTCACTTTGATCTGTGGGGCACCAGACTAGGTTGCATCATCCACACTTATCTGTAAAGAAAAATCAAAGCAAGTTCCATTTAAGGGGCTTAAAAAGTCAGAGGAGTTAATTAACACTTTGATATTAAGACTTGACACTACAATTGTCCATTTACAGGATCGATCTGCTGAGAGATACAGTGCAAGACTAAATAGACAATGGGAAATCGATACAAAGCATGCTGTGTCGGGTCTTTTATGATGACAGCATATAGCTATTTCCTTCCACATGGTGCAATTTGTAACTGTTTCCACATCTGTCTCCTTGTATATATGTGAATCTATCCCATGTGTACAAGGAACATGTGCGCATGATGTATATGAGCTTGTTTGTTTAAGTGCAGAAATAAACATGTAATATAAATGCATTAATCCAAGTGTCTGTATCACAGACAAGAGCTTCTACTTTCCTCTTTAAATAAATCATGGTAATACCATAAATGCACACACACGAGCATCTTACAGTAACAGCAAACTCAAATCCAGATGTAGCCCCACCTTTGTCAATTCTGCCTTGCCTTGTTCCAGATGTGCTCTACTAAACAGCAAAGGCTGCGAGTGCCAAACTAAAGCACATTCAACTCTGAGGTGACCAGGGGACTACTCTCAGTTTGGACCGAGCCAAACAGAACTAGGTGGAGAAACAGAATCAAGCTTGACGCGGAAGCTGGATCCACTCAGTCTGGACCTGCAGTTGTTTGTTTCTTCAGTAAGAGGTGGTTTGGTTTCTCTACTTGTGGTTCTTTCTTTCCTGTACTCATCTGCTGCCTTTGCTAAATCTCTACATTTGGCTCAGGGCATGGTGTTTCCCCCCTCCTCCGCAATAGCAACAGCAAACGAGAAATGGTTTGTTGTGAAGAGGACGGCCACCCATATTGTGTTTTAAGGAATAAGTAAAGGGCTGAGTATAAAGAACAGCTCTGGTTAACCACACCTGCACACATGTCACAGCAAGAGTTCTGATCTTACTGAGAATAGAGTTTTATACTCCTAAAACTGAAAAGACAAGACATCCAATATGTATACAAGCCAGACTTTTTTTTATTTTATTTTTTCCAAAACTCAGTTTTTGTAAAGGTACACTGACAACTTTATTGTTTGCCTGACAGACTACACTGCACACTCATCATGCTGTCAACTTCCCAGCTGGATGTAGCCATATACTCCCTCTAAGACGGGAGTGTTCACTCAACACCTTTAGAAATGAGAGACTTCTCATCAAGCGGCAGTGATGACATCACCTCCTGGGACCTGCCTGGACAGACTCACAGCTCCACGGGACAGGTGTGAAAGCTGTTTCTGTGGCAACAGCCCAGCAACTTGGAGCCATATTCTGAGAGGAAATATTTCTCACAATTCATACACCATTAATTCAGAAGCATCCAGGAACAGAGATCCTGTATTTACTCTTTATTGCTCTACTAAACAAAATTCTTCAGCGTTAGCCAAGTGTCCCCACTGGGAAAATGAATATGTCCATGTAGCAACAGGTGCTATGATCCAACCACATTTGCCTCTCTCAGTGTTGAGAATAAATGCCAGTCGAAGAAAAAGCAATAAACATATCTCTGTTTTGGCATGATGCCACTGTGGACATAAATTATGGTGTCAGGAAAAACTCAGACAGCTTCTGTACACTGTAACGATAATCACATGAAGCATTTAACCTTAGCTGCACTGACAGGAGTGGGGAGGGAGAAACAGACAAAGAGACACTGCACTGTGCAGCAGATAAAGAAACAGTTGAGAAAGGCATCTCAGACAGGGGGAGTTTGGAGGAACGTTGGAGTAGGAAAGCAATGTGATTCCAACTCTGGGTTGTGTTTTGGCATCTACGTGACAGTTGTTTACTGCAGAGAGATTATGGTGCAACAACTTCCTTTGGTCAGAAACTGTCTCAGATTCATTTACTGGTAAGCTGTGAGTAAATGTTGTTAGAAAGGTTGAATTGTCATCATTATCAGGAAACGATACACACTCACATTTAAATTAACCTGTTCATCTTTGGAAACTGACTATAATCATATTATTCATTAAGAAAAGAAACTCCAGTGATTGTTGAGGTCATTTCTCAAGCTAAACTGATGGTTCAAGGTTCTCAAATGTGAAAATTCACTGCTTTTCTTTGTCCCATATGATAGTAAATTGAATATTTTGGGGAGTTGGACTACCCTATTCATTAAAAAAAAATCTAAGATATTATTGTAATTTTTCACTGTTGTCTGATATTTCTTTGACTAAATCATTAATTGATTAATTGCAAAAATAATAAGATTAATCAATATTGAAATTTATCATTAACTGTTGCTCTAATTTAGAAAGTTTTTTTTAACTGTTTATCATTAATCTGACAATATTATACTATAGTAGAGTAATAAATCGGTCAAGTACTCTTAAATAATTCACTTCTGATCTTCCACAGCCATTTGTTTGTCTTCCCTCATTTGCCTACAAAGATGCCCATGTTTAACACAAACAGTTTTTTTGAAAGAAATAACCTCAATAAAATCCCATTTTATGTCGAGAATGTAGGCCAGAGAAATTATAACGGGTCCAATTCCCCAATCCAAAAATAATGATTACTAAGGGGTTCTCAAGAGCTGTCCAACAGGAAAGCAGGCCAGGTTTCACACCCCACAGTCCCCCTGTGGAATCCTGTGACCCATGTGTGCTGCCCACTGTGGTTAAAGGGTCTGGATGAGTAAGACCTCACTCTCTCTGTATGGCAGTAAACTCTGCTTGACACACTGACCAATTCTGCTCACGTCAAACATGTGCGAGCCAAAACCATTTCCCTCCGATTTGAGAAACAGCCTTTAATGGAATTCAGGCTCAGCAGTATTCAGCCTGTAAACAAATGGATCCAAACAAGGAATTAATGGACTTAACTCTGCACATCCATTAGAAAAAGCCCCCTTCACTTTAGGTCAGCAGAAAAGACAAAGAGAGGAGGAGCTAGATAAAAAGGAGGAGCTCTGACAATTTATGATAATTACTTCCCAGAGGACCAGTTATGAGCTCTGTTTAGTGCACTAGAGAGGTTTAAAATGTTAGCAGTAAGTGCACTTTTGGAAATCCATTTGGCAGTGGAAATTGATACTTGTTCTTTAAAAGACAAACAGCAAAGCTGCCTGTTGCTTGACAGGGCTTTATATGGCCAACTGTATAGTGCTGACTGAAGTTAGACATAATACAAACAATCGGCCACGCTTAAAAGACATGTCTTGTTCTGTGACCTTACTTAGCTTTTCATTCTGAATTAATAGTTACCGGATGAGATCATGGTCACATTTGTCAGGCCAAGGGTGTCAAATGCATTTTTTTCTCTGTCAAATCTAGCGAACATAAAACATCCAATTGTGCAACAAAGACAGAGAGCTGTGCAGAGCTCAGAAAGGACTGTAGGTGTCAGTTGGCAGGCGCACAATCACAAAAATCTCAGTTTTTGCCTCGAGAAATGACAACTCTATTAATACAGACCCTCGAAAAGTGAGAGCACAGATCGACCGTCATCGCTTAGCTTTGCTGAAATCATAAAGAGACATCCAGCAGTGAAATAGTTGTGTGATCTCAATCTCCAAAGCAAAGCATCTTCCTTTAGTCATTAAATCCAAGCTGTACAAACTGTTCATTACACCTAACCTACAACGTCCTCCTTAATTCATCCAGAGCATTCTGAACTTGGTCCATGCATTACCTAAACCACATCCTCCTTCTGTAGGAAACTTAGTGCAAATCTCTCTGGTGGAGCCATTTTCCACAAAATAATTTTCTGTAACACTTTAGGGTGTCTGCAGCTATCAGTGTGCGTCACACTGCACACTCCATCTTTTACCTGCATGTCTATATCCATTTAACTACAAATTAAACACACAATCCCTCCCTTTTTGTATGGACAGCTGCAGACTGTTCTTCACAGATTAACAGGACCAGGCAAACACACCCCGGCAGAGGGATCTATGAACAGGATTCATGTTTATAGAGACAAGAGAGATTTTCTGTTTCCATCAAAAAGACTAGGGCAGAATTTTCCTGGCTATTAGCAAGAGACCAGAGAACAAAGGGCTTCCTCTGCTGCCTCAACACGGCCAGCCCACCAGAGTCACAGCATTGTAGAGTGTGTCTGCCTGAGAGGGTTAACAAACAATAGTTAGAGTCAACCTTTTACAAGAATAAATTACCAGAAGCCATTGGATCACTCAAAAAAAATCCCAAGGCATAACTTTGCCCTATGCTGTATTCTGCTTTCCGACAGAGCCCAACTTTTCTTCCTGCATCTGTGGACTAGATTTCCCCCATTTCCCTATTTCCAGGCAGGTTCTGAGAGCCTTAAATGAGATCTTTCACTAAACTAACTCCTGGCAGCTGAATAGAATGAAGTGACCCAAAGGTCAAACTGACCTCAGAATTGAATATGGCAACAAGAAGAAGACTTACAATTAAAGCTGCTGAAGTAGTTGGCTATTCTGATAGTGTAACATACCTGTAGGCCAAAGAATTTGCTGTATCTCCTGTAGATGACATGGGAAGTGGAGTCTGAGTAAGTGACGTTGATAAGGTACACCTAGTGAGAGAGGCACAAACAAAAGAGGCCCATTACGAACAAAGCCACTTAGTGAAAGACATCATGGCACCGCTTCATCTTGACTTGCCCTATTGACACAAAGTGCATTCCCTCCTGACTTAACTTCAAGGTGTCATCAAAGGTCAGATAAACTCATTACGTTCCTCTGTTTCAGTCACACTGGAAAGCCGTCAGGAGTCAGTGAGAGGGCAAATAGCTTTCAAGCATTTTGTCATTTATTAAGACCAATCAAAAATGGAAATATCATTTCATTAGCAGACATTAGTCAATTAAAGAATAAAACACTGTTCATGGAACTTTTCCCAAAATAAACTGTCTGTTTGTTTCAGCAATAAAGGGCCCTCAAATAATCGTGCAGGCCCTGAGGTTTGGAGACAGATGACTGCACCTCATGCATTTCCATTTTAGCACATGGCAGACAAAAGCAGTATTTTCATATGGTGGCAATCTGCATGGACATCAGTTACTAGTTTGAAATGCAGTCTTCATTCTGCATGCTGTTCTACACTGAGAGTGTGCAGTGAGGCGGAGCGAGAGCTCCAGACGTTAGCTAATTAGATGCAGCCAGTATGACCACTCTGAATTCAGGGAACAGCATGGCTCAAAATGAGGGTGTGTGAGGTCAAGGTACATCCCATATGAACCATAAACCCGATCCATGTTTTAAGGTGACTCTATATCTTATGCAAAAGGAAATAATCTGAGATCAACACATATTATGACGACAGTATTGCACACATTACAAATATTTTTGGTAATGCCAGGAACCTATTGTGATGGTTACAGCCAACGTTTCTAATCCATCATGAGCCCACTGCAATTTAGACAAAAGGAGTGGACTCTTTACAGTGGATTCAAAACAAGTAACAAGACAGCAATTGGCACAAAGACTGATGACTTGCCACTGGATCTCATCTCTCTTGAAAGGGTTCCCCCCCTTGCAATATATGTAAACAAGGATTAGTTGTCATGCACCCTCTGGCTCCAGTACCATGAGTTGCTGAAAGGAAGTCACACTTGAACAGTGAGGACAAAAGACAAAGGGTTGCTTCTTTCCTCAAACCGGATAAGCATTTTCAGTTGCTTAGCTCATAGATAATGAGATTTTTTTTTTCTTCCTCTTCTTCCCCTGTGGGACTTCCCAGTCAACCCTCACCTTCAGCTTCCATCCCCAGAGAAAATGTGTGCCTTGTGTTTAGTGGCCTCAGGGAGCCTCACTCAGCAAGAGATGGATGATGCAATTGATCCAAACTCTCAGGTTAATTAATATAATTGTACCTGATGCACTGATTGATTTTTGCAGCCCCACTGAGACATGTCTTGTGGCTCATCAGATATAATTGCTCAAGTCATTCAGATAGGCTGCCAGCCTGTCCACAGTGCACCCCGCCTTTCACCCAATGTGCGCTAGTATTGACTCCAGCCCCCCATGACCCTCTTCAGGATAAGAAGTATCGATACTGGATAGATTGATGGATTAAGATAACACCAAGATCAGTCTACACAGCCAAACAAGTGTGCAGCCATGCTAGCAGTTGCCAGAGGCACAACTGTACAGTGGCACTTATGCTAAATGCCAGCATAAGAATGCCAATACACTAACAATGACCATTCCAACATGTTGATGTGTTATTGTTAAATGACATCTTTTTTATGTTGTAGCCACACTTTGTTTCAGACATCCAACAACTAATGGTTGGATTGCCTAGTTTGAACTTTCATGGTCTCCAGATGATGAATTATACTGCCACTATTAACCCTGTGATTATTAACACCAACAGGTTCACTTATCCAGTAAGTTGTGTCTGTTGTACTTAAGCTGTGAGACCAATTGTCAGTCAAAAATGGACACAATATACTGTCTGACTATGAGACTATTACAGTAAGTATTCAATGCCAGTGCCTCAAGTATCAGATAATTACAGGCAGTAAATATAACAAACTGTGAACAAGAGATAAATCTTCATGCCTGTGATAATACATGGTGATCTTATATCTAAAACTATTATTTCCTCTGTTTAAAAGGCTCTCGCCTCCCCTGGTTCTGTTTTCTAAGGCACCTTTGACAACAAACAAATTTACATATGTTACTCTTCCAGCAAGTACCACCTGTTTTACTCTCTACTGGTGAAGAACCACCTCTAACATCTAACTATCAGCTATCTCTGATGCTGCCTGACTGCTCCACAACCAGCCTGTACATCAACTTTGCCTTAACTACCTCAGTACACTACACACTCTACTGATTATAAGAGGGATATACACCACACGTGTGTATAACCAAAGTATGTAAGAGTCTAATTACTGTGTAATACTAGGTAATGACATGTTTTCCTAATGAGGCAGATGTTTTAATCTTGTTTCTAACTGCCACAATAAGAAAGATGTCAGATAAATAGCAGGTTCTTTGTCATCTGGGTTTGTTTAATCCCAGAATCTCTGACAATGAAAACATGTCTATAGCCAGTGATGACAAGCATTAGAACTGAGATTTTGGCTGGATGCTGGCACTAGATAAAAAAGTGATTTCAGTGTGACTTTGACTGGTTGCCAACTGACTCTCACTGGGATGCAAGCGCCAGAATTCTGTTCTGAATGTAAAATGATCAATGCAATTTCATTCCCTCTGAGCTGCTATCACTCAGGGAACATGCACATTCACTTAGTAACTGCACTCACTAAAAATGTGTTAATTAAAACCACTTGTGAAATCTGTTCAAAATATCTACAAATGTAAAATAGCTACTTGCTAAACATGACAGATGAAACACAGTCCAAAGAGGCAACTTACATAGTGTTTGGAGGGATTCCTTCTCTTCTGCACATCCACAACATTAACGCCAAGGACCGTTCGAAGCTTCATCTTGACGGAGAAAAGAGGAGTTGCACCAAGAAACACTATAAACAGTACAAAGGTAGAGATTCACCCATGAAATCAATACTGAATATCAAAACCCATAATGGACCTGCCGTGTGATGACACTGAAGAGAGAAGTTTGATTAAAGGGGGGGAAACTCAGCACTCAGGCTCTGGGTGCATCCGTAAAACGTTGGTGTCCAGCGGTCTGGGAGCTTCTGAAGTCCTTGTGAAACATGACAATACAATAAAAGTGGCGTTAATCAGCCTTCCCCTCCCTCCACAGGGGCTGGGCTGCACCGCCGCTGCGAACCACAGGCACAGGGGCAGTGCGAGTCGATAGGACGGGGCGGTCCCGCTCCGGCTGGATGGACACACGGCAGGACTGTAAGAAGAAGGGAAGTCAAACTGTTAGAAACTGTAAAGGTCTGTCTGTTCCAAAGTACATTTACCTTTGCATAAAAAGCTGATGAAAACAGAATAGAATTGCCGCATTAGGTAGGTAGGTTTTTTTTTAAAAGCATCGAAGGAAAGCACAGGTAGCCTACGAAAAACACTGATGTTTGAGGTTTTGGTGTGTTACATCTTTGGGGCAACCTATAATAGCCTACTGTATTCAGATGTAGGGCCTCATTTTTATCTTAAAAAACAACCATGCCTTAAAACGCAAGTTTCAAAATGAGAGATTATATAGAAACGTCCTCTTTCTCAACTTTGGTGACAAGCACATAACTTAACAAACTTCCATTCACTTTGACGTTTAGGTTATGTTTTTTTTTTTTATTGAAACAAAGTAACACATTAACAAAACAGTACCGAACATGGGAGACAAGACAACAGATACATGACATTACAAAAATAGAGTTCTTTACAAGATTGAAACGCAAGAAAGGGGAAAGGAGGGAAAATGAATAAATAAATAAATAAATACCAATGATAATGATGATAACAGTACTGCTAATAAAATAAGCTTGTTAAATTTTTACAGGTTGGTGGGAATGTGCGTGGCCTCAGCCCCAGGTGTTTGGTTCAAATTGAAATGTGTTAGAAATGAATTCCATGTGTCATAAAAAAGCTGATAAACTATTCTTGTGGGTGGATGTCATTTTCTCTAATGTGGTGTATTCTATCAGAAGGTTGGTCCAGTGGTTTATGTGTAGTGGTTTTTTTTAATTCCCAGTTTTGAAAGATTGTTTTCTTGGCAATAGCTAGAGAAATGATGAGTTTATTTCAGCGTTATATTAGGGATTCGGACAGCACTTAACCTCGTTAGATGGCAAATGACTTTGCTCCCTCCTAGTGGAGGAGGCATGAGCAATGGGTTGAACAATAACATAATATTTAGTAGTTCGTCCCACGTGGTGGCGCTACACATTAGAGAAAGTGATATCCCCTTTCAGTAAAACGTATAAAAGCAAATAAACATTTATGTTTTTGAATGTGTGCTCTGCGCGTATGGGACGCAAAGAACATCCATTCAAGTACTGTGTTTAAGTACAAATCTGAGGTACAAAAGCTGCTAGAGTAGGTTACAAGTAAACCGTTATTAAGGACAGTAGGCCTAGTCGAGAAAAAATTTGCGTCATCTTTTTTGTTACATCATCTGAGTCCTTACAATTGTGGCGACCTACGGCGGCTATTGGGGAGGGGTCTGGCGGCAGCGACATGATGCATGGGGGCATCATGGGAGCTCAGCGACTAGTTCGGGGAACAGTCGTAAAAGTGTTTTATTGTGTTCTGATGTGTTACCCTGTTGTGTCATCTTAATGAATTATACTGCTATGTGTTTTGCTAGCTAGTTGTGTGCTGTGTTCTGAACCATAAGTCTAAGTTGTATGTGTAAAACTGACCCTGTTGGGAATGTGATGTGTGGTGCGGTTCTGTGTTCTAAATAAATGACCAGAAAGACAGAGTTGCATGAGCACGTCCTGCCGTGTAGATCCAGGAAACAGATACCGCTAATCATCTCGGCAAGTTAGCTAGTATTAGGCCAACTGAGAGCGGATATATCGATGTGTCCTCCTGTGCATAACGTTACGTTTTCTGTGTTTTTTCAGCAACATAAAGTCAACCTACTAAAATGTACATTTGCACCATATAATGACAATACATTCTGTGGAAAATGCGCTTCATTCATCGAAACATAACCGAGTGCCGAGCGGTCCATAAGGTCACTTCCTGCAAAGCAAGCACCATTTCTCCATTAACACTCCCAATAATACAAATAGCACAAAATACAACTAATACCACATTGTCTGTGTGATTGTTGCAATGGAATTTATCGTCGCGCTTTTCTACTAATTTCAGACTACAAAAGTACGACGCTTTTATTTTGAAGGTTTTGAACGGAACTTCAATACACACATTAGCTAGCTTGACTGACCTGCTAACTTCCATGTAGTCAGTCAGCCGAAGCATGAGGTCTTTACACTCTGTTTAATTCTCAGTAACGGTAGTTAGTTAAATATTGAAAATGTGGTGTTAAGTGAGCTGATATAGTCGGTATTTGCTGTCACTTCTTAAGTCGTTTACAAGGGAATCACTAGCTTGTAACCAGCCAGCGAACTCTCGCCTGTAACGTTATTCTTCACCTCAACGATCAACACTGCTAGCTACGATGTGATCGTGAATTATAGCTGTCGAGGGTAGTTACGGTTGATATTGTCATAACCGAATGGCTACAGTAGCATCACGTTTGTCTTCTTTTAACGTCTGAATGCTGTTATTTCGATAACTATCTGAGGTCCGCGTCTGGAGGATCCGCTATATTCTCGCGGTGGAAATCACCGAAGAGACCGCATCCACAGCACTGTAGTTCACATCAAGGAAGATGTCTTTCTTCAATTTTCGCAAGATATTCAAGTTAGGGCCCGATAAGAAGAAGAAGCAGTATGAACATGTACACAGAGACGTTAACCCAGAGGAAATCTGGGAGATGGTTGGGGAACTGGGAGATGGAGCGTTTGGCAAAGTGTACAAGGTAATGTGTCACATCCTCTTTAGGATTTTCTAACCCATTAGGCCACTTAAGTTAAGACAGCCGCTTCCATTGTGTTTCATGCTGTTGCATGCAGGCCATAAGATATAGGTTAACGTTAAAATGACAGCGGTGACAGCACAGTCTTGCATCAGGCCACGTCCTCTAGGCCACCCAGACCCTCAGCAACTAAACATTTTGGCTTCACATGCATCCTATCACTGTTAACGTAATGGATCCTATACACCACCTTACCTGTTACCTGCTGCCTGTTACATTTTCCTGTGAAGCAAATGCAAAGAAACGCGACCTGGGGCTGTGCTTATAGTGATAGCTTAACGTGACCTCTTAAGTGTGTTTGCATTTGTCATTTTGGAGCTTTGGGGCAGGCCCTGTTGCAGCGTCAGGATTTAAATATGACTTTGCCATGTCATTGAGTTGCACTTGGCCTTAGTCAAACAGCTGAGGGCGCGGTTTACTTTCACCGAATAATAATGGCCTTACAAATGCCAAACTGGACTGAGCTGCTCTGAGAAATCACAAGACACAAACAAACAGTAAAAATCAGACCAGACTTGCAGAATTAGTGATTTGTGAGAATGGACTTTGTGTACAAAGACAAGGGTAGTTGGTTAATACAATACACTGTCACAGATAAAAAGTTGTATATGTGTACATTTAATGCAGTGTTTAACAGTGCGTCACTCCAAGTTGATGGTCTAGTTGCTACACCAACACAACATATGACACAATACCTGCAGCACCAACACATGGTATTGCAATTTAAACTATACCAAAGCACATCTACCACTGTGGAGATCTTTGTTCATATATCTCTGTACTGTATGTTTGTTGAGTGGAAGTTAAATGGACTTTTTTAAAGATAATTTTAAAACATCTTTACACAACAGGTTATTATCAGATGAGAAATGTCATCATTGTAGTATTTAGTTGGAATGAAGGATTCTCTGTCCCTTCATCAGTTCAGGACTCATTAGGCCTATTGACAGCTTTGTGTATGTGTTTGGGGTGTAAAATGTATGTATTCCCATGGTAGAACTCTTGTAATTTACATATCAGTGATACAGCTATATCTCACAATGTACACACAGAGGGGCGGGGAGGAATTAGAGTCACCACATGTTGCACATTTCATCAATTCTTTCACAGGCTTTTGGTGGTTGCCTCACTTGGGCAGGGTGACAAAGATTGCCAGCAAAGTGTGAATCATCTGTTTATAGAGAGTGAATGAGAAGAGTTCAGACCGCATATACACATCTAGCACAGGTTGCCCTGCTTTAATTATTAAGGAGGGGTACCATAGACTATTGTTAGGGCTAGGAGCTAATACAAACTGCTTGCACAGTTCTGTTTACATGGCCAGTCAGTTCACTGAGTTGGATGTAATGTGCCTAAGTTATAGAGATACAAGTTGAATTCTCCTTCCAAGTACTAGTGTGAGATGTATCATTATTACAATTTATTCACCATCAGTCAGGTCAAATTATTTGCTTGTCTTAAGAGATCAGATGCAAAATTGCCTTATTTATTAAAAACAAATGGATGTGTCTCATTCAAACATTATTACACCCACAATCCCTTGCAATTAACCCCATCAAAACAGAGAAGTGTTAACATGTCCTATACACAATGACCCAAGGCCACAGATTGCACTTGAATAAGTCAGTGACGTACAAATTGGCACTGCCCTCTCCATCATGAAGCTAATAGTGAATATGCATATGTACTAACGATGGCATGTGCTAGACAGGCGTCAGCCAGTACAAGGGGAAGAGGTGAGTGTGTCAGGTCAGAACCGTGTTAATATAGGGTCTGACATCCTCTGCTGCAGTTGCTCCTACCACTCCCTCCCATTTCTTTTTCCTTAACTCCCCGAGATTGTGTCTGTATCCATAAACACTGAGTCCAAACCTGCCCTTAAAATAGCTTCCCAGCTACTAGTTTTACAGGGTGTGGTCATTGTTTTGTATTAGTCTCTTTGGTGAAGCATAATCAGGATTTAAGACTGTAGGGTATAAGTTACCAATATAGACGAGCATAAGCCAGTTCACTAGTCAGACACCTGTTAACCAAAGTCATAGATCTGTTAAGTATAATCTTTAAATTACTGCCACTGGACTTGGCATTTAGTAGGTGTTTCAAAGTGAAAGAACAAAGAGAGGGTAGAAAAGGAAGAGGAGGAAGTAAGCAGGTTTCACACTGAGTTTTTGTTAGTCAGAGATGAATGGTTGCTTTGGTTGCTGTGAGTTTTCTACAGTAATTTTCCTTTTCAGTATATAACACTGTCGATCATGAAGTCTCTAAGAAATGTATTTATTGAGCTTTCCTCTAGGATTTCTTTTAGCTACACAAGCCCAACCAGTACTTCAATGTTTGTTGCTCTAGCTCTAAAATGGCTTTCATCTTAAATGAAATTATTAATGTTGAGAGATATTCTCCCACAGTAGCATCTGTACAGTGCCAGCAATGTCAGAAACATACAGACTAACACATGCAGTTGATACGGTCCCATTATTTGTTCTGTTTTCTGTAATAATTTATACACTACCTATTGCTGTTGTTGTTGCTGCTGCTTTTTTAGGCTCAGAACAAGCAGAATGGGACCCTCGCTGCTGCAAAGGTTATCGACACAAAAACAGAGGATGAACTGGAAGATTACATGGTAGAGATTGAAATTCTGGCCTCCTGCAACCATTATCACATCGTCAAACTGCTGGATGCCTTCTATTTTGAAGGAAAACTTTGGGTAAGTAAGCAATTGTCTGACTGAGAGAACGTTTTTTCATGTTTACTGTTGATTTGAAGCCAAGCAGACACAGAGGCGGTGAACCAGACGTGTGGAGACACACAGTTTCATCACAAGCCGTTATTCGTTTCTTAACGGAGTCTTATATCATTCAATTAAAGGATAACAGCAGTTCCTGTTGCTGGCATTTGAACAGTTTAAAACCAGTCAGGTGACACAGTCAGAGGTTAGAACGAGGCTTGGACTGTCCCACAGGATTCCCTGACCACCTAAAAATCTCAGCTCATAATCTAGAAAAAAATTACATATATATCATTTAATTTAAAATGATGTATTGTGCTTATAAATGAAGCAGATAATATGCTTCTCCAATGTAGGTCTAAGGAATTTTCTGATAACATTTGGAGCCTGACGTCTGGCTGTATAGTCGACACTTTGACCGTCTACTTGTATTCGTACAGACTGTAAGCAATGAATATGGTTTTAAGACTAAAATTCTATAAACCCATTTTTAAGAGTCCAAATTCTGGTTTTGGATCAAGCTGTTTTACTGTGAGCAGAGAGTTGTTTTAATACATGGTCAGTAGATCCCATTCTGTGTGCAGTAAGAGGCCCCAGAGCAATTAAGTCCAGGCAGGTGGTGTCATGTGGCCGTCCCTTGTGGACTGGCCACATCTATGGGAAGATAATGGAGTGGTTCTGGTGGCTGGAGAAAGTGCCTGTGAATAATTCAGAACTGCATGCAGGTTCCCTGCGGCCTCAGTTTTTAAACTTCGTGATGAGCGTGTAACTGCGTCTGCTTTGCATGCGTTATATTTTCCTTCTTTTTCTACTGTAGATTAGTCAAAGATAATATGTTAAAAAGAATGGATTTGCATATGTGATGTTCAGTTTAACCTGAGATTATGATCAGCAGAAGTTGTCACCTATCATAATCACAGGAATGTAAAAGTGTAACTCCCACGGCATGATAATTTTCAGGCAGAACAGGAACAACTGCCTGGTTTCTTATTTTGGAGTCCTTGAATAGAGGGCGGTGCTCAGTTGTGGCTTTGATTGATTTTTGTCTATTATCTGATACCCTGAGCTGCCAAGTAATGTGCTGGCAAGGCCAATATAGATGAAGTGGTGGTTGGATACACTGCATCAGCTATTACATCTGAGGTCAGGAAATACATCTCAGTTACAGTATTAGGGAACAGTGTTATTTTCTTCTAATGTGCTGCGGTTTCTTAGAGTAAAATCAAATGTGCCTTTTGAGCTGGTAAATCCATTGCTCTTGCATAATTAGACAGCAGGTCACTTGGTTTATTTATTTCAGATGACTACTGTTTTGAAAACACCTCTTCTGTGTATTGTATTATATGGTCAAATATAAACTTTTATACGATATTATGTAGACTTTTCACTGTGCAGTTCATAAACATATGAGGAGATCACTGACTTACTTCCTCAGAATATTCCCCCTCCATATGTTCCTTTAATACAAACTGTATATTGTTTCAAGAGAGTATTAGTAGATAGAACAGTTGTTCAGCAGTGAAGTTCTCTGTACTCGTATGATATTTTTATTTGTACGAAATGTACTACTTCACAAAAAGAGGAACTACTTTTTCACCAGAATGTATGGTGAAATATCTAGGATGTGACTCGTACAGTATGTGGACATACACTCAAAGCATTAACTACTGTGCATTTGTAACATGAAAATCTTCTATAACAGGCACATATTAAAGAAACCATGAGGAGAGGATCTCAGTCACTCACATCCAATCATATTTTATTTATGTAGCGCACAAATTCGCCACAGGGAGCTTTACAATCAGTACAGCGTGCGTCACCCACTGTCCTTAAACCCTGAAATCGAATAAGGAAAACTCTTCCAAAAAACCTTTGAAGTCATTGTTTTCAGCACAGAACTACAACCTCTACTGACACTTTGTTCCAACAAGATTATCCTGAAATAGGGGTGTGCAATGTATATCGTCTACGATCCATACATTCACTGTGTCATGAAGCCTTGTAGGATAAACTGCCGCACCTGTGCATTGAGAGTGCACATTAGCTAAAATTGCATTAGTGAAGTTAAAAGCGAGTGAACAGACAGCACGAGGAGACTAAATTGAGACATAAAAAGCCTGGAAGTCTATGTCAATTTAATTGCTAGACATGCATCATCCTCACTCACATGGAGGTATTTTGGCTTTGAAAGACTGCTCTGTGCTCAACAAAGGGCAATCTGCAGTGCAAACTGTGTTGGAAATCGGTTGCCGTTAAATACAACTCAACAGCTTGTTTCAACCACCTGCATATGGACTAACCACCAAACAGAATGTGAAACGCGTCAGGAGATGGGTGTTCACAACAAGACTAAACCAGCCAAGGTACCAGCACAAAAACCCACAGCAAGCTTTAGCAGAAAAACTCTGCAAGAAGGGATTTCGCTGTTTTTGTAGGCCACTGTTTTACTTGAATAGTTCAGTTTTAAGTAATTAGTATATGAAATATGTTGTTTCCATTAGGTAACAACAATTAATATGCTATTATTAAGAGCAACCTACCACAATATAAGACTTTTGAAGGATGCAAAATATTGTCTGCTTATCGTTATTGACCATCTTTTTGCCAATATTGCACACCCCTATCCTGAAATGGAGAAGAGACAGTGCTATAGAAGATGCTCAGTATGTGTTCATGCTTCTTGGCATGTCTCCACAGTGCAATCAGTAACATAGAATAGAGGTGCTGATGTGTTTCCAACAGAGGTCATATTGTTCACCTACTTCAGTTAACAGTGCCAGAGGTTCCTCCTTTAAGCGAATAATATGCTATGAGAGTAGTTAAATTGGAGCTTCATCATAATACAGTACGTGTTATTTATTGTTCTGCTTTTGTTTTGTTTTTCCTTTGCAGATTCTGATTGAGTTCTGTGCGGGTGGTGCAGTGGATGCCATCATGTTGGGTAAGTCCCTCTTTCACCGAAGGAAACAGAAAAAAAACTATTAAATTTTGGAGCTTATTCTGTGCTCCATCTTCATGTGCCAACTCTTTTTGTTCCATCCAGAAGCCTCTTTGTGGATTTTTCCTCCTCTCCCCAGTTGGTGGGGCCATTCCAACTATGCAGTTATTGTTGCTCAGATTTCAAGGAGTGGCTAGTCCACGTCTAACGTCTGCAGTTTCTCTGTCTTATTGTGAAGCTTAAAGAAATACATCACCACTTTTTCTTCTGTGCAAATTATCATGGCAAAAGGAATACCAGTTAATTCACTCCACAGTTGGAGGTTGATGCATCCTGCCCTGTGGCGTGACTCACCTAAAATGTCTTCTCCCAGATTTGTCCAGTCATACGGGCCGGCTGGTGTAAAGGTGGAGTTTTGTCCTCTAGTTTCTATTGGAAACTATTAGACCATCACATTTTATGTTAATATCCACACGACCCAGACAGTTTTTGCAAAAGTGCACCACAAAAACTACAGTAACAACATATGAACTAGAAAAAAATGTGACTTGTGAATTAAATGTGCATGTGTATCCACAGAACTGGAGAGGCCCCTGACAGAGCCTCAGATCCGTGCGGTGTGTAGGCAGACCTTGGAGGCCTTGTCTTACCTCCATGAGAACAAGGTCATCCACAGAGATCTGAAAGCTGGCAACATCCTCCTTTCCTTGGATGGAGATGTGAAACTGGGTAAAAACAAACTCGCACCTTTTGCTTTCCATTTGCCACTGTAGAGCACTGTATAGTAGAAGCAAATGTTAATAAAAAGATACTTGCTAGCTGAGTCATTGCTGATTTCTCTCTTGATATATGTCCTTGGTTGACAGTTTGCAGTGTTTGCTTATGATAAAACTAGAATGAGTCATTCATGTAAAGCCAAGTTCAAAAGAGTTACAAAACTGAGGCGTTCTGTGTAGCATCACAGGAGAGAAGTGTATATTTTTATGCACTGCTTATTTTTTTTTTCTTTTTACTGGAGTTGGTGATGCATCGAATTGCTTACATAATATTCCAGAAGTAAAAGTGTTTGTGTAGCTGCTGTAGCATCCATAGCTGCTGGCTCCCTGATGATTCATGTTCTGTAGGCAGAGGGTCATGGCAGAGCCTGGCAAACAATAATTATCAAGCAGCCACCAAGGATTTAATGATAGATCTCTCTGTCCCTCTAATGTGTACATACTGTCGGTGATGTGCGTAAAACGGGAGCAGGCTGAAATAGCTGCACAGGTAACAGCTGACATTTAAGTGTTATGAAAGGGAGACTGAGGCTTTTCTGCCCACTTATGCAGTTCATATTTGAAGGCTTAAAGTAGGTTAGTTAAGATAGAAATGTGCTATATGTTATTATATATCCTCTGTTCCAGTGCATTCAGTGTCATTATATAATCTAGTTTGATTCATTGATGAAAAGAATCATAATTCCTTTTCAGCTGACTTTGGGGTGTCTGCTAAAAATACCAAGACATTACAGAGAAGAGATTCTTTCATCGGCACTCCATATTGGTGAGTCATGCAGCCCATACATAAGATGGCATTCACTCCTTTCCATCTGATAATTATCTTAGTGTGTCTCACAGCTAGGGGTGATGATTTTTCTATGCGTTCTTACAAAAGATGTCTCCGTCAGGAATTTAAATGCACTTGAGTGTTGGATGACCTCAGCTTTAAATTCTATGTAGACTTCCTGTCTTTCAAATTCCAGACTGAAATGCACACACACACATACTATTTTATTGTATTTTTCTTTCCCTTGAGAGAATTGACTTTCAGCGATCAGAAAGATATCTAATAGCATGCCTGAATGCACACAACTATTTGCAGTCCAAAATGTGCTTAGTGCTAATTACAAACCCACTGACATGTTATCTTGCAGGATGGCCCCAGAGGTAGTCATGTGTGAAACATCCAAGGATCGTCCGTACGACTACAAGGCTGATATCTGGTCCCTCGGTGTCACCCTGATAGAGCTGGCGCAGGTAGAGCCGCCCAACCACGAGATGAATCCCATGAGAGTGTTGCTGAAAATAGCAAAGTCCGAGCCACCAACACTCATGCAGCCCTCTCATTGGTAAGACAGAGCATTGGTGATAACTGGAGAGGTGGCATTGGAATGTTTCTGGGTTGGAGATAAGGATATGTTGGCTGCTGAACGTGTGAAAGCATGATGAATTGTTCACTAAGGAAACTGAATTGCCACAGGGGGAAGAATTTAATTAATTCCAAGACAGGGCCAGAGACACTTGGTCTGTTTTATGGCTAGAAAACTTATTCTTATTTAATTCATTCTTGAAAGGTCACCAGAATTCAGTGACTTTCTGCGTAAAGCACTTGATAAGAATGTGGACAATAGGTGGAGTGCAGCACAGCTTCTACAGGTGAGTTGGCCTGCTCTATTCTCTCCCTACTTTTATCTTGCAGTACACAGTACTATGCCACCCACAGTAATGCATACACACTTGAGTTATAAATGTGAATGTGTCATGTTTTAAAGGGACAGCCCAACAGTTTGTGAACGATTTCAAATTTATTTTGATGTTGTCTTGTGTCCTTGTCCATCTGCATAGCATCCTTTTGTCACCAGTGTGACTGATAGCAAACCTCTCAGAGAGCTCATAGCTGAAGCCAAAGCTGAAGTCACAGAGGAGCTCGAGGATAGCAAAGAGGAAGAGGAGGAGGAGGAGTCGGATACACCTCTGGTACGTAATTTATTGACATAAGGACCTAATTTTTTTTTTTTTGTGTGTGTACACTGGTTGATATTTAAATGAATGATAACGCTGTTACCTTTTCTAGCGCTCACTAATGGCATGTTGTTTTCATATCTTTCTAACTGGTGGCTCAGGTTGCACCTGGGCACAAGAGAGCGCCATCAGATGTCAGTGTGGCCAGCTCAGAGGATGATACGGTTCCACCAACTCCCTCAACGCTGGAAGCTATTACAGAAAAGATGGAAACTAAATCTGCTGAGGACCAGACCAGTGATAAGCTCTCAGATGAAGGACTTGGAACAAGTGAAATGGACAAGACTGAGGAGGAGAAACTCAATGAGGTGTCTGATGCCAGTAATGAAGACCTGGCCTCTGGACTTATAGAGCCCACCAAGGAAATTGTCTCACAAGGTCCAATAGAACCTAAACCAGAAGATGGTCAGGTTCAAGAGATTCCTGCTCAACCCGAACTGTTACAGCCAGAAGAACCTGTAGATACATCACATATCCAAGAACTTGTCACAAATGGTCAAGAAGCCGAGGAGGAACAGGAGAGACAAGTAGAGAAAACAGAAGACGAACTTACTCGGGAAATAGAAGATGAGAGAAGACCCAAGGAAGAAAAAGAAACCGGTACAGAAGAAGCCAGATCATCGGAACCTGAAGATGCACCAGAAGAACCAGAATCAGGAGACATGGCACAGACTGAAGAAGAAACCAAAGAACTAGATGACGAGATACCTCAACACAAAGTGACAGAGGACACCGCTACTGGCACAGATATAAATATAGACACAGAGAATATAAAATCAAATCTAGCAGACACAAATATAAATGAAGACACAGACACAAAGTCAAGTGTGGATGAGTCCTCCGCTGAAGTTTTGTTGGAGGAGGAGACTATAGAAAGTAAACCAGAGGAGAAGCCTGAGGATGAGGTTCGTGAGGAGGCAGACCAGCCCGAACATGAGAATCAGACCAGTGAAGAAGCTGAACTGGAGGAACAGGCACCATCTGAATTCAAGAGTGGAGTCAGCGATGAAGCCAAAGAAACCTCTGAGGATTCAGAACAGGTGGTCCCATCTAAAGATGTCTCTGTGAAGCAAGATGAAGAGAAAGCTACTTGTGCAGATGAGAGCACTTCCCAAGATGCCGTCTCTGTCCCAGAGAGTGAAACAGATTCAGAAACCAAGATCGATCATGGAAGTCCTGCTGTAAGCAAACCAGATGTGGAGAAAGACACTGACTCTGGAAGCAGTTCTGCTGCTGATAGCAACAGCCTTGACCTGAATTTATCCATCTCAAGCTTCCTTTCCAAGAGCAAAGAAGGGGGTTCTGTGTCCATGCAGGTGATAGGTGCCTCACCTACAGCCTCACTTAGAGATTATGTTTTAATAACTGTGTTCCTAAAACATCCTGTTTCATTTATAGGAGTCAAAACGTCAGAAGAAGACGCTGAAAAAGACACGCAAGTTCATGGTGGATGGTGTGGAGGTCAGTGTAACAACGTCGAAGATAGTGACAGATAACGACACCAAGAGTGAGGAGATGAGGTTCCTGAGGTACGTCTGTATCCATTCGGCTTGCCGTACTTGGTTGGTCTAAATATGGGACACGAGCTATTACCGTAAACATTCCTACCTAGAATAGTTTATTCATTTCTCTACTCCCACAGCTTTTTACAAATGCTAAATGGGTTATCTCTTGCAATGAACACTGCATTATGTTACTGTCATCACCCATGTTGCCTTATAAAGACCTGAGACATGCTGCTCTGTATAACTCTTTGCTGTTAGATTCATGACCTTATGTCATAAATGCACAGAGTTAACATGTTTCAGTTTAACAGCTACTGGGCAGCTATGGATGCTACAGCAGCAACAAGAATAGTTTTACTTCTGGAATATGTTGACCAGAATCATCACACAGGAGAAGAATAGTCTCCTGTTAAATTTGAATGGGACACTACTGTTGTAATAAATGTTATCTTACATATTAGGAAAAAAAAATAAAACATAAAACCAATGAAACGAAAAATTTAAATTTCTGTCTCATTTACAACAAGCTGCTGAATTTGAGATGAGTAAATATGGCGGCACCCTGACTACACACTCTTTGTGGTTTCCTCAGGCGGCAGGAGTTGAGAGAGCTGCGCCTTCTGCAAAAAGAGGAGCAGAGGGCCCAGCAGCAGCTTAGCAACAAGCTGCAGCAGCAGAGAGAGCAGATCTACCGGCGTTTTGAACAGGAAACTACTGTGAGTACCTTTGTTCATACCGCAGTGGTATGATGGCTTTTTGGGCAACTCTGAGGAAATGAGCTGCTTCATCTTAAAGTTGATCTAAATCTGACAGAGAGACTTAGATGTAGCCAATCATTTACTCATTTAGTGTTCCTACTGGGAAGCACAAACTCTCTTTAATCAGAGGTGGTCATGATATTAGAAACTTTAATTTGAGTCTGTCATGTTGTCTTGTAGCCAGATTTATATAACACTATATAATAAAGCAGTGAAGGCCTAAAACAAACTGTAGAGATATTGGATCACATATAATACTCATTTTGTCGCTGTCTGTCTGGATTTGTCAACATAGGCTAAGAAGCGTCAATATGACCAGGAAGTGGAGAATCTTGAGAAGAAGCAGAAGCAGACCATTGAGCGACTGGAGCAGGATCACACCAGTCGGCTCCGAGACGAAGCCAAGCGCATCAAAGCGGATCAAGACAAGGAGCTTTCCAAGTTCCAAAACATGCTGAAGAACCGAAAGAAAGAGGTACAGCCATGCATGACACTTTCTGCATGGAAGGGCCTTGAGTGCGCTGACTAGCTCTGTACTGGGGGGAGCTTGGGGTCATAAGCATTTGCATGTCATACATACAAGCAGTTTAATGGTGCATGTGTTTCACAGTGTAGCTGGTGGCATACTTGGCTGTGTCATATTAACCCTGTGGGAGTGCTGTGTCTTGCTGTTCTGACTACTACTGTATGTACAGTATGTAGGTGATAGCCACAGACTGTCAGTCTTCCTCCTAAATGCTGCTAGCTACATGTTGTTGTATCCATTATTAATCTACCCTGAGACGTATGGTTGCCTCCTAAGTAAAACTGGGCTACTAAGTCTAGTTGTTATTTTTAGAAGGCTATTTAGTAAAAGATAAACTTTAGGCTACACATAAAACCCGATCATGAAGGTGTTCTGGGCTTAATGTATGCTAGGTCCTTATTAGTCATCTCTGTCTCTTCCTCTGCTTTTTGGCCTGAAATACTTTATTGGATGTTTTGGGTGTGCTTGCAGTTTGTGTGCAGCTTTTTTTATTTTAAAGCAGTTGTGCAGATCAACGTCCATTGTGCATTATGATGCAGTGGTGGTGGTTGTGCTGCTTGCAGTTTGCATTCTGGGTCATTTAGAGTATATTTTCAGTATACTGACAAATATTATCATAGCACAGGTTGCTTCTGCTGTCAGCTGTCTACTTTGTTGTTTAGCTGCAAAAATACAAGCCATTGCCTACTGATAAAATGCGTAGTTTTTCTGTACTTTGTTTCTGCAGTGTTGTATTATTTATTTGAAATGTACTGTTGCTGTGTATTTTAACTAACCATGTCTCTTGTATGAGTGTGTGAGGTGGCTTTGGTCATGGGATGGCCAGACTTTTCAAGATTTTTCTAGGTGGTGGCCCATTTGGTGAAATACCTTGTATCAGAGTAACTGATCTGGAATAGTTTTTATCACAGAGTCAGCAATTAATCGATGAATTGATCAGAAATCAATCAAGTATTTAGGTAATTGGTTCATCATATAGTACAAGAAAAATGCCAAATATCACCTTGTTTCTTCTTTTCAAATGTAAGGATTTGTTGCATTTCTTTGTCTTATGACAGTAACTGAATATTTTGGGGTTTTGGACAATTTGAAGACACTGCCTTCATATTAGGGAAGAGCCCTAGATTCCAGTAAATAGATATATATCAAATCTAATCTGCATTCAGTTAGAAACTGAGAGTTTGTGAGCAGTCCACAAGTCAGGACTGTTGAACGTTCAGATTCCAACTCAGTTACTCTGCTCTTTTAATTTAAACAGTCACAATAATGACCTTGACGGCTGTGGGACTTACTGAATACATAGTAATACAGGGGGAGGTGTTTTTGAGACTAACATTTTCTGCCATGCACCAGTCAAATCTTTCTTTTAAGAAATTCTTGACTCGACTCTAACTTGTGCAGTTTAAATAGACATTTCTAACATTCTCTGAAAAGCTACTAATCAAAAGACTGACCGATTAGCTCAAGGGAACATCTGTTGCAGGCCATGGGATCTGAGCATGTTGACTTTAAATCAGTTGGTGGCTGGATGCAGTATCTCTCCTCAAAGTGGGCCGTGCATGTCTCCTAATGTTACTTGCCAGCTTTGTTAGATTTGCAGAATATCGACCGGTTTGTTCGCACACACTGTAGGTCAAACAGGAAGTTGGACAGTCCCCCAAACATATGAGAAAAGACCTAATGAAACGCTTAAAGGAAGACCTTTCACTCCTTAAGACTGCAGAGGTAAACCAACACCTACTGACTCTTACTCTGTGAAAAAGTAAGAGATTACCTTTTGTCTCCCTTTCTCCTTTTCTACACTGTCCCTATAACCTGATCCATTCAGGTAAGATATTCATATACACACACATAAATGGCTTCTGTCTGCAATTGCTCTACATTTGCTACCTCGTGCACTGGTTTAAGCAAAAGTTACTAGCTTGACTTGTCTTTGGGTTTTGAATTGTTGAAGACAGTAAATTGTGATGTTATGACATTTTATAGACTGATTAATTGAGAAAATAAGCAGCAGAATAATCGATAATGAAAAGAAGTACTAGCAAAATGACGTGCACCGTGGCAAATTTGATCCTTTAAAAATGCCCAAACTGGAACAAAAAGTGTACTATCCACGACGTGTATGCTGCTGTTTATTAAACATCCCACAGTTTCACTTTGCTCCTGAAATTACAGTTGGGTCATGTTACACTTGTCAGTTGTGATGTAAAATGATCATTTGCGAGTGTCCACTCTCGATTTACTACCCACCGCCCAGTGTTTATCGTGAATTAATGAACCCGAGAGCGATTGTAGACACGGCATTTGTTTCCTCTGTAGACATCTGCACTAAAAACCTTGACTAAACTTTCCTTTACATCTTTTATGAGTTAGACATACATTGTGAATGAACCCCTTCTTTTCTTTGAAAGGTAACTGTATTCACACTCCATGAGCCAGTAGCTTAGAAAGTAATAAAACTGCTGGAATTATGAGCCACTTTCAAGCATGAGAGGATGAGAAGAGTATTAATGACTTATTAACTGACTTCCTCCTAACATTTATGCATTAATGTGCTGTGCACTGTAAACTCACCGATGATCCCAAAGAGGAAAAAAGGGCCATCTCATATAAAACTTAGGAAGAATCAGTGTGTGTGCGCTGCTGTGTGTGTGTGTGTGTGTTGCTGTGTGCTCCCTGATCAGGGCGAGTGCGTCGTGTGCTCTCCTCCGCAGGCAGTGGCCCAGGTTATGATACAGTCTTTTCAGTTGTCCTCATGCGCACTCTTCAACGCTCAGATGCAGGATGTAAGTGTGCCCCCCCCGCCCTGTTCCTCTAAGTCTCTAGCCCATACTTAGATGTGTGCAAAGTGAATTGACAGGACAGCTTGTGATGATTCAATCTTACTTTAGCATGACACATGTAAGCATGGGCAGGGTTACTGTTTTTTTTTTTTTTTTTGGTGTTGTCATCACTGTGTTTGTGCAGTGGTTCTCTCTCTGCCTCTCCTGCTCAGTACTTCCTCCACCAGTCCACAAATGTTTTACATCTAATTTGTGTATTTTATATGGTGTTCATATTTGTATGAGAATAGACTGAAACATGTACAGCGCTCTGTCCCAGAGGTGGTGTAGTTGTTGATCTTGTGTCTGGATCCATGTTTGTTTCTGTCAGCAAATGTCCACATATAGACTAACTGCCTTATGGGGTGGATGCAAAGCCACTTGTATTTTGCATAATTTACTTGTGGTATCACATTTTAACCATCCTATCTTGGATTCAACAGTATAATAATTATGTTACCTAGGTTTTCTATTGATAAAGTAAATTCTGGTTAATTATATGATCAGTTATGCCTAATAATAGGTAGGTAATAGCAGTACATAACCTACAATTTGCCACCAGCTATTAGAAGTCTACTGTAGTAGGGGATTGCATCTTTTTAAATTGTGTAAAGACAGAACGGGAAATTAAATAAATAGATAATTTTGACTCTATGTAATGAGCCAAACATTATGTAGGCTGATGTAAATGTCAGTGTAGTTGCTGTCTCACATAAAAGTGTGAAACTGAATCTCTGAACTGTTAACTTTTCTTTCTTTCTCTCTTCACCTCCATTGTGGATTGTAGCCATCCATGATCTTTGAGTGTCTCCTCTGCTGATGCCAGTTGATGGTGTGACATGTTAGTGCTCTGTGTTGACCTGAAGTGGATGGCTTGACTAGTCTTTTCTCTCTCTACTCTTGGCTGTCCCTCTGTGTGATTCCCATGGCGTCCTCTGGCTGTTTTTTCACTGATCTTCCTGTGTCGCTTCTCAGGAGCAGGAGTTCCTACAGAAGCAGCAGCAAGAGCTGGACGGCGCGCTAAAGAAGATCATTCAGCAGCATAAACTGGAGATCGCCACTATTGAGAGAGACTGTCTCAACCACAAGCAGCAGCTGATGAGAGGTAGCAGATGGGGAAAGAACTTTTTACTACAAAGTCTTTACATTGCTGACTTTTCTAAAAGCATAGTTTAGTTCTGAATCTACATTTCTGACTGCTAGTTTCCATTTATTTCAGTGTAATATGAAAATCATATTGTAGAGATTTGAAACTGGCTCAAGATATAAAGTCCATTGCAAGGGATGTTCAGTCTGTTTTTCTGCCAGGGTATTTATCATTGCATAGTGAAGCTGATAAAATCATTAATTGATGTGAAGCATGCTGCTGTGCTGACACCTGTGGTTCTGAGTTTGTGAGAATGCAGCTAAAGACTAGTTATTAGTCCATGCTTAAATCATGTTGCTATTACATTAGACAAAAATGGTAACATGATGTGACAGACTACCTGCCAGGCAGTCAACTGAAGCATCATGTTATTGTTTCAGGTCTCAGTGTTTGTTTTTATAACAGACATGAATCTAACACCTGCCAGAAAACTAGAAAAATGTTTGGGTTTTTTTTTTTGAGTCACTCTCAACTTGGAGGTTAGTGGTATGTCAGTGACGCCTTCTTTGCTCACCAGCAGTATCAATGCACTGATATGCAAGGAAATGAGAATGCAGACATGCTGTTTGAGAGGACATGTTACAGCTTGTCCAGTTTATTTACAGGTTTACAGTGTCCGTTTTGTTTTCATCACTGTACTCGTCACTGGCTAACATGCATGTACATATTTCTATCTCGTACTTACGTGGCCTTACATGTTTTTGTGTGCACCACGTGCATTTTGTAGCTCGAGAGGCAGCCATGTGGGAGTTGGAGGAGCGCCACCTGCAGGAAAAGCACCAGCAGCTGAAGCAGCAGCTGAAAGACCAGTACTTCATGCAGAGACACCAGCTGCTGAAGAGGCATGAAAAAGTAAGAGCACAAAGAGAAGTCTGCACAGAGAAATGTTCAGTGTTAATTTAATGATCCTGCAGAACTAAAAACTGTTTGTGTGTGTGTGTGTTTTACAGGAGATGGAGCAGATGCAGCGCTACAACCAACGGCTGATAGAGGAGATGAAGAACAAACAGACCCAAGAGAGGGTTCGTCTGCCCAAGATTCAGCGCAGCGAGGCCAAGACGCGCATGGCCATGTATAAGAAGAGCCTCCGCATCACCGCCACTGCAGCTGTCACCGCCGATCAGGAGAGAGAGCGGATAAAACAGGTATAGACACTGAGTGTGGACTCGCACTGCTGCTGTGTTACAACTTCTACTTGTATCAGTCAGTGAATGAACATGTACTGACTTTTTTTAGCAACACTATGTCACTCAGACACACCATTACACCTACTGTCTTTCAGCTAAAAAAGACAAGAGCTTTTACCAGCCTTGCCATTACAGGTGTTTGTTGTATTTTGTCTGTGTGGTCCAGTTTGCTTTCCAGGAAGAAAAGAGGCAGAAGAACGAGAGGCTTCATCAACACCAGAAACATGAGAACCAGATGAGGGATCTGCAGCTGCAGTGCGACTCCAACATCAGGGAGCTGCAGCAGCTACAGGTAGGGCCACAACGTACACACACACACACACACACACACACACACACACACACATTTTTATGTGTTTCAGACAACATTTTATGGAGTCCCAGACTGTTGAGTGGCCCAGCTGTTTTTACATAGCATGAACAATCCTGTTAAACTAAGGCTTAAAAGCAACACCATGAATGTTTTGTGTCTATTTACAGCAGCAGCCTCTAGTTGCCTCATTAATATGATTATTTATTTCATAGTGTTTCACTGAACACTGGGTTTCCAAACATTTAAGTACCAAGCTCACTTTCTCATCTACTTTTAATACCTAGATCATAAATAGTGGATTGTGACTGTGCTCAGGACAAGATTTTAGTTGAACCCCATGCTAATAAAAAAAAAAAGAAAGGTCAAACTCAGTAAAAACAAAGGGATATACGTACAGCATATTCCGGTGCAGATAAGGTACAGGAGTTGTTAGTCATGAGTCCAGCACATTAATCGTGTGTGTGTTTCCTTTCAGAATGAGAAATGCCACCTTCTGATTGAACACGAGACCGAAAAGTTGAAGGAGCTGGACGAGGAGCACAGCCAGGAGATAAAGGAGTGGAGAGAGAAGCTAAGACCCAGGAAGAAGGTACATTTAAAATTCATTTAATAATAACAGTCATCATCGGTACCAAGCTCCTGCACAGAGTGTGAACATCTCAGATTGTCATACTTTTTTTGTGATTATAAAGTGGTTGATTCAGTTGTTTGTATGTGCCGCCCCCTGCAGGCGTTAGAGGAGGAGTTCACACGGAAGCTCCAGGAGCAGGAGGTCTTTTTCAAGATGAGTGGTGAATCCGAATGCCTTAACCCCAACACCCAGAGTCGAGTATCCAAGTTTTACCCGATCCCAAACCTGCATAACTCTGGCTTATAGCCTCACATCTGTCTGTCTCAGCTGCGCTTACAGACTCTTCCTGGTGGAGCGATATCATTTTTCTGATGGTGACCGATAAACATGAAAATACTTTCACTGCTTTGATTCCATTCATCAGTAAGCATGATGTGCCTACGCACCGTTTTCTCAGCTTGTTGGGAAATGTCCGAAGGATAACGTGCACTCTGTGCATCTTCAAAATTTAAAGGTCTGAAGTTGGCTCATCAGATTATTGTAAACACAGCCTGCTACAGCAAGAATGACTAAAAACTGTTTGTCTTTTTTTCCCCTCCCTCTCTCTCTCTCTCTCTCTCTCACTGCAGGCCCTTTCCTGTGTTTTCTCCTCGGAGTAAATACAGTTCACCCTGAATGTTTTGCATTTAAATAGCTGCTTCAGTTCCACCCATGATCACAAGATATTGAGAGAGAGTTTGAAATATTAGTTTTGCTGCATGCAAAGCAGATCCGGTGGAGCTGTGTAGTCTAACACAACATAACTGAGAGGAATGTATTGTGTTACATGTTACCTGCATAATGAAGTTTAATTAGATACTGTGCTTACCGAGAGCGGTTTACGGTCTTGAGAGATAAGTGAACTAAAATATTTCTATTGCTTTAGCACTTAGTTGCATTCAAACACATTCCCCTGTTTAGGTGGATGGAGAGGTGAAATACATTCTCTATTAAATAAACACATCTTACCTTCTGGGAGTTATCTTCAGCGGAAATGCTTTGTTGTGAATTCTGAATACTAAAGTAATGTAAAACTTAATTTGCACTGTTTTGCCACGTGAGCTGAAAGAAAAAATATGCAATAATAAACCGTCAATCTAATTTTGACAGTCTCCCCCAAGTCTCCAAGTCCAGACTGAAGTATTTGAACTTTTTTTTTTTGCCAGCTTTTTTACCTATATTTTTTTTTTCTTGTTTTTCAAGTATGCTCATAGTATTTTATGATCAATTTCATTTTCTACACATGTACTCCTGATATATTGATGCTGTAGTCACTCTTTATGGTGAGCTTTTGCTTTTGCCGAGACCAGTAACTGTAGGAATTTCGGTGTGTGTGGAGATCTTTCACTGTATTTTACTAGCAAAATATTGATGGTTCACAAAAATGACATATTTCAAGGTAAAGATACCTGACGAGTTTATTTTAGCACTTCATATCATTACTGTATGTTATCATTTCTGTATGCCAACGTCAACATTTACTAGTGGTTTGTCATAAATGCTGGATTTTGTTCTGGGGTTATTGGAGACTGTCTTGTGAATTACACCACACACCCTATAGCTTTCAAATATTTTTTACATTTTTAGTTACAGCATTTTAATATGTTAAGTTGTCATTCTACCACAGTGGCTATTCTTAGTTTATGCATTTTTGATGTAAATCAAATCAGATATATTTAAAGTGTCTTTATAAATGGACATTTTATGTTGTAAATAAAGTATCGACTGTTTATTTGACATTTTATTTGCCTGGTCACACAATTATCAAAACTCAAAAGTCAAAAAAATAAATTTATTTGTGTGTCTTTCAAATATATCGATCAAATGTCAGTACGTTCAGTCATGTAAAACAATCTGGGAACATTTTATAATTTAATCTTTTCAACACTTAAAGGTATAAAGAAAATTTCAGTGCGTTCTTATACAAAAATATACAATCCAATCAGTCATTTCTAAGCGTCCCTATCTGTCAACCATGCAAACAATGAGTTTTACCCACTAGCCTTCTAAAGCAACTCCTCAGTTCTAACTGCAGCAACATTTTCTGTAACCTTCATCCTGACCTTCCCCTCACTGCTGCACAAATAACCCTCACTTCTACTAAGACTGTGTCACCTTCAGATAATGCATTGCTTTATATATGTAAAAATGTTCATTGAAATGTAATTTGTATGGGCTGAATGGGTATAAGCCAGGGATATTAAAGGCTGGAGTTTGGCTTGATTAATGTAGATATGACAAATATGAAACATTTTAGGGTTACCTTGATACCCTATTTAACAGTATATTAACATAGTTCTCAATACAGTATAATTCTCTAAAGACAAATTTTAAAAAAGTACACCCATCAAGTCACACAAGCAAGGGAAAAAGATGCCAAGTACAGCTGAAATATCAGAAACTGCTAGTTATTGCTTAAAAATAGATGTTCTCTAAAACCAAGCCGGCCCTGGAAACACTTTGAAGCTTCTAACTAAGGAAAGTAAACATTATACACCCACATGTCAAAGAAATGTCGTCTGTGTCACAAAAACACTGACCAGCAGCTAAATCCATCTCTCTACTGAAGCTGCTTTAAGGAGACTGATCCATTTTTTTTGGCCTGCTTTTATTTTCTCAAACTGTCCTCAGACATTTCTACAGATGGCAACAGTAAAGAGCGTTCTGATTGCTTGCATTGCTACAGTTGATCAACTAAAAACAAGATGTGTAAAGTCGAAATGAAATCTGACATGATCCAGTAGTATGTTAACCCTTTAGCCACCATTGGCTTGACGATGATTGCTCTGGCGATGACCAGCCACTTTATTACCTGCATAGGGTGGAAAAAATTGTGTAGCAGTGGGTAACGTACTTTGTTACACTGGACACTTTGGTGTGGTTTGACATCATTTAGATTATTTTACCTGTATCCCTCCTTTGCACTCTGTGTGGAATTTGGATAGTGTACGACCCTGGTAGTCCTGGTAAACCTGGCTGTCCAGGATCACCTGTAAACATGCAAAACGTTTAGACTGCTTGTCTCAAGTCACTTACCTAAAATATAACTCTGGAAAATCTGCAGTGTTCATCAGCTCTGATTGAATGTACCCTTGTCTCCTTTGGGTCCTGGGTACCCTCTGTCTCCCTTTGGTCCAGGGCTTCCTGTAGGGCCAGGAATGGTGCCATAGGCTACGCAAGACCAGAAGCACAGATTCAGTTGTGATGAAGCAATTTTCTAATTACTCTTCCACTTACATACGTCTGGATAGTTTTCCATTGTTGTACTGTACTCTATGTGGAAAATCATAACTCTATCCTCACCTCTGAAAAAGTCCATGAGGTCAGCTGTGACATTGCCATAAGCCGCAAAGACACGGCTATAACCAGGTGGTCCAGGAGGGCCGGGTGGACCAGTAGGGCCTTGAATCGCTCTTACATGTGCCCTCCAAGGACCTTCAACCAGGTACTCCTGCAGCAGGCCTTGATCTACAGGAGGATTATTAGGAAACACTGTAGTGGCATTCATATAGTCATACATCTTTGTTTTGTTTGCCAGAGATTTTAACACCCCCACCCGTCTGTAGTAACACGGTGTTAACACTGTAGTCAGTGTAGGCTGTGGGCGACACACTGAGCTGTAGTTTTTAGCCTGTATTTGTTTACATTTTTGGCAAACTGGCATCATGAAATGGCATGGTGAATTAACAATTCCTGTTTATAGTGTACCTATGGATGCACAGGTAACAATCACTCAATTACTCGTTTAATCCAATTATTACTGAAGGAAATGTAATAATGTGCTGATTCTCTGGTAAGTTCTAGAGTTACAATAAACATATTTTTCTGTGATTTTGAAGCAGATTTATGGACATTTATTTACAATAATATTCTTTCTAAGAACATCACTATCAATATCCAGAAATCTGCTTAGACATCAGGAGGGAAATGCTCCTTACAAGGGCAGCACCTGAGAATCATCATGTTTCAAAGTGTTTCTCAGTATCAAAGTGATAGTGCATCCATAGGTAATTGCAAAAAAGAACTACTAGCAACTAATTTGGCTGTCAGTTTGCAAAAAATGTACAGAAATGTATGCTAAAAAATAGAGCTTGAGTTGGAGCCCACAGCCTAACTCACTGATTCCACAGCAGCGCCCTCCAAATCATTATGGAAACTGTAGTTCCAAAGCTTAGAGCATCTCCACCATACTGAAGGAAGACATAATAATAATAGAAATGAAAAAAATCCATTAATATTAGCATTTTTCACATGAATTGTAAATAAGTACTATACAGTAAACAGCTGTAAGTGACTCACTCTTGATGTAGTCTGTAACTTTCAATGCAACATTGGAGTAGTCCAGTGTCTCCGAGAGCCTGCTTATATCAGTCGCTCGGCGCTCAGAGCCTTGGCGGGACTCGCCCTGAGAGTAGCTCTGGCTTTGTGTGTAGGTCTGGATGTAACCTGGCTCTCCACGTTCACCTTTCTGGCCCACTGGTCCTGCAGGCCCAGGAGGCCCTGAAGGTCCAGTGATGGCACGACGAACACCGTCACCTGAAAAGTAAAGTTCACCTGTAATATCTGCACTCGCCCGTGCTGTTAGGAATGGCTTTGTCAACTTGGGTTTTGATGTATGTATACACAGAGCATGTGACTGATCCAACAGGACAGCGAAAGCAGTTTCATGGAGGTTAAAGAAGTTTTATATGAATACAGAGACTGATCGTGTCTTGAATCTGTTTGTGTGGGATGGTAGGGGCTTACTGGTCAGATACTCGTGAATTTCAGCACGAATGCTTTCCCGAGGGAAGTTTCCACTGTAGGAAATTGATCCGGTGTAACTGCCTGGTGGTCCCTGTGGACCTGGGGGACCAGGAGGGCCGGGAAGACCTCTAAAGTTAGAACCTGAAAAAGATTCATTTAAGCATTTTTTTCATTCTAATTTGAGCACAAATTAAATTCCTCAGTTTATACAATGTGTTCATCCTCTCTCTGAGACTCACTCTGCAGGTAACGCTGAATATCCTCCCAGCTGTAGCCACGACCTCCCACAACAGTGGCAGTGGAGACTCCTGGCGGCCCCTGAGGGCCAGGAGGGCCAGGAGAGCCTGGGTTACCCGGAGGACCAGGAGGACCATGTTGTTGTAAACCAGAGCTAATCCATGCACGGAAGTCTGAATCTGGGTAAAGTTGGATGGTGATAAAATAAAGATGGTGAGCGAGTGGTTTGGCTAAATTTTCATTATTCTTGGAGAAAGATGATGAAGAACATCAACTAGGTCTGTTTAAAAGACCAAAACAAGATGAGCATATTTAAATCCGCTTCACTCTACAGGTGGATCAAGGTCAGTATTCTTCCATAGTCACAGCTAATAAAATGATCTTACTTCTCATCAGTTCAGAGTAGTCTATTGTAGCGGTGGCAATTCCAGAGCCTCCTGCAGCAGCAGGACCAGGAGGGCCGCGTTGACCAGGCGGCCCGGGCGGACCTCTGGCAATCCCTCGGTCTAAAAATGAAAATTTCAGCAGTTTGATTGATTCCTTAAATCAAAGCACCACCTCTAGGGTTAGCGTATTCTGTTAGCGCAAGCTGTGCTTACCATTCATGATGGTGAAGACATAACTGGCCACCTCCTCTACACTATAACTGCTTGAAAATCCTCCTGATGTCCCTGGTGGTCCCGGTGGTCCTTGTGGCCCTTGAGGCCCTGGTGCCCCTGACAAATATCTCCTCACATCATCTCCTAGACCGATCACAGCACAGAGACATGGCTTAGCTCAGCACATCCTCTCAAAAAGCAAGTGCTCAATCTTTTTTGTCTTCACAGTGAATGAGTACTCACTCTGAAGCATGGCAATGAGACCACTGACTGTCAGGGATCCAGAGCCAGCTCCTGAAGAACCCAAGCTCAGACCTGAGCCAGAGCCTGAAATTACACAACACCCATGTTACTAATTAGGCCTCCTCACTCAGTCATTTAGTATTATGGGGAAAAGAACAGGTTTACGTTGCAGGTATGTGATGACATGGCTGGCAATGGTTTCTATAGAGCCCGTGAAAGTTCCTGGAGGCCCGGGTAGACCTGGAGGTCCAGGGGGACCAGCCAGTGTGCTTCTACCTGCATGAAACAAATAGAATATATTAATACTTAGTTTGTCCCCTGACAGCCTGTCCCCTTGTGACCTTAGTTCACATAATCTCTTACTTAGATAATCACTGATGTACTGGCGCATCTCAGTAGAAGCAGCATAAGTGCCGGGCTGGCCTGGAGGGCCAGGAGGACCTGGGGGACCAGGAGGGCCTGAGGTGACTGAGACTGAACCTGAGGAAATATTTGATAGTAAAGAGCCTTCAAGAGATTACAGTGATTCAAAAAAGCCATTATTTACTATTTGTACTTTTACAAGACAAAAACACATGACATTATTGCAAGAGTAGTAAGGACTTGAATTATGATTTCCTCTACCTCTGGAAGAGCCAGAAACACCAGGAGCTCCAGTGTCCCCTTGGAAATGATTGACAACAGCAAAAGCATTAACATGATGTCAGGAACACAGCTATTTACAGGCAGTAAAATACAGACAGTAAAACATTCACAAATTTCAGTGTGATGTTAAGTTTACCTTTGATTCCTGGTGGTCCTGGACGTCCAGGAGGTCCCGGTGGACCTGGTGGTCCAATTGCCACTGTAAGAAAGAAGACATATACAGTTACAGTATGTTAGACTCTGCATTAGGCCTGCTCCCCACACACCCAGCACCTGAGGCTATCACAATGTGGCTCTAAAATATAATTTTAATGTCATTATTTGGATTTGTGTTTAGATGACGTTTGATGGACCTGCTCTTCCTGAGGTGCCGGGCTGTCCTGGTTCACCTGAGACACAGACGAAAAGTCACAGTTATCAATAATGGAAAGATTTGTTCACAAAGAGGCTACAATCACAGGGGTTAGTACAACACAAACACAAATGCAGAGTGAATGAAAATTACCTTGGTATCCTCTTGGTCCAGGAGAGCCTAAAATAATAATAATGGAAGTGACATTATCAAGTAAAATATCATAATAAAACAGAAAAAAAGAGTTACTTTAAAAAGGCAAAGTCTGATCACCTATTGATCCTTTAGGTCCAGGAGGCCCAGGTGGTCCCGGTGGTCCAGTATAAAATGTTCCTGTAAGAAGAGCAGTGTTGAAATCAGTGTTGTCGCTGTATCCTGTGAGGTTTGCTGTTCACATGTGTAACCCATATTAAGACTGATCACACATTTGGATTTTGGATCATACCAGAGCTGGAAGCAAAGCCTGACTCTCCTTTGTCTCCTTTAGGTCCTGGTATTCCATAACCTAAAAAGCAGAAATTATTATTAAAATCTGGATGAGCTTCACAAAACACCACACACTTGTCTCAGAATCCATATTTGAAACGCTGTATTTGATGAACTGAAACACTTGCCTGTTGGACCTGGAGGCCCAGGCGGTCCTGGAGGTCCTTGTCTTGAATCTCCTAAGGAAAACATTTTGGAAACAGTCAGTTTATAGAATATTAGCCTACTGTACAAGAAGACCTTGGAGGAGCAGAGTGGTTAGTCAGATCTCAAAACAATTCCTAAGAAACCATAAAGATGATATCTTTGATAATGCTACAGTACCTGGGCGTCCAGGAGGCCCAGGTGGGCCAGGTGGGCCAGGTGGACCAGCTACTGCTGAGGCTCCAGCAGCACCAAACTGATCTAAATAACAAACAAAGACACATGATTTCAATTAATAAATGATACGTTTGTCTCACAGTTTCTTTTACATTTACATCTATCTGAACTCTGACATTTAGTTTGATCTAAGCCAGGCTGATGACTTATTTAACTTCCTCTCAAAAGTTATGCCACTTTAGGTGAAGATGCAGCAGGGTATTCTCATTTCTAAATGCTATATCTTACAGCAAACCATCAAAAAAGAAGCCTACTCACTCTGAGATCTGGATGAGCTTATAGTTTCAGTCACTCTCACTGTTGCTCCTGCTTCTCCCTGCTCTCCCTTATATCCTCTGTCACCTTTAGGACCTGTAAAGACAAAAAAATGCAACATTCATGAGACTCTGAGAGCGATATATCCAGTATAATTGCTTCCTCTGGGACTTAAAATGTGCGGTAACTTACCAGGTTGGCCAGGAAGACCAGCAGGGCCGATGGGACCTGAGGAGGCAATTCAATTTATGAGCACTTGCCAGTACAACAGTATTAAGCTTTGTTACTGCTACTACACTACAATCATTCAGGGCTAAGATGCAGGATATTCATTATATCAGGGATATCATCTGGCTACTTTCTGGACTGTCAAGGGTCAAACCTGATAACCCTGGAGGCCCGGCAGGGCCAGGAGGCCCAGCAGGCCCAGGTGGCCCGGGGATGCCAACAGCAGTGGAGCCGGCTGGAAAATAAAGTGATGGTCAGATATCCTCAATGGTCTAATCAATAATAATATTTCAATAAAATATAGGTTTTATCATTCTCTGTTACCTGCATTGATGATTCTTCCTGGTTCACCAGTTTGACCTAAAGACAGACCGACACATGCTTTGTCAGATTGTATTTTAGAAAGCCAGTTTTTCACAGCAGAAGGCTTTTATGGCTACAAATGGTTTCATCAAAGAGCTTAAGCTGACAACTGACTGCACCTTTGGCCCCTGGTTGTCCTGGATTCCCTGGTATACCTTAAAGCAAGAAGTACAAACAGGGTTAACAGCATTAAAAGACTCAGCCACATGCTACTTCATGAAATTAATAATAAAACCAAGTGTTGCGCTAAGTCACGTAGTTGTACCTGGGGGTCCTTGAAGCCCAGGTGTTCCTGCAGAGTGCGAGAAATGATGAATATCTATTATAATATTACCCACCAATGATAATGTTAGATCAAGTTTCATAAGACTAACATCTGACTCAATGTACCTGGAAGTCCAGCATCTCCTGGAGTCCCTGGAGGTCCTCGGATTCCTGGGGGTCCAGCTGGTCCTTGGTCACCTGAAAATAAAGCGATCAAAATGTGTGATCAGTAATGTTATTTCCTTGTGAATGTTATGTAGGTGTATCTGTAATGCCTAAATAATGACTCATTTGCCTCTTGATCCTTTTGCGCCATCTTGTCCAGACAGCCCTGATGACAAAAAAAGAAAAAAAAAATCAAAAGTTGTAATTGCCAGCTTATTTTCAGTGTGTTATTAAAGCATTAAATGACATTCCATAATGCAAAATGTCTAAAAATGACAAGAAATAACCTGAGATGTAACCAATGGTAAAACTGAATTGTTGTTTTTACACATAGGTTTTTGGACAGATCAAATAAACAGGTGATAACACACTGATTAGTGAGCTACCATATATCCAACCATATAGCCAACAATACCATATATCTGAACATCTGGGATTCACTGAATCGTCTGAGGCTGGACTCACCTATTGAGCCTTTGAGTCCTTTCTCTCCAGCTGGCCCAGGCAGACCTGGTAAGCCAGGTTCACCTGAGGAGTACGACAACTGGATTAAGAAACTGCACAGAGTGCATAATATGCTGAGATGACACCAGCAAATATGATTTCATTTACAAAGCTGTACTGACCTTGCAGACCTCTGGAACCTTTGTCACCCATTTCACCTAAAATAAAGAATGAATGAAATTACGATTAGAAATGTTCACTGGTCCCACACGTCCTAAAACTCTGATGTAGCTGCAACAGACCTTTAAGTCCTTGAAATCCAGCAAGCCCTCGGTCACCTGTATAGTGAGAAGAGTTACTGTGAGTAGATTATAGTATATTAAATGAAGTGATTTAATTATTTTTCATTTCAGTGTATTTAGCAAGTGAACGGTATCCATGTAAATTACCTTTAGGCCCAGGTGGTCCTGCCTCACCACGGAAACCTACAGAACCTGGTTGACCTGTAGCAAAACAGTTCATGTAAAATGCCACAGAATAAGTCAAGGAGTTATTAACAGTATTTATTTGGTGCTAGTAAATGGAATTATATTCAACTCTGTAATGGCTGTAATGCTCTAAGTGAATAATAACAGAGAAAAACTGACCTGTTGGGCCAGGAACTCCAGGTGCACCTACAGCAAGGATGAATAATGAATAGAAGGAAAACCATTGTTTAACAAGAACCTTGTAACAGCCTTCGAACACCATAATTACACTAATTATACAAAGCATTAATACTGAACTAAAGCTAGCATAAACGCCACTATTATTTGTAGTCACCTGGCTCTGTTTGTACTTCACACACTGTTACAGTCAGATGTTTTTATTTGTTATTTATTTAAACATGAAAAAAGTAACAGTGGTTTATATTCAGTGGTCTCACCTTTGGGTCCAACTGGGCCAGTAGGTCCCACAGGCCCCGGATCTCCAGGTAAACCTGCATAAATAAATGCATGAGCTCCTGTAGTAGTGCATTGTTTCTCAGATGTACAGTGAAGATAAACTAGGTGTTATTAGATCACAGATAGACACAAAATCTCTGTTACTGCTATAAATCTGGGCCATACCTCTGTCACCTTTCACTCCAAAGCCTTGAGAACCTGGCTCACCTCTGGGGCCAGGTGGGCCTTCACGACCCCTGATACCTGGTGGCCCCTCCATGCCATGTTCACCTGATCAGACATTTACATACAGACACTCACTCGTACATAAGTCAGACAGATTACTTGCATAATGTAGTTTGACCTGAAGTATTCTCTGTACCTTGGTTTCCTTTCTGTCCTTTAGGACCCTCAGGGCCTGCATGTCCCATTGCACCCGGAGGACCTGAGGTCAAAGGTCACAATGAGTAAAATGACATTGTGATCCCACACAATAAACCTAAACATAAAACACTGGTAATGACTAAAGGAAAAATGTTTATCATTCCTCACCTGTAATTCCAGGGAAACCAGGATCTCCTGTGACAAGTAAAACACGTTTTTGATGATGATGAGAGTTCACAGCAAATGAGAAACATATAGAAATAAAACGGACCAGCAGAATTACAGTTGAAAAATCTGAAAACACTTCTAGCACTAAGTGATTTTGCTTACTGACCTTTAGATCCAGAATCCCCTAAAAAGAATTAAAAATAAACACAAATGAACACAATGCATATGCTTCAATTGTATTAACAATTGATAAGAAAAAGAAAATTATAACTACAATGCTTAAATGAAAATTCTAATATTTGAATTTTACCTTTAGGTCCAGGTAGTCCTCTCTCTCCCTGCACTGAAGATGCTAGAAATGCTGAGACATAATGCAAAAATTCAACGAGCTTGAACATAGTGTGTGTGTGTGTGTGTGTGTGTGTGAATATTTGTGTATTCATGTTGTCTGTGTACATGTGCTGTACCTCTGAATGCCTGTGATTGCATTTCAGCTCTCATCATATTCTGGATGGCCAACTGAAGAGCAGCAGCATCTATTTGTCCTCCGCTCACGGCGCTCCCAAAGCCAAAGCTGGTACCAGCAGTGCCAGCGCCGACTCTGCTCACGCCCCCGCTGAAGCCCGTGCCGGCACCTCCAGCACCGAACTCACTGGTCCCAGTGGCAGCACCAGAACTACTGCCGGTGCTAACACCAATCTCATTGCCACCAGTGGAACCCACCCCAGTACCAGTTGCAATCCCAACTTGTGTTCTGGAACTTGAGCGTCCACGTCCAGCACCGGCGATTAGTGTGATGTCAGTGTTGCTAGTACCTCCGCCGTCCACACTGGTGCCGATGTCATTGGCAGAACCTGACAGCCGACTGATATAAGCAGTCGCGGCTAAAGACTCAGCCTCCAAGGTAGCCACTCGATTTTTCAGCTTTCTCACATCCTCAGCTGAGAAAAGAGCATCAACATTTGTTGAGAGGAGGAGTGCACATTCAGGCAGTGAAACAACCCTCCATCTGTCATCTGACAAACTGATAGTGTTTTCCACATTTGTCTGAAGGAGCTCTGACATCTGAAATGTGGCAATTCAATTCAAAAACATAGATATCTATCTCTACAGTATTTTATTGATTCTGCTTTTATCTTAATTTGACTATAAGCATCTTTATTTATTATTGACTTAATGTACTTTGTCAATTGCATTCACAAATCCAAAATATGTAGTAAATCAGAGTGTAACAATACTCACTACTTACTGTGTAGGTTAATGAATATGCAATTAGCTTGTGCATAAAAACTACAGTGCAAACAAGTAATTAATGAATCTATTAGGTGATTGACATAGAAATAATCTGCAATGGTGTAGTGAGGAACGGTAGTGAGGAACAGGTGAGCTCTGCTCTTTCAGTTTCCTCCCCCCGGATTTGTCAGTGGTAGTATGGGGATCAAACTATAACCTGCCCTGGATCACATGTACACTTACAGTTAAACACTATGTAGGTTACTTTCTACTGCCGACAATAATACAAAACTAAGCCTAAGTAGGACAGTAAGTATATGTACTGTAAAGGATCTACAGTATGAGGCAACTCCACCATTTGTGTGAATGAGTCAGGAACTTATCAGGGTGTTTTCATGTGCATATGGTTCCATGCAAGTAAAAATTATATATAGTGCCTCAACTCAGAAGTTGCAAACATTATACCAGGTTCTTTTTTTCACATTTTGTCAGGATAAATTCACAACACAACAACTCTACTGCAGCAGGAGAACAATCTGGAGCTTCTGAAGCAAGAATTTCTGGAGCTGCTCCACCAACAATGAAAGCCAGACCAACTTTATGGGAGTGGGAGAGTACCCAGGAATCAGATTTCCAGGGAGAGGAGCACATTTACCATCTCACAGCTCTTAGCAAAGTTATGACTACACACCAGCCTGTAAAAGAAGGAACATACTGTTTTTTTTAATTCAAAAATAGTCTAGACCCTGGGGACATCATTGTGGAGCAGCTTCAGAGAGTATCTCATGACTCCTAAGGTTTTATCTTGGGGGAGATTTTTATTTTTTCCTATTGTGAACATTACCCAATGCAATGAGGCCAAACAGGAGTCCCAGCAGGAGCAAGGAGAGGAGGAGAAGACCCAGCAGCCATTTCCACCAGGAGCAACACGCGTCGGAGCAGCAGCAAAACCCTCCTCCTCCAAAGATGCCGCTGTCCCTGTGAATCTCTGGAGACGGAGTAAAAAATTAAAGTCATCATTTTCAAACACTAAATTATTTGTCACTATGTAAATATTAAACAAATGTGATTTAAAAAATACCTGCGTAGGTGGCTTTGTCTTTCATTACAACTCCAGATGATCCATCTGATGAAAGAACATATAGACATTACAGATTTATTTTTATAATCACAGTCATTTTTGTTCTCATAGATGTAACACCCACTCACAGTAAGAGCCGCCTGTCTCTGCCTTCAGTGGAACCGTCTCACTGTAGCTGGAAATAAGCTTCTCTTTCTTTATTGAATCCCCCGATAGTGACCCTGTGAAATTAGAAATACTTTATTCAGCACAACTTTGTATAGTACTTGTTGTATTCAACAAGCTGAACTGGAAACACAACAGCCTTGGTTCACTGGAATTTTGGGAAACTATTTGGATGAAGAAAAAGTTGAGAAATCCCTTTATGATCCATTGTTTCTCCAGAAGGGGGCAGTGAGCATTTGACTCACCTCCTCCTACCCCAGTGCTGCTGCTGGTGAACTGCTTCCCACTGTCCTTAGCCAGAATGAGCATTTCTGCATCCCTCTTGGCTGGAACGTTCTCCTTGTCAGACACCATGAACTTATAGTCTTTCTTATATGCATCATCAGTCTGGGATCGAGTGGCTGACAACAACAACAATAACAACAAGCCAGGAATCATTCTCAGTTTTAGAATTTGGGAATTATTTAGGAAACATTTATTTCAAATAAGAGGGGATTTTAGCAGCTGTGGAGTTACCTGTAGAGACTCCAGAGCTGATGACACCAACACCATTTGACACATTCTTCTGAACACCATAACCTTTTAATACAAACACACACAGGTAAACATTCATATAAGGAAAATGTTAATCGACTGCAAAATATTTCATACTGCTAAGAAAATGTAGAAAATATGCTGTAGTACCCACCTTGGCTGGCATTTACATGGGCTCCACCAGTGGTGAGCACACTGCCAGAGACGGGCGCCAGATTATTCTGAAATCCGTAAACTGTAAACACGGATGCAGGACTTGAGATGATTAAACCAAAACCATGACTCAATCATTCCTTACTACATTACAGACAAGACCAGGTAAAGGGATGTTTGGCCTCACCTGACAGGGAGGAGGGTGCGGTGTGACTGAGCGGCGAGGTTCCTCCTGACATGTTGTTAGTGCTGGCCTGGTACTGGTAGTTGCTGGTGCTGCCAGTGACCCCCGTGGTGGAGGCGGACGGCAGCGTGGCGGTGGACCAAGTGAAAGATGGGAATATAGCATCCAGTGTGTCGTACTGGCCTGACCGCAGACTGGTGTCATAGTGGCCTGATCTCAGACTGGTGTCATATTGGCCTGATTTCCCACTGATACCATATTGTCCTGACTGCACACCAGTATTATACTGGCCTGATTTCAGACTACCACCATACTGGCTTGATTTGACGCCAGTATCAAACTGTCCTGATTTCAGACTGGTATCATACTGGCTTGATTTCACATCAGTGTTATACTGACTCGATATCAGAGTGACATTATATGGGCCTGATTTTACACCAGTATCAAACTGCCCAGCTGACACTCTGGTATCATACACACCTGATGTACCAATGGTGTGAAATCCATCTGCTCTCACGCCTGAGCCAAATGATGTTAAATCTGCAGGAGAGAAAAGACAAATGTCAATGTGTCTCATACTTAACCCCAAATGTTTTATATTTAAGTCAGAGAACTAAGGATTTGTTTTTCTGGAAAAGAAATCTCTAGCACATTTAACAGCATTTCAGTTTGGAAAGTATTTTAAGGAATCCTGAAAGACTCTTTTGTCTATACAGATAAAAAAATATCTGCAATTCTGGATTTATACAAGCAAACAAAAATAATTTCTCTTTCAGAAAAAAAAACTGATGTTTAGCACATAAGAGACAAAGTGTGGCCATATGAAAACATATGTATCTGTGGGATGGATACAATGAATGTGCAGGTGTGTGACTCCGGTGAGGGTACATGCCTGACTGAGATGCCACAGAGACCGTCTTGGTTTCCACGCCAGCCTTTTTTGGGACAGGCAGGGACATGGAGGCATCAGAGGAGCGAGTGGGGCTGAGGCTGTTGGAGCGTACCTTCAACAGCTTCTTCACGTCATCCAGCTCCGTCCCTGCAATTCCATAGTCACACACAAGCTTCACGATAAACACCTAAAATGATGATCCGGTGTCTTGTTGATGTCGTTAGTCTTCCATCTTAATTAGAAGATTTGTTTTATCTCCTTACAAGATGGTAATTTTACTTTCACAAACAGCCATAAAATCAACACAACACCTACAGTAACAATACTGATACTTTCAGTTAATCTTCAAGGAATATGAGTGACATATGTAGTATCTTCCAACAAATCTGCCTATGTGTTTTGTGAGGTGTCTTTCTGCCCAAGCATGCTCAATATTTTTATTGAAATCAAATAAATAAGTATTGAGGTTTTTTATTTATGTAAAAGTAGAACTGGCTTATTATAAAAAATATTCTATTAAAGTAAAAGTACTGCATTCATAATTTTACTTTTGTGGAGGTAAAATATGAGCAGCAAATGTACTTTAAGTATAAAAGTTAAAAGTAGAATGGTCCCTGTTATAGTGTTATGTGATGAATGGATTATTGTTGTTATTACAGAGCCATTACTGTGCAAGCAGCATTTTAAGATTGTACCTAGAGGAGGTAACTACTACTGGGCTGCTCGATCTGTAATAATAGATTTTATTCTATGAACTGATCGTGTGTTCTGTCTATAAATCCTTGATCTTAAAAGTCATCTTCTATCAAATAAATGCAATGGAGTAAAAAGTACAATATGTCTCCTGAAAGTGTAGTGAAGATGATTAAATAGCATAAAATGAAAGTACCTCAAAATTGTACTACTTGAGTAAGTAATTACATTCCACTTTTCATTACTAAGGGTAAAAATATTAAATACTCCTTCCACCAGCGCTGGTGGAAAATAAGTTTAACAGTGAGACACAGCTGAGGTACAGCAGGGTTAAGGTGGCACAGAATGACTAACTGTCGAAAAACGTGGCCTAAATAATTGCAGCTCTACACTTTCATCAGCAGGGGGAGTAATCAGCATCTGTAAAAGTGACTCTTTTCTCTCCATGCTTTGCTTCTTTTTTCTGCAAACAGTGACTCATGTCTACCATTGTTTCCTCCACAGATCTGTACCTTAACTTCTTCCCCACATACACACAAACCTATTACTCTCATGGTTCTCACCCTTTTCTTTTCACTGATATATGTCTGGGGAACTGCACATGTGTTTCCAATTGAAATTTCATGGACATAAACATGGATGTGAGGAGCTGAAAAGAAGGAATGTCCTTTCCGTGTTACACTGAATACTGGGGGCCAAAGCATTTGGTTGCAACATAATTCAAAATATACGCTGCTCTGAAGTGACCCTGCACCATTGAAGTAGCTATTTGAATGAGCACACTCAAAGATGCTTTGTTACTTTATCAGGAATTGCATAACCAACAGTGAATGGATTCAAGTGGTCTTACATCTGGAGGCAGTGGGAGAGGCACTTTGTAACCGGACTCTGATCTCGCTCTCTGGAATAAAATCACAACACACAATGGACAAAGGAATCCTGATTTAGTGAAAAGCAAACCAGGACAATTCAGTGTCAGATGGTGTAGAAATAATGTAATGAAAAGGGGACAAACCACTACTGAATACCTCTGCTTTCAGTTCTCCCTCTTGTGGCGCTGGAGCCTGAATGTTAAAAAAAAAAAAAGTAAATAAATAAATACACATATAGACACACCCTGAGGATACAGCTGGAAAAATATTGTACACTCATAAAGTATATAACCCTACACAGATGTCACTCTCACTTACAATAGTTTCCATAATCTTTGCGGGTAAATTCTGGAGAAGAATTTGCACTGGAACTTCCTAAAAAACACACACACACAATAGTTTAGCAGAACTATAAACAGTGCCCTCGTGCCCAACTGTTTCCTTCACTTTTTCATGCCTCTGCTACGAGGCCCCCTGATGCCAACTGTGCAACACAGGATCTCACCGTCATAACCTCCTGAGTGGCTGGATATTTTCTTCTTCTCCCGGAAAACTGGTGACAGGCCTCCTGCTGAGCCAGCGATTTGTGCTCTCCTGGCACCGCCCGACGAGCTGGATCGTACTTTTGACACCGAGCTCACAACATAACTGCCTCCGCCTCCACCTACACTTCCGTACCCATCTCGGTCGATGTAGCCCCCCCCTCCATCGCCTCCTCCTGAGGAGTCTCCTCCGAGGTAAACTCCTGAGGAGGAACTGTAGCTGCCGGTGTTCATACCTGCAGAGGCTGGAGGGAACATGAAAACAAGTTATTTTTGGATTTCCTGCAACCAGATCATCTCACAAATAGGAATATGCCTGAGTCACATGAAAGTGACCTGGAGTCAGCGGTGGAGTGTAACTACACTACCAGTCAAAGGATTATCCCAGTCCGTTCAATGGGGAAAAGCATCCAAACATTTGACCAGTACACAAGGACAAATTTGAAGTACTTATATTTTACATAAGTATTTAGAAGTCAGTATAATGGAAGAAGTATTCAGGTTCTTTAATCAAGTAATACCACACTGTAAAAAAATATTTCCAGAAAATGATGGAAATAGAGTTCATGTTCATTATTAACTTTGATCATAGACATAAGAAATGCCATTAACAATTCAAAGTGACACCTTTAAATGTTTAATTTATAAAACCTCAACCAATTATGACAGTAAAATGCAACTTTTCCATCAGTAATATCAATTTAATGCCATATGATTGTGTGACACTCATAGGGTCCATTTTCTGTATATAAGCTGTATATACAGCTAGCTGATGATAATAGTTACATAGCTTCTTTTATTTACAGATGCATTAACTAAGATTTTACACATTGTCTGAGAAATCCAGTGAAAATGGAACAGGACATGGTGGGAGCTCTTGTCTGCTAAAACAGAAACAGTGACTGTCACATAAAGAGGCCACATTCTTTTGCACAGAGAAAGTGGGACAAAGAAAGAGCAAAGCCAGGATTAACACTAGTTTGGCTTTTAAGATGGAGAATGTTAGAGACAGCCAAAGTTCTCCAATTAGATTCAGTATGGCGTTCTTCCTTCCAGATGTGTTAGCATCTAGCATCTTATCCAACCTTCAGTCTTGCAATATTTGTCAGAAGACAAATCCACATCTTCCCAATTCTGACCCATGAGTGTAAATCTGTGCTCACATGAAGAGAAATAAGTTCCACCACTGCTCTGGGTAAAGACATTCTTCTCCAAGCCCAGCCCTCCAACACTGCTGGACATATTCCTGTGATTTGATCCGCTGGTTCCCTCTAGCAACAACACAACAAAACAAGGAGAAGTGGTTACTCATCGGGTACTTCCTTTAGAAATGCTCAACTATAATTATTGTGTTATGTTTTTAGTTTACTGGCAGTAATCAGAGTGAGCACGACCGAAGAGAGAGAGACACTCACTTGGGGGCAGAGACGTCAGCCTGGTCGTGGAGGTTATAGTTTCAGTCACACCTGAGGAAAAGAAAGAAAACATCACCGTGTGTACAGCGCAGTCTATCTTAACTCCTGTATGTTATTCACTCTTACTTATATTAAACCCAACAGGCAGATGTGGAGTGACTGTCATGGTTTTTCACACTTCCAGAGCTGAATATATGCGACACTGATAGACAATGTTGACGAGGTTAGAGTTACTGTGGGTCAATATGCAATAACAAATGCCTTTATCAGTGGATAACAAATAACTGACTAATGTTTTCTATATCAGTTAGAATCCATTAATAAAGTTGTTTACGCTCAAGCAGAACAGTTGCTCAGTCTTTTAGCTCTTTAACTCATCAGAAAGACCCCCTGACAAACTGTCTGACCTCTGACCTTCTTGGACCACAATCAACAACTTAATTTACAGCTTATTAACATTTAGGAGTACAGACTTAATGGATTAATATTATCATCATTATAAGAAATATTATGGTATTTAATGACTAACTTTTGCAGTTGACTTAAAAAACTAAAAAACCCACAACCTCTTATGGTGACACAAAGTCTTTCTATTTAGCATTTATAAATAGTATACACTGTAAATGAGACAAGGACTTTTATCGTCATTTACTTGAAAGTTGAAAGAAGAATCAGAGAACGTGAGTTTCTCCCCCGTCCAGGCAATTTACTAAGCGAACTCGTTGCACTGAGTTTTCAATGGTATGGTAATGGTAAGTGGTATGTATAGCAACTAGTGAGGTCCCTGGTCTACAGATCCTAAAATTGTCCTGTACTTATTTGGCTCTAACTCCACTACAATACCTGAACTAACCCTCAGACCCAGTGACCCCAAAATGCCCTGCATATAAGTCGATGTGAAGCATGTCAAGAGTTCATGTTTAAAATACACATATTCTCAGCTGTAAAACAAATTCCTAGGATGTCAGTGTTATTCATATCCTACAGCCACATGGTACTCTGGGTCATGTTATGTCAGGTCCTGACTTGGGAAATGTTGAGACAGAGACACAACCTCTATTAACATTCTGTAAGTGGGAGATTAAAATAAGATAAATCTTAAAAATCTTCAAACAATAAGCATTTATTAAATGGTTTATAACACACTTAAATGTAAGCAATATATCGTAAGCAGATAAGTCTTTATTATTGTATCAACATCTAACTCCTCTTGTGGACACCCACAGATGGAGGGTGTCATATAAACAAATAAGGAATAATAATATAATAAAACTGTTGTAACAATATCAAATATGTCTCCACAGCAGAATAGTTAACAAACACTGGACGTTAACAGGCATTTACAAATATTCTTATAGCCACACATAACTACATTCATCAAGGGCTTTGTACTGCTTTAAAATGGTAAATTAGAGGATATAAAGTGTTACCATTTATGTTACTAACATTAATAACCTTTTCATAACCACCTGACTATAAATTACTTACCAGCCAGAGTGATTTTTTTACAACTTGATATCCTAAAAGTTACTTCTTGTTAATGGCTTATTACTGATTAATAAAACATAAGTAAATTTTTTAGAGTAAAAAAAAAAGTGCCTAATAAGACAAGAAAGTAGTAAAAAGTCTGAATGTGGAGTCTAATCACGTGAATTTGTAAATTTCAAGATCAAGTTCAGGTTTATTCAGATAACGCACTAGATTCTTGTCTGTCAAAAAATGTGTATAAGTTTTTGCATTTGCTTTGACGTAATTTAGTACAAGAAACACTTCGTGGAATTTTCCAGAGCTTGAGGCTAGTTCCTGCAGACAGACCTTATCCACTTGTCAAGAAGATTCTTTAGTGTTTATCATAAGACTTACATGTGGATTAACAGCTAAACCATCTCTATGAATGCACTGAAAGAGTTCTGGAAAGTGGGCCTCTGTGCTAAGATTTGTTTTGTAAAATTATGATCTAAGATTAAAAACATGATTTTTACTTTTTTTTTTTATTTACTCTTGACAGCTGTGCTGTGGAGCAACTAATTATAGAGACATTCTCTATTAACATCTAAGTGAATCAGAATCAGAATCTGCTCAAATGTGTCTGGTCTTTGGTCTCTAGACTCAACATGCATGTAGACATTTGATCACCTTGTGAAATATTAATGTGGAAAGGGAAATCAGTGAAATTAAAAGCTTGTGTAAATTAGGTAACGATGAGCTGGAGGCAGATGACTGAGATCTGTCACAAATGTCTTCCACTAGGAGGTATCTTGTTCTCTAGCTGCAGCTAGATTCAATTACAGATCATGTAAATACCATTTCAATCTGCCTCCTCTTCCTCCTTCTGTTTAGTGACTTCTGCTTGTTTCAGGAACATGGCTGACATCTGAAGGCGACAATACTTTTGCTGCCATTGCTCCAACAGCTTCCAGTAAAGTCTTAGAGGAGCCAAATCAGTCTCAGAAAATTACCTTAAAACTAATTTGTTTGGGCTTTTTTACATCCAAAGTTTATTCCCTCTTTGTCTCTACTTTCTAAGCACTGGTTTGAAAAACCTTCCATAAATAAGGTTTCCTAACTTTTTTAGCATGAAACAAGAAGAGAGCAAGAGGATACATGTTTCTCTGTTACCACCAAACATATGAACAGGCATTTCTTGACCTCTGCTTCTCCATGTCAGTAGTCACTAGGCAAACATGACTCGGTTTTTTTATTTGGGCTATGACAACAGCAGGAAACCCCAGAAGATGACTTACACCCTGAGAAATAAAAACAGACACCAGTGAAGACATGCTGCGACTTTAGTGATAGGAGAAAGAGAACAGAGAGAGATCCAAAAAGAGAGATTCAGCCATGAAAAGGATGCCATGGAATCTAAAAATAACTACATGGAAGGTGTTTTAAAGATGAATTTGCACCTGTCATTTAGCTTTCATTTCTTGAGAATAAATGAAAGCTAATTCATGTTGCTTGTGTGGTCAGAGACATTACACTAAACCTCTGAAAATAAAACCACAAATATCGCATTCATCTACAGCTGCAAGTGTGAAAGTGTCTGTGTTATCTCAGTGAACTGATCCTTTAACCTCATTAAAAAAAAAAAAAATCAAGAACTCTCACCCCTTTCTCCCGACAAGCCTCCTGAGAAGTCCATCTCTCTTGTTAACTCCTCCATCCCATCTTATCTGGTGAGATGATGATACAAGGTTGACCATGATCATGCACACACTGTGCCACCTGTAGTGGCATTTGAGCAAACACTTGATAGGAAAAATGTCACAAGTTAGGCCAGGAGTCATATGGGTTAAAGACCAGGCTGCTTTGATCTGATGTTTACTGCTCAATTTGAAATTTCATGCCACTGAAGACAGGAAAAAATGCCATCACATCAATCTCATGATCATGTTTTCAATACCACACACTAATATTTTAGTAGATACAGTTTTCCCTTAAACATCCTGCCTTTAATGATCTTTCAGAAGTAGAAATTCTGCAGTAGACCCAGGATAGATCCACACTCACCTCTGAGCTACACTGGACTTAAAAACAAGTAACTTTCCAGATGCATTTCAATCTCATGTGAACAGTCAGTACCACAAGAAGGGCTCCACACCCTATAAAGCATCATCTATAGATTTCAATAGACTTTGTATTTATTTTGAGCCTCTGAAGACCAAACTAACAAAAGAACAAAAGAGCCCAGTGGATCACTGCACAGCTCTGAAAGGCCATCCTCCCACCACACCCTGCCAACCAACAACATTCAACTGCATGTGCTTCATGTACAGCACACACACAGACGTTTAGAAACAGTGAAGCAGAACCAGACACCCAAAGATATATGGCACCCCCTATCCTTCATTGTGCTGAAATCACTATTTGTAGCCTGTAAACTGCAACAATCCTCAAAGCTTTTCAGCTTCTTCATTTCATTAAAGCTTGTCCAACGCTCGTTATTATGTCTTTAACTGCTGTGAACCGCAAATAAAAATTGATGTCACATAAAGCTGATGCTGCAGCACGGCCGGGTTCTGTAATATATTTAGAGGGATGTAAATAGCACAGCAAAAATACCTGTAAAACTATCCTGAGACCAACAGACTACAGATACCACCGGAAGAAAGATGAGCCCCCCCGACACCTCCAGCTGGGACTTTTTTAGACAAACTAAAAAGTTCTTGTAATAGGCTAATGGATTTTATGCAAATCCATTACATAAAGTCTGCAGCCCAAAAAGCAGCCCGTCACCACAGTCCCAGTTGTTAGAGCAGAGATGCAACAGCCAGGTGAGAATAAACATCTACAACATCCAGCATAAACAACTTTTTTGGAAAAAGGAAAGAAAGAAAGAACGGTTTCCATGTTATTCCAGCGTAAAGTCCATATAGTCCTACCTTCAGCCAACAATCAATCAAATCCCGACTCCTCTCAAGACAGACTGACTGATCGTGTCCACTGGTCCACTGGGGGAATTACGTGTTTATATAAAGTTCATGCGCCGTGGTGGGATGTTCTTAAAGTCCTCGTTCCCTTTGTGCCTTTTCGCTCAACTTTCCCAGGCAAGTCAAAACACAGATTTGGGCACGGGTCCCAGCCGCGCCCATCAGCGCTGGAGCTTAACAGGCAGGTGTAGCAGACCACACGAAAAGTTGAATTTAAATTTTAAAAAAACAGCGCCTGGAGGAACCATTAACCATTAGAAAGTGAAGTGATCAGCTCCTCCTCCTGCTGCTTAGTCACAATTTTTTCGAAAACTGGTAAAGGGGGGTGGAAAGCGGTGTTTGGGGGTGCTTTTTTCTTTTTGGGATTGTTAAGAGTGAACCCATGTCAGGGTCTGCTGATTTACTGGGTGCACCAAACCCATCCCATTGCCGCAGGAACACATCTGGTGCGCACATTGGTCAAAGAAACAAAGCATTTAGTCTATACGTATTCAGACAATGTGGTATCATGCAGTATTGTGCCACATATACCGTATTTTAAAAGCAAAAACAGCATGCAAATCTGAATATACTTGCAAAAGTAACTAACTAATCTTTGCACAAAAGGCAGCTCTGCATGTTTGTACAGCTGTTGAATGATTGGTTTCCTCTACTGAGATTAGGATAGACGACGCGCCACGAGCACATATGAGAGAATATAAGAGCTGAATTTATGTGCAAGATCATAATAAAGGCAGCCTATCCGTTAATTTGCATTTATGCAACTTTGGGCCAAATTAGATGCTTTATTCCTCCAGTGGCAGCCACAAGCACCAGTAGAAACCTTCACCCACCACACCCTGTGCAGACATCCACCCACCCCGCATGACTCAAAGCGAGCATGACTCCAGTCTGCTTAAATGATGGAAAACAAATGGCCCCAAGGACAGAGGAGGAGGAGCTGCTCCACTCACATCTACATGCAAGTTTTAAAAGAGCCAAATCCAGCAGTAAGAGGCTGGTTTAAAGCAGATTCCACCATGGTGATCCAATAAAAAGGAGGTGACTGGTCTGTGCAGCCTGTTGGATAAAGCACACTCATGCTTGTGGATAACAGCTTCCAGATAAGGGCTCTGTTATTTCTCTAGAACAAGAGGGCAGCAGTTGCAGAAGTGTCCAAATTAGGAGCCCAGCAAGTTCATAAGGAGTGCATTACATAACAATGAGCTCAGCCATTATATCTTTGTTAAGATAATGTGACATGTACATAATGCTGGTTCACTGTAAAAATGATTGTTCACACTAGAGTGTTATAGTTTTCCTACAGTCTTCCTCAGGTAAACTGGAAACCATTGCTCATTGTGCTACATTACAAGAACGGAAAAAACTCTGCACTTAACACAGCTCTATCACAGTGTCTGGTGATATCCCCTTCAGGCACAGCTTCTTTCCACTCAGACAACATGTTGTTAATCCGGATGTTTGGACATTTTTAAAGAGATAAAGCTGACATTTGTCTTTTTATGGATGTCACACGTTGTTCTAAGTTAAGCTGCTGAAACTCTGGTAAAATATCTTCTCAGAAAAAACAGCAGCAAAATTCCAGGAGGGCACTTGGTGTGCAGTCAGAGCAAACAGAGGCAACTTGAGACTCACTGGATTTATCTGTGTATATATGTTCAGTAGGTGCAGACTTGGCTTACAGTGGTGGAAAGCAATAAAGATAGGCATGATGAACTCATCAAAATTTACACAATACTTTGATATTTGACTTTTTTGTCTTGCTTGCAATGAACTAGGGTCTTTATAAAACATTTTCATATTAATTATTTGAACCTCATTGATTCAAACTAATTACTAAACCAATTAATTACCAATAGGTTGAGCTGAAACTGAAAAATAATGCAAGTGTATTTCAATTAATCTCTTAAGTCATTTTTTAAGAAAAATCCCCAACCATTACCCAGTTCCAGTTCCTAAATTGTGAGAACCTGTTGCTTTTCTTCATCTTACATAAAAGCAAACTAATACTTAGGTATCTGGGTGTTAGCTAGGCAAAAAAAGCTATTTTATATTGTGACCTTGGAAACTGCAACAGCTGCTTTTCATGATATGAGCCAAACCAAAAATAAATTGATTATTAAGAACATTTTTCATGAAAACTGAAATTATTAAACTATCAGTTGCAGCTCCACTAATATTCTTTAATGCTCATCATATATATATTAAAATAAAACAAATATGAATGGACTGACAGAATGATCTAAGAGAGAAACGTTTGTACCATGCGGCCAAGATGCAAAAACTATTATTTTTGAAAGGAATGCAGGTTTGGGTTTATGTGGTCAACATGCAGTATTTTATAATTACTTCAATCTTTGACTGTGAAATAAAACATCTCTCATTCAGAGGGATATTTATCAGTGTTGTACAATAAGTAAAATAATCATCCAACTAGCACAACAATCAGTAGGCTATACAGTAGGTCACCCTGCCATTTTGAAAGAATTTTAAGTTCTAAGTCATAGGCCTTTTTATAGAAAACATTTTGACATGCTGCACTAGGAAAATCACAGGAATGAGTAATGAAGTTAAAGAGCTTTCGTTATAAGGGTCCTGGCATTATTAATGCTGACTCACTGTTGTGTCTTGCTGGAACATTTAAACAGATCAGAGCCATTGTTAAGGTTACTAGTAACACTATTAGACCAGACTGCAAGGGGCCTAAAAAGCCCCAGGTTTGCGGCATGACAATTGGTTTTAGCAGTTTTTCTCACATTTATTATGAAGTTGCACCACTGAAAAACAATGAGGAAGGTTCTGCATTAGGTAATTTTGTGGCTGTGTCTTGTGTGTGTCAAAGTGAAGTTTACAGCTTTTTATTATGCCACCACTAAAAACCATGTTATGCACACCTGGAAGATAATGTAAGGAAGTGTTTGCAGATGATACCTTGGCACCACATAAAGGGATTTTACCACACAGAGATACCACAAATAACGCAGCTACGCTGCATTAGCTACCACACAGATACAGTAACACAGAGTAGAACTGGAAATCAAAGTTTACCCCCAAATGCCACACCTTTATCAAGTGATACCAGTGCAGCCTGTGCACCTCGGGGCACAGGGCAGTCACGGCACCTCCACTAGAAACAAGACTCTCCCTCACAACATAAACTATATCTTTCTAATATATCTTACTGCTGACCAAAATAGTAAGAGGAATTAAAAGCCTGCACAAACATTACACAAGTCCATATGTATGAGCGTCCAGTACCTGCAGTTCATAAGAGTTGGCCTCATTCCTTTTCACACAGACTCTAGATTCTATGAACCCTAGCCACAGTAAGCACAGATTTTCATGTAAACTATTCTAAAGTTTAAAAAAAAAAACAGTCTCATGACTCATCCATAGTAATTATCTTCAACCTTCAGTCATTCAAGATTCAAACATATAAAAAGTAAAAAAGTCCCTAGTTCCATGGGGTGTGTAATATCATACTGCCAAGTAACCTACTGATGTTCAAGTCTAGGCAGCATCCTCTTTTAATTCACACCTTTCTCCTCGGGGCTATAAAACTTTCAATCAAAATGTAGGACATCAGAAGTCTCAAAACAACCTTAAACTAAATGCAACGATCTGAAGGCATTTAAATCAATCCTTTATAGCAATGAATCAGCTGATGAGAAGAGATGAATCACAATATGACTCAACCCTAGTAACAAGTAACCGAATAACACCGTTTCAACACTGAACCTTGCTTTTTTTAAATTTACTTTTACTTCCCTTCAGCTTTTTCATTTTGTGAAAGTCCAGTTAGATAAATGTTTCTCCTTTTAATCCCACTAGAACAATCACAGCCAATATTGCTCTATTCTAATTTTAAATGCATTAATATTATATTTTACTCTGTTTAATTGTCCTGTAGTTAATTTTTTTTAAAGTTCAGAAAATATAGTTCCATCAAAAGGTAATTTTGTACAACTTTACCTAAAAAAAAAATGGAGATGATGAGAAGCCATTTTGGTTTTAGGTATGTGGAATAATATGGAAATATTGGGCTTTTGGTGGTGCGCTTTTGTCTATTACTGTGTATACTGTGCCCGTTTTGTCCTATGGCCCATTTCAACTACAGTTCCCATGAGCCTATTTGGTTATACGTCATCAAATGCTGTCCAATCGCAGACATTTGAGGGTTTCTTGAGCCGAAAAATAAAGTTTTCAAATCGCTCAGATTTATAATTTATTTTTAGTAAAAACTCAGTTAGTTGGTCACCTGATAATGCGATAATGTTAATCAACATGTGCTTTAACGGTTTGTATTAGTTTAGTTTTTTTCATAGGCATTTTTGTATTTGTTTATCAGACGGAATATGACTAGCTGGCTAAGCTAGCTCAAACCAAATTTCACCAGTTTGCATGCATGAGATTATTAAGTGTTACCGATGGAGAGCACTCCTAAAGCAGCCAAACCAAAGCCAGAGTATTCGTCACCTTGTGATGCAATGGATTCAAGCCCCTGTGAATACAAAGAGGAAAAGGTAGGCTGTACATTTTGCTTGCATGTCACTTATCAGGTAATTGAGCATTGTTTTACCAGGTTAATGTCACGTCAAATGTGCAGTTTTAATAAGTAATCTAATACTTAATGATTCATAAAGCTGCAAAGATTAATATATTACTCAGTTGAAATACATTAATTACCATAACCTAATAATTGTTTTAGTAATTTTTAAGCAAAATTGTCAAATAAGAGGATTTGATGTTTTCTTGTAACACTAGATAAAAGATAAGATAGAATAAAATTAATATCTCCAGATTCTGGACTGTTAGTGGGACAAAACATGACATTGAAGATGTCACCATAGTCTGTGGGAAATTTCCCACAATTTTTTTGATAACAATAATCCATAGTTGCAGCCCTACTAGTATCACCTGTCTATATGCTGTGTGCCCTGACATTCATTCATTTATCACTGTCACCAACACAGTTTCATCAAAAGCTGAGCTCCTCACTGAAGGAGAGGCTGAAGAGATCGAGGCGCTCCTTCACTTCTCCCTCCTCTGTGGCCAAACGCCTTTGTGTTGATGATTTGGAGGAGGGTGGCCAGCAAGTTTCAGCAGATCCCCAGGAGACAGTTAGTAACCATCTACTCAGGCACAGTGTTGATGTAAACAGGAATGCAGTAAGATCAGGGAGTGAAAGCTTTTCTGGACCCATTCCTGAACCAACACATCCTTCTGAAGAAGACTATGCACAACTACAAGACCAACTCAGAAAGGAGGTTAAAGAAAAAATGGAGACTCTGCGCAGACTCAAGATGGTTAAAATGTACAGAAGCAAGGTATCAGCTACCTTTAAATTATCTGGGCTAGATTTTGTTAGCCAGACTAAAAATGTTTATTTTAAATGACACATTTCCTGTCTCTCTCTCCTTAGAATGACTTAACACAGCTCCAAACCTTGATTGACAAGTGGCGGAGTTGTGCTCAGGCTGCACTGTATGAGCTCCAGTCAGATGTCCACGTAGAAGGACAAAAGGCCAGTCTGTCTGAGCTTATTGACCTCTTTGGCCTGGATGACAGCATTCTGCACTTTGACCGCACAGAGGAGGACTTCACTACCTGATAATGTGCCTTGGGGAAAAAAACAACTGTATTATCATTAGCCTATGGAAAAGCACTGCAGGGGGACAATCACATTTCAAATATCCTGAATTCACTTGCTGTTTTATTTGTTTCTGCTACAGTTTTCATTCAAAGCTTAAGTTGTAAATTTCATGGTCAGTTTACTTAAGACCAAATAAAATTGTGTCATCTGTTGAAGAGAAGGCTTTGCTCAGTTGTGATTCAGCTTATCAAGTGAAGGGAAGTTCTTCATCCTCAGACGCTCAAGTTCTGCCCAGAGGAAAGCCAGGTTTTCCGCTTGTGCTCTGGCAAGGCCCTGCAAGTTCTTCTTCTGAACAATCTCCTGGTAGCGCTCTTCTGTTTCAGCAGCCTGATTTTCCTCTGATGCTAGACACCAAAGAAACCACATTATCAGCCAGAAGAGGCTCTAACCCCCCCTGTGCAATTTGTCCAATTAGAACAAATGGTTATTTTATTACCAGTTTCTTCATAGATGTGTTTCCTCTCTGCCACAGTTGCCTGCATATCAGGCAGCTGCTGCTCTAAAATTGCATTCTTCTCAGCTTTCATTGCTGCCTGCCTGTTAAGCTGTTCAATTTTTTTAATGCGATGCTGCACGTTCTGTAGATGACTCTGAAAACAGAATATAGCTTCCATACTAACTCAGAAGATACATAATGTAGAGCTGATCAATGAGATTGCATTGTTACTTTTCTGTTACCTTTTCCTGGAAATCTATGGTTTTCTTCAGAACAGAAACTTGCTTGGATACACGGCTGTATCGATCTGTCCTGAGGAGATACTGGAAAGAAAAGGAAAAACAACTGACCTGTATGAGGTGACAAATGAAACAGAAAAACAGAAGGGACAGCAATATAAAATGTCTCAACTGGTTTTTCTATCAAGTGTCCACTCTAGGTATTTTAATGAAAGATCCCGCAACACTTGTGGCAAAAATGATTCATCATAAAATGTGCCAGAGTGCTCAGGATGGATTTGTTTAGAGTATATTTAGTGCTTTTCTCTCTCAAGGTTTCAGGAGCCTGAACAATAAGAGGAAACTGCATGCCACGCCTCAGCAGAGCTACCTGAACCTTTCAGCAGAGGAAACTGGAAATAAGGCCTGAAGGCATGTTTTGTGTGTGCCATGCTTGACTTGTTGAAGACATGATGATGGGTGAATCATTTGATCTTTATGTATTTTCTCATTGCTCAGCCACCACCTACATGTAATATTTTATAGCCCTAACTCAAAATTTTTGATGTTAAAACTTTGAAACCAGAAACGCGTCTTCCTGTCAACTTTTGGTGGTCTGTATTCGACTCGACTACCTGTTAACTCCTTGGATTGGCATTTGCAGCCAAATGAAGTGAAAAAGCTTTTCTGTTTTCACAGAATCTTTTTTGGGAACAGTTTTAAGAGATGAAAAAAAAAGGGTGGGGAACCTGAATGAATAGGGTGTGTTTCTGTGATAACAAAAGATTATCCGTCTGTACTCAAGAGACGAACAATTTTCTGCTCACAAACCATCTGACACTGCCAAAACCAAAATACCTGTCTTGCTATCATCGACTGAGGCTTGGCCAGAAATGCTGACATTTCACCCCAAATACAGTTGTTTGCCAACAGATGCTAGACTTTATTTCTGAAAACCTTTGACACATGTCAGAAATATCTTCAGGTTAATTTCTATTCACTATTTTCTAGCATTAGTTACTTATTTTCTTAATAAGCTGGTACTGGTACAAGCTGGAGCTAAAAAGGCTGTATTAGGGTGTCTTAGGATGCTGAATACACTCACATCCTGTTGCTCCTCAGAGAGTCGTAACATCTGGATGTCCCATGCCTTAGTACTGAGGTCCTCTATCTGCATCCTCTTCATCTTGTGCTCCCACTCCAGCTGAATGATGCCCTTGCGGAAGTCTTTGCACTCCACCATTGTAGCTATCTTCAGCTGACCAAGCATCTGATCATAACAGATAATCATATGACAGACACTTTCATAACCAGTGTATCTGACCACCATGTGGATCTCCTTTTATCAAACCAAAAATTGTTAGTGTTGTATTTAATTAAGTGACAAGGGTATGTGCAGTTGTGATGCCTTGCATATCTTTGTATTTAGATCCATTATAAAAGTACACATCCTGTTGAGTGCCTGTGTGTCTGGTGGTAAAGTCTGACCCTGATGGTTCTGTTGAGGTCCTCCACCACACTCCTGTGGAGAAGTACAGAGTCCGTATAGTCAGCTGTCAGGTCTGTGGTAGATGCCTCCACCTGGCCCTGTTTGAGAAGGACCTGGACCATGATGTCTTTGTGAAAACGAATCTTCTCCTTATGAAGACTAGAAGAATGTTGGATATCAAAAACCACTGGTGGATTTGAGTTTAAAAACTAATATTATTTTTTTCTTTATGTCACCTTTTACTATTTTCTGTATTTTGAGCATTTGTTTATGGTCAAAGGTTACAGGGGCAGACAAATTTAAGAAGTACCCAAAAAAAGTTGTGTTTGTTATTTGCTTATAATCAGACAACATCACAGTCGTACCTCTCAAGTTTGTCAGAAAGATTTTTAATTTCCTGCT
>NW_018127883.1:556682-580614 GCF_001952655.1 Monopterus albus | reverse complement strand
TCCTGCTGAGCTGCTGTATCCTCATATTTCCTCTTCTGTAGGAACGCCTGCATCTCAGCAAGAGTCAAAGCTTGAACTTTTATCTGCAAAGGAAATGTCCAACAAAATACTTTCAAGAATTTGGTAAAGGTTCCTTAATCTGTTTAATAGCCAGGCTGGGATGAGTACTACAATGGTGGTGTATTATAAAAACATTTGAAAAAGATGCAGTGATGGAGAAGCTACATCTATGAATTGGAAAATCCTTGTTGATAAGTGCAATTAAAAAGGTAAGTCTGTAAAGGAACTATGAATGCTATGCTAAATTAACATTTCTAATATGAAATGGCTCTGCATACAGTAAGTAAAGGGAGGGGCAATGTTACGCTGTATTTCCAGTGAGCCTGTCCTCACGTTACCTTTTGTTCACTCTCTACTTTAGTTCTGCGGACAAGGCAAAACCTCTCCCAGATTGATGGGTTCAAGCCTTCTGGCATGTTGTCTGGAGTATCCAGCTCCTCCATGGCCTTCAGCATTTTACATAGTGTATCAGTAGCCAGAGAACCACACAGATGCTCCTCTTTAAATGGGTTGGAGTTGTTGTCAGTCTGGGTCCTCATCTTTTGAATCCTGAGGTGTAAAAACTATGTAGGAACTTATAACTCATGAAGTTGATATCAAATGATGCAAATGTCTACATAACGATTCATGTTTGTAATTATACTGCAAGATTAACAAACCTGGGTCTACGCTTGAATAGCTTATATAGATGATCAACCACATGGGCTGGAACATCAAAGAACTCCTTCCTGAATTCTTTGTCAAGAACCTTGGGGGAAACAGATAATATTTTATGTGCATAGCCATTTCAAATCAATTTCAGTATTTTGTCAGCAGTCTTACTTTATCCTCAGCTACAATGCTGTCATAGTTCTTGTGAGACAATTCTAGTTCTTCTTCATGCCTCTTCACCTCCTCCCCAATTTCATCCTGTCAGAGAAATACAAGTCAATTAGAGGAGGGCAGCATGTACGGGAAATAGTGACTGGTAGTCTTGAAGCCTAACAAATGAGCACAGGCTAGCTCTTGCAAAACATGCCTGGGAAGATGGTGAATTAGACTTTGGAAGAACAGCACAAAGCTTCACTCAGGTATCTCACAAAGAACAGAATCTGAAGCTGGCAGTAATAAATTCCTCCAGCATTACTGTGTGTGAGTTGTCTGACCTTGTATGCCAACGTTTTTTCAAGTTTGAGCTTGAGCTCCAGCTCTCGGTTTCTCATCTCCTCTTCTATGAGGACTGAGTAAACAAGATAAGTAATCCTGAGCTCTTCCTGTAAAATACATTAAAAATAACAGTACACAAGATTTTCTAAAGATGTCACATGCACAAGATATCATATCTCATAATTATGTTAAGGAGGAAACCACAGGGTCCTTCATCTTGTGGGGAAAATGAGACAAAGGCAACTAAACGAAGTGATGATGATGCAGACTGACTACATATGTCTGTGTTATGAGTCTGTCCATATGTCATATACTGTACATGTACTGCATATGTGTGTGCAGGCTCACCTGAGAAATAGCTATTTCACATTTCATTTTCTTCTCAAACAGTTTAGTCAAAATGTCATCAAACTTTTCAGTTGCACTCCTGGTGGATACCAGGAGCCTTTTCATTTCAGGTTCCAGTAACTGCGATTACAAAGTTTACAGATAATTTATACTGATCACTGATCAGACATTAATCTCATCAAAACAGAACTCTGAATATGTGTACTGCAATACCTTTTTGTATTTCTCCTTCTCCTCATTCAGTGTTTTGGTTTTCTTTTCAAACTCTTTATAGGCTTTTTTCTCTTCCTCACTCCACTGAATGTCAGGTTTGGTCAAAACAAAATCAGGTGGTGGTATTTCCTGTGGAGTAAATTCAACAAAAACTATATGCCCTTCATATTGATTTGTCTGTATATGTCAAGATTTTTGTTCTCATTCTTGCTTAAAAAAATTCCTAAAACAAGTGATTATCAAAATAGTTGCTGATTCACTTTGACTGATCTGCTGTTAAATTTATCTTCATTTATCGGATTTTTTTCTATTCATGCCTGATTTATTAAAATTTGACCACTAAGAGCAGTTTACATCTGCCTGGTTTCAACATTAACTGTTATCTGCGCTTCCAGGTATTTAAAAAATTGTATATTTCAAGCTGTCTCTAAAGTCTCTCAATCAAATGAGTATATATACTGTATGTAACACTAGAGAAAATACATGTACTATACAGGATATTTGTATGAAACAATATATCTGGAATTAATCTAATACAATATTAATGCTTTAACAAAAACATGAATATTTTGACCCACCATTTTCAAGATGTCGCCTTTTTTCACTTCAAGCACTCCATCCATCATGTCGGTGAGAGCCCTTTCTCTGAAATTTTCACCCTGCAACCGATTAACAAAAAGCTCATTAATATCACAGAACTGAGCTACATTTATATAATGTATACTGTAAATAAACATAAGACATTAATACAATTTCTTTGAACTGTTTAGTCTTACCGTTGTCAATAATAATCAAACTCAGTAACTGCATGTAAAAAATACATTTATTGTGGCAGCATACCTTGGCAGCCAAATGTCTTTGAGCTTCCAGCATTTTCCTCTCCTCCTCCCTTTTCTGTTCTAGGGTGAGGTGCTTTTCTGCTTTTATCTAGAGTGGGACAAAGGTGCATAGTTCTCTGGTAAACTGTGGAAAAGCATCCTATATGATAATTACAGCATGCTATTTCACATTCCGATAAAAAACACATACACACACACACAGAGTTGGAACTTTATTTGAACTTTGACAGCTATTTAGATATTTGATGAGAGAGACAGAAACCTCAGAGTCGTCCACAGTGAGCATCCTCTCTGGCCACTCGCTGTCGGTCAGGCTGGGCTCCCACAGCTTTTTGTCCATGTCCAGCTCCAGCATGATCTCCCTGATCTGTCTGTTTCTGTCCCTCACATGGTTGAGCTCCTGTACCTTTTTCCTGTGCACCGCCTCAAATTCAGTGTTAAACGCTGTCTTGATGCGATAGATCACATCCTGCAATTAGAGTTGAGTAAAATGTTTCACAAAAACAAAAATATTATTTATGATCACGATGATCTTGATGCGATAGATCACATCCTGCAAATAGAGTTGAGTAAAATGTTCCACAAAAACACAAATATTATTTATGATCACGATGGCCATAATCATGTATGACTGAGTTGACCATATATTTAAAGCAATTATTTTATGTGGACTTAATTTTATTAATTTTTTGTGCACTTACTTTTATCCATTTTTTGCTTAAGTGTGTTTTGGCCACAGTTTTATAAAATTACTGTATAATATAAAGGCATTATTGTACTTCTGATGAGAACTTTTTTTGCAATAGGTTCCCACCTGTAGCAGAATTATCTGGTTGATCCTCTGTTCTGTGGTTTGCAGGCTGAACTGATCGTAAACATAAGGATTTGAATATCCTAACTGAGCGGTGAAACTTCCTGTTACAGCAGCACTCTTCTCCTCATGGTCTTCCTTCCCCTGTTCTTCCACCTTCCCACTGGTGGTGTTGGAATTTTTCTCTTGGCTGCTCTGTTACAGTTGAAAGGTGGAGACAAATACTCTAAATGAGAGGACTGGCATAAACATTGAGGACTGAATCTGAGGCCATGAGATTATAAACTTTATCCCAAGAACATTGCTGGGAAGAGAATAATCATGACAACTTGCTTTTAGCTGAACGGCCATAAAAAAAGGTTTCAACACTGGTGGACTGGCACGTGTTCAAGCATTTAAAAGAGTTAAAATGCTGAAAGGTCAGATGAAGGACTGGGATTCAAAGCTTAAAATTATTCTCCAGCAGAAAACGTGTTTTTACTTGAATGGTTTTTATTCACTGGAAATGTATTTCCAGAGGATAAAAAAAAAAAACAATTTAATTTACACTGTCAATTTACACTGTCCCACATTTAAAAAAAATAGTAGAACTTTTGATACATCGTTTGCTGTTTGCTCAGTTTCACATTAGAACATACAGTAAACATATCTAATTCATTCTAATTCATCATATCTGCTTTTCTCTGCAGTGTTAATCAGAATATAAACCACAGACTCTTCAGGCCTGTAGATTAGTTTTGCTTACAGTGCAGACAGCCTCTTCCAACTTCCTCATATTTTGAACCCTGCGAAGGTCCTCCACCTCTTTTACTGTTCGCTCTTTCAGGGGGTAGTTCTTTACTTCACGTTCAGAGTGAAAAGCCTGTGGCAGACAAGCAGAGGTGATTTAGAATAATAATGTAGAGCTCATATCATACTCTGCTAATTAATGCTGTAACAACTGTTTTACATATCAGTGCTTGTTCCTCATCTTACCTTAATGGCCCTGCCTTTGAACTTCATGGAATCCCAGCACTCTCTCTTCAGGATATCACGGAGGTAACATTTTGTTATAATCTCCCACTTGATTTCATTTCTCACCTACAACGTAACTGCATTAAGAATCTTTACCATCATGAACTAAAAGCAAAACCAGAGACTCATTGCTTCATGTCTTTGTGTGTGCATTACCTTAATAACTTCCTCGTTCACCATGGCCTCCAGTCTCCTTTGCTCATCAACATCCACGTTGAACTCCTGTTGTTCCAGACGCTCAGTATCTGGAAGGATCTCATTTTCACGCATCATCTCCTGTATCTGACAATACAGAAACCACAGTTTAGTTATACTGGTAGACTAAAGTTCATGAACATTTTTATAGCTGTGTGACTTCTTTTGTAATTGACCAAGTACCTTTAATTTAAGTACTTTGGCTAGATGGTTAAAACATTACTCTGAATGTAACTTGTCTGCTGAAATAATAGTCTTTTTCATAATGGACTTGAACTTCAAGCCAGGAGTATTTTGTATGTGTTTGTATGTGAATATGTGCTAGAAATAAATAAAACTGGAAAATAAAGGGGTAAAAAGATGTTTTTTACCACTTACTCGCTTCTTTAATCACTTTCAAAACAGTGATGACATCAGCTGATATTAGCGTGGCTTCATACGTTTTTTATATGTCTACTTTTTTTTATTTTTAAGTATTTATTTCTTCGTTTATTACCAGAGTTCCACATTCAGTTTTTAGCCTTTAGCTTTTGTGTGTTATGACATAGCAATACAGTGTTTTTTTGGAAAATATTTTCCCCTAATTTATAGTATGTGCATGCGTTTCCCTGGATGGTAACCTGCTGTGTACTACAGTGATAAGTCCTACTGAATTGAAAAGAACTTACTAAGCATGTTTAATGATAGAGTATTTGTACTTACATGCTTTGTGGGTTGTTTTGTCAGCAAGAACTGGGTGAGTTCTCAACAATGTGAGCAAGGATGATTATGTTTTCAAGAAAGTACTGAAAATAAAAAATATACATCATAAAAACTCACTGTGTCACGTAACTCTCTCATGGTTTTCCTCAGGTTTTTCTTTGTCTCAGAATATTGCTCATTTTCTTCCTTTATAACCTGTTATAATATATTCATTTTGAAAAGAAATAAGATATTAAGTCCAACAAAGTATTGACTCAGTATTAAAGTGTGTACAGCAACATCTTTCCAGGCTGAGCAAGTAAACCAGAAGGACAGTGATGAGTCATGATATATTTTAGCACATGGGGAAAAAATATTAAACGCTATTCAATACTTTATCAGTCGACATGATTCAACACTCAGGGAACATGTTGCAGCATAAAAGCAGGCTGGAAAGCACCTCTGACCATTTCCTGTGGGTGACTTGTGAGGTGTAAAATCCACAATTCAAAGACTGCCACACCTGCAGTATCAATTTCTTATAAAGAAGCTTTGTTGGGTGACAAAGTACTAAACATTTGGTTTCACAAACGCTTGTCTGATTCATAGCTCTTAACCACTTGCTAATTTGTTGATTTTTTTATATTATAAATCAAGGTATAGTGCAGAGAAACTGTGTGCCTAAAGCAACACAGCTGCTTTTTGAGCAAGATATCACACACAGGTGCAAAGGGCACTTTCACAATCCTCCACCTGCGATGTTGTAGAGACATGGCAGAAGTATCTAAACATAGTTCTCCAAATCCTATGCCTCCGCCACAAATATTATAGCATGTTAGTCACTGACCGCCTCTTGCCTGGTTTCCAGCCAGGTGGGGTGAGAATGTGAAGCAGACAGCAGACTGTTGTAACTCTCATCCTGTTCTGTCACATCCAGAGTTTCACTACTGACCTATAGAGTGTTAACAAAAAAGATTTTAAAAATGGCAGATAAAGATACGTAAAAGTATTTGCTCTGAAACAAGCTAAAATTTCAACCTAGTTAAGCAATGTATAAATCACTTTGCATGCACAATAAATGACATAATTGAAAAGCTATTACACCATATAATATTCAAAGCAGATTTATAGCACAGTGCCTTAATAAAGGAAAGAAAATGCTGATTCAGTTTTTACTATCTTAGTCTTAGGTAGATGTACCTAATAAACTGTATCTTCTGCATTTGCTGTGTGCTATTTGGTGTGTTGCGCATTTCAGTAGCCATAAAAAAAAAGTAACACAGTAATTATACTGTTATGTAGAAAAGAATATAACTTACCTCACCATCCTCTGGTTTTTCAGTGCAAGGAGGAAACCCTTGGCCCCACTCAGGCAAGTCAGTGAGGACGGGGTTCTCTCTACTGAATACGTTCTTCAAGAACTGAGTCATAGACTGGCTATACCAAGTAGCTTTGGTCTCTTCACCAGCATCCACATCTTTAATTCTGCTTGGTGCCATGGAAACCACATAGGACATGCAAAGTATAGAGAGCTGATATGAATTTCCTATAGAAGTCTAATGAGAGCCAGGTGATCCACACAGTGAAATAAATACATAAACAGACCATTTCTATATAATCTTTTAAAAACAATTCATGCTGCAGTTTCATGGAAATTAAGTTAATTGCAGAGTTGTTTCCCTCTGTCTTATGATTAAATTATTTTTAGATAGTAGATACTATATTTTGAAAAGGATAAAGGTGGCCTAAAACTGATTTTCCTAAACATTACTCAAACAGGAATAAATAGAGCATTTGTTGTGGTTAGCAGCAGGATAGTATATATGAGGCTGACTCAAGATAAACTACAGTGTTTTTGTCAATAATGATGAAGACAATGTTCACCCACTGTAACGGTGAGATTTATTTATGCGTTTTTTCCTCTGGACCTACCACTTCAGTGGTACTATGTACTACTGTCCCGCACTGACAGTGGTAAGAAAGGAAAATAGGTTTTACTGTACACTATAATCAAACTGTGTGAGAGTACATAACTACCGAGAGCAACAGTTCCCTCTACTGTTCACAGGCTGCTTGTTTTACCTGAGATTAGTGCACACAAGAGAGCCATCTTTAAAGCCAGTAGTGAGTAGTGTCTGGTCGTCTGCAGAGAAGGACACGCTCCGAACTCCACCGAGACGGCATGAATGACATTGCCGCTCAATGTAATGCTCCTGTAGGTGCAGCAATAGTACTGTACCTGACACTGCATACACAGCAAATATGATAAAAGTATTAACAAGGATAAGCTCCTACCATGGAAGCAGGCTTTCTAATGCATAGTAGACCATCTCTGCCTACTGAAGCCAGCCATAGCTGATGAGGAGACAGAACGAGAGAGACAGGGCCCAGAGGATGACTCTTCACCTCCTGCTCTGGTTCCAGCTGCATCACCTGTTGACTGGAGAGACCATCTGTATCCTGAAGGAAGAATCAGAGAATAACAATTTATATTTGCTTAAACAGAATAGGAACACACACCCTAGGCCACTGCTTATTTGAGAACTTGCTATGTTTTACAAAAGTTACAACAATACTTGAGATAAAGAGGATCTTAAGTTACTGTAGCAACACGCAGCAGCAAACCTGAGGAAGCTGAAATCGCTGAAGAGTTTTTCTCCTGTGGCAGTATGCAAAGACCTCACTGACCCCCAGAACACAGCAATTAAGTGGATGTGGCACTTTGTATGTGGACACTCTGAGGATGTGAGCAGACAGACGACCGTGCTGGTCTACACAATCTGGACCTGCAGGTCAGCACAGGCACATCATAATATGTAATAAGAAGTCAGAACTGCTACCACACCCTTGACTTAACATCTGCACTTTCCTCTCTAGACTTTAGGGTCCTTCTTGCTCAGCAAGTGTTTCAGGCTGCTGTATAAACTAAGGGTGTGTTTTTGAGAACTGCTCAGTCACTGTGATTTCTTTTCAACAGTGTTCACGACAACATATCTAAACACTGCTTTAGGACAATATCACTACGTGATCTTATGAATAATGTGTCATACATGAGACCCTCATCTTATGCCCCAGCAGTAAGTAATGAGCCACTGACCCAAATCTATGAGTAATGAGCCACTGGCCCTAATCTGTGATTAATGGCTCTTTCTCCTCTGGATGTGTACAAGATCATTTTTAAATGGCTTATGCTGTCAGTGCTGATTAATAAAAAAAAAAACATCTGACCAAGAGAATAAGTAGTGAATTAATCGAGTCTACCAGTGCTGTACCTGTAAGGTTCCTTGCAGGAAGGGTGAGCATTGTGAGCAGGCTACCCTCTTGATTCTTTCCCTCCTTCCCAGTGCACAGTGCAAGAACCTTCACCTGGTCAGAGTCCCTTGTGCACTGAATAGAAAGTGACACAATGGCTCCAGGAACAACTGGAGGAAAATGCCCAGTGACAAAAGGGTGTAGGTAAGTTTGATTTTGGTCTCTCTAAACATAAAATTACCAAATCTGTTGATCATTCCAACTTACACATTTTTTCTAAGCTAAAATGAACTTTGCATTTTTATGTTGTGTGGGTATCTACAGAGGAACAGTAACATGTTTAATGGATTAAGTGTTTTAAAAAGTATCTACCTGTATATCCTATGACTGAAAACCTCTTTGATGGCTTTGCATCTATTACAAAGATATGTGAATCTGAGCCACTGGTGAGAAGATAATGTCCCTCTGGGTCAAAACTGCAAACATAAACATACACATTTGTCACAATGCACACCCCCCCAAACCTAACACTCAACCATCACATCTAAATGCCTTACCCTAGCCCTCACCCTAACTGTGCTTTGCCTTTGGCCCTCCACCGTCGTTGGATGAAGTGGGGAGGGTCATCGTGAATTTTTCCTAACACTTAACCCAAGTCTTAACCCTCTAACAGGTGTGTGAGAAAATGAGGCCTAACCAAAATGATTAAAGTGTCTAAAACTGGTTCTCACAAACATATACAGTACAAGCCAAATAAATACAAGCACACACAAACACACAAAAGACAAACAGAATATTGCACGCATTTAAAAAAGCCTGTAACTATTTAATGTGACATTTTGTGTTTTCCTGACAAAAAGTATGAGAGCAGTTTTCCTCTCTGGGTTTTATTGGCTGATATAACTAAAGCCTCCACTTCATAAACAGATGATGATACAAGTCCAGTCTTAAACTGAAACTTTATGTTATCACAGAGATGGAGTATACTTGCACTAGGTGATCCACAGGAGTGTGGTAGAGATGAACCTGATGCACCAGGCGAGGCTGCTGCTTCCTGTTCACATCAACGAAAAGGACGTTTCCTGATGTTGTTCCAACAGCAGCATATTGCGCAATGGGACAGCAGGCTAGACTTGTTATCTACACAAACAAAGATTACAAGTTTATTTTTACTGAAATTTTAAGTGTTCACATGCTTAAAGATTATAAAAATGTGGCACATCAGATTTGTTCATATGTGGTGAAGCTGACCTCAGCTTGAAGAGACAATGAACTGAGGCAAATGCCATCCTCAGACAAGTGCAGCTCTCCAGAATCCCTCAGTGACTGCAACCAGCAGTGAAATCACAAAGACTGTTGCTCACTTAAGAGACATTAACCTAAATTACACATGACATTGTACCTCTTGAACAACAAAAATGTTTTACCACACAAATGTTCTTGTTAGTGGGCAACAAAGTTGCTGCCACAAAGTTGCCGCTGGGAACATCCATGACCTTCACAATCTCATCTGACTCAGTTGAGTTCAAAATATAGATCTGACCCTGAAGAACAAAAAAGCCTTTTATATTCTTACATTTTTTAATACTGTGTCTCTCAAATGTTATCATTTGATGGAATATCACGTGTTTTATGTACAATGGGTACATAAAACATATGACACATTTAAGTACTTACAGTATTAGAGGTTAAAAGTAATGAGTCATAGTCAGGGGAGAACATTGCAGTTGTGACAGCCCCTTCTAATTTCCGTGTTTTTGTGACATTGAGCTGTGTCCCTTTAATTTGAAGACAGTGCACCACACTCTCCTGTAAACCAAAAGCACAAGTGCTTTTAAGTTGAAGCAACTGACAATTCCTGATGACTAAGATTGCAATTCAGATCACAAATTGGCAGATGAATCAATGTATTGTCATTTATTAAATATTGAAGGTGTTACACTCAGTAAGCCAAGGTGTAACTGTAATAAATTCATGAGCTTGTACCTTGGTTACAGCAATCAAACCATCCTTGCTAAGGGCTAAACCTTGAAAGTTGCTCTGTCTGATTTCAGGGACACCATCAGAAGCTGAACAAAGGAGAAGCACAAGCAGGTGTCATCGTCTTTTCTATCGCCAAATGAAATAAGGCAATACTTATATAAAAGTGTAGAAATACTACCAGTGACTTTCTTAATATCTACCATATCTCAGTGTGCATGATTGTTTACCTTTGGGATTGATGAGGACTGAGACAGAGAGGCTCTCTGGATCAACAAGAAGGAGAAAGCCTTCCTCACAGCCCACATAAAGCTGTGATGTGGCTGTCCAGCAGATGGCGGTAGGAGTAAGTCTGGCTTTGGTGCAGAATTTAGTCTGTGTAAAGACATGTGGAGTTGGGTAATATAAGAAATTGGATCCCCAAAACAAACATATTGTTGGTGAAAGTGTATTTGCTTTGTTAGCATTAATGTAGATCTGATAGTGGTACAATACCGCACTGCTCTCTGTCTTGTCTCCCTTGAGCCCTGAGATGGCTGATGAAGCCATCTCTGGACCATAATAGGGCAGCTTATCACTGACAGTATAAGAAGTGTGCTCCAGTCTCTCAACAAATGATCCATCAGTTGCTGGAAGCTCTATCATGCTGCAATGCAAAAAATATGACGCACACATGCATAATATCATTTCACAATGTATCATCTCAGTTCTATATGTTTTTTCAGTCCCCATTGAAAGCAAAGAATACACACAGGTAATGTAGTTGAACTTATCAGTTAAAAGTATATAAAGTGACAGAAAACCTCAACCAGATTTTAACTACATGCTTGTACATCCAAGCCTGCTTTACCTTGGTTTCAGGACATGAAAGTTGGCACTCTTCTCAATATTCCAGACAGTGAGGAATGTAGTGCCCAAAGCACAAAGCTGCTGCCAATTCAATGGGTTGAAGACCAAAGAAATGACATCCTGCCCAGCTTGTGGTTGTGTACAAATTGGCTCAGCAGTTTCCCAGTTCCTGCATCATATAGTCATGGATACATAACAGAGCTGCTTAGCTTAATATATAGTGTTGGACATTAGTTTGCTTTATGTATTCTCATTTGCACTATGTGCTTTAATTTGTTTTATTTTAATGTGTACAAGGCTGATAAGGGTGATACAGGCAGAGGTGAGCAAGTCTGTTTGGACGGCTGCCCAGACTGAGCAAAGATGATGGCCTTGACAGCAGGCAGTGGGGGGTGATGTTATGTAAAGGGGGATTTTCTTTTTTGATGTCAATCATGTAACCTAGCCTTGAACCTGAAGGAGCCAGCATGACTTGCATCTGCCATGTGAGGTACACTTTGATCAGTGAAACAATAATAAAATATCCCTAAGTAGGTCAGAAAGAAAGGTGGGATGAAGCAAGCCACAAGCAAGGAGGAGCTATAGAGAGTATAAAAGGGATGTCTCGAGCTCTGTAGGCATTCTGCTCCATGAACTGGAAACAGATGTTATTGGGGGTGTTTTTGATTTCCCCCCAAGTAAATCGTATACTTTGCAACAGACTGTTTAGACTTGGAGTGCTTTCTGTCAGCAGGTAGAAAACTGTATGAATGAGAAATGGACCCTCACTGTGCCCAGGAAAAATTCTCCCACAGTAGCACATAGTATAAGGTAGTGTACTGCTTTCAGTGGCTTACCACACTGTTATGGTGTGGTCTGGAAGAGAGGAACAACAGCCCAAGTAAGGACCACCATCGCTTAATGTCAGATGCGTGTAGTCCAGTTGTGCTGTTCCTAGAAAATGAATCAGTGGTAACTATTTAGGATTTGCGTGAGAGAAAATACATATAGGAGGGATGCATATAATCAAATACATCCTACAGGATATTATTTCATGGCAGTTTTTTCTACATGATAAAAATAGCCTTTTAAAAAATTAAAAAGTCAACATTAATGTGCTTTGCCATGGTGTTACTTTGAGACATTTGAGAGAAAATAATACTTTACCTTTTAGTTCATTCTTTAGCTGAAGTTCAGGAAAAATGTACACAAATATAGATGGGAACAGTTTTTGCTCAGAGAAAGCAAAAATCTTACTGTTGCCACTGGCTGTCAAGGCACCAATGCCTCTGCAAGGACTCGGAAGAACACAACGCATTTTTGTCTCCAGATTCAGAAAACAGATATGAATTCCACATGTGTAACATACTGTTTTATTGTCCACAAATACGATAGTCTTGTTTGTAAAGCCTTGTATCCACCTGGAGGAAGTAATACAAAATGGCAAATATTACCCAGTTAGCTAGCTAACTGTTGTGGTGATGTAGACATGCGACATTTACTTTAACGTTGTATATAGAAGTGCTTAAAAAAAGTAGACAGGTATCCTTATGTTGTGGTGATGTAGACATGCGACATTTACTTTAACGTTGTATATAGACGTGCTTAAGAAAAAGTAGGCAGGTATCCTTGGAGCGGCCACATACCTTACTTCTAAGTTTCCAATGTCATTCATTTTAAAATGAGACTAGATAAAAGTTTACTTTTTCTCCTTTTCAAAAACACCACAAATAAACCAACAGGAGAATCTCTACGTAACCCTGGAAACCAAAGAACGCGTTAGAAACCACCCTTTTATACTAACCGGAAGTTATTTGTAGAAAGGACAGGCCATGTGACAGGTTCCACCAATTGAATTTGGGTTTGGAGGAGTTTAGACACAGAAACAGGATGTTATGTCACTACTTATCAAGCGGATTGGCTGATACCTTATTTGACACGCCCACACCAAACTTTAGGAATTTAGCCATAATAATATATAGCTTTGGATAGTAGTTCTCCCTCTTCCTTGTAGTTTCTTGACTGCCTTCGTCTCTGTCTATTCTTATACTGATACGATTCATCACGTGAAGGGTAAATATGTCTACTCAAAAGTGTTTCACCAAAGGTAAGATTTACAGCGATTACTTGACTAACTTTCAAGAAATCTTGTAGGCCCCTTAACACTGCTTCCTATTTACCAGTTAAGGCGAAAATTAAAGGAAACTGATGTTGAGCGACCCATTCTTCGTGTTTTGCACCACTTACTGTTATGAAAGCGTGTTAGTCATCCTAGTTAAACCATTTATGCTGTTTAGAACCCACTTTCAAACGTGGGAAACATTTTTATTATTTATTAACTAAAGAATTGCGATATACTACTAATAAATATAGTGAGTACAAAGTACAGTTTTTCTCTGAAATGTAGTTGAGTTGAAGTGGCAGTAATTGAAAATACTCAGGTAAAGTACAGATACCTCAAAACTGTACTAAAGTTGAGGAAATGTACTTAGTTACTTTCCACCTCTGCACAACGTTGCTGACATATACATTATTAACATGAGTAGACACCATTTTGCAAAGTCATGGTGAGTACACCTCTATACTGTATAATCTATCCTCTTCCATTAGTAAAGCAAACAATAGATACCAGGAGTGCTTAGTAAATAATTCAGTCCACTCCTTTTAAAATATGAGTAGCCTATTATCTGTAGCCTATCACAGTGATGGAAAGAGTCCTCAGTTTTACTTAAGTAGCAAATTGTAGCTAGTTAATTTTAATTAAAAGTCCTCTATTCAATATTTTACTTTAGTGTAACTTCAAAAGTAGCCATAAGACCTATAATTAATTATTGATGCATTGTTTCTGATGCTTATGAACTTTCAGTTCTAGTTGTGAAGCTCAATACATTTAAAAAAGTTACACTAACATAAGTACATGTAAATTATTTTCATGCATTAGCAAACATAAATCAGCATAATCTGCCAGTTTCACTGTCATGTAGAGAAATTGCTTTTTCTTTCAGGTAGTGCTGCACCCGGCCCAGTCCCCAAAGGCTCCATCAGGCTTTACAGTATGAGATTCTGCCCCTTCGCCCAGAGAACCAGATTAGTGCTGAATGCCAAAGGGATCAAGTAAAGACATACATTATTATTTTACTTTACTTTAAACCATAGCAGCACTAATAGGAGTCGCTGTAGATTAGGAGGGTTGGCTGTTTGATTCCTGTCTTCTCTAGCAGGCATGTCGAAGTCTCCTTAAGCAAGACAATGAACCCTTAGTTGCTCCCAGTGATATCACCGGTGTGTGAGCGTTTGCATGTGCGAATGCCTTAATGGGAAATAGTGTCAAGCTCTTTGAGTGCGCTTCAATGAATAGAAAAGTGCTATATATGACCATTTAATACCAAAACATGAGATTTCCGTCACTTGTATGGTCACTTAAATTTGCTGAGCCTGTTTTTGTCTTTCAGGCATGACATCATCAACATCGACCTGGCAAGCAAACCTGAGTGGTTCCTTATGAAGAATCCCCTGGGTCTCGTCCCAACACTGGAGACACCTGCTGGTGAGGTGATATATGAGTCTGCCATCACCTGTGAATATCTGGATGAAGCTTACCCTGAGAAGAAGCTGCTTCCTTCCTCTCCCTTTGCTAAAGCTCAACAGAAGATGTTGCTGGAGCATTTTTCCAAGGTATCGTATATGAAGACCTTCATCTAAATCTTGGGGTTTTGTTTGCATACTTGTCTACTGTTTGTGTCATCCAATAATCCTATTAATGCCACTTTTCTACAGGTGGTGCCGTACTTCTACAAGATCCCAGCTGGGAGAAATAAAGGTGAGGATGTCTCAGAACTGGAAGCTGAAATGAAAGAGAAGTTTGCCAAATTAAATGAGGTATGTGGCAAATGAGTGTCGCTGTTTAACACATTTACTAGAGGTGAAACATTTAAAATCAAAACTGTCCCTATAAATGAGTTTAAATGTAAAACAGCCAAAGATAAGAAGTGAATTCTTCTGTGTGTTCATCTTTAATGACTCTACCTCTCTTAAGTGTTTTAATCAGTGCTGATTAATATAATGTTTATTTCCCAGTTCCTGGTTAATAAAAAGACCAGGTTCTTTGGTGGTGACTCCATCACAATGATTGACTACTGGATGTGGCCATTCTTTGAAAGGCTGGAAGTCCTTGAACTGAATAAGTAAGTAATAATCTCTCAGGACACTTAAACATAAATACAGTTTATTTATGGAAGCATTTTAAGACACTCAAGGTTAATTAGAAAAGGGTAATAAGTATAAATATTAGGTACAGTCCAAAGTAAGACCTGTCCAACAAAGATCAGGAACAGAACATATTATAGTATTCTTTTTCATCTTTCCTTCATCAATTCAGATTTAATGAGGGTGACTTGTGTTCATGTTTCATCTTGTTCCGCCTTAGGTGAATGATCTCAGTTCCTTTGTCTTTGCAGCTGCCTTGTCAACTCATCTGAGCTGAAGAAGTGGAAAGACTGCATGTCGGAGGACCCAACTGTCAAAGCCACCACGCATAGTGTGGACACCTACAAGGGCTTCTACAAGACTTACACTGAGGGGAAAGCTGACTATGACTATGGCCTGTAGAAAATGAGCAGCCAAAATCTTAAACGGTCTACTCCATTCTTTAACACAGAACCCAGTTAGCATTTCTGCACTTCAGGTTCCCTTGGTCAAAAATTGATTTTTGATGGGTTTTTGGTTAGATGCCTGAAATAAGGTAATATTCATGTTTTTGATCCTAGTTATTTTGGAGTTGTGTGTGTTAATCAAACGTTGATATAATAGAAACTATTTATATTTCAGCAAAATCAAGATTCTTTACTATTTCTATGATACATTTGATAAGGGAATTTTTTTTTACTTATTTGACATTTAAGACATGTTTTGTTATGAGGGGAAATAAATATCACTTTACTGGGAATGGGGTACAGTCCTATGACGGCAGCTGATTCATCTTAAAGTGGTTTTTTTTATATAAAATGTAGATGTACTTGAACTGAATGAGAATTTTCTGTATTGCAATAAACAAAAACTACAATATATTTTAGTCCCAGTCTACAATGGGTGGTCCAATTTAATAAGGTGGAGCTCTACCAAAGATCTGACATCAACACAGTGGAAATATAACAGGCATAATTAAGTTTCACTCTATTAAAAAGCATTACAAACTGACAATATAAACAAAAACAATACACTTTATAGCTGCCCTTTCATTTGTAACAATATGTATGAAACAAAAGTGCTATACTGTAACTGAGTCCAGTTTAGACCTGCACAATCTGAGAGGTATTTCTGTTAAAATATTTTCTAAAACTACAAAAGGGATTAGACTTTTTTGGGGGGTGAATGGTGAATTGCATTTCTAAAATTGTTACCCTTCATGTAAATTGGAGCTGCTTCTTTTAGAGGCAGAGGGATATCTCCTAAACACCTCTCCTCTTGGTTCCACTGCTAATAAAAGCAATATGTCTTCTAAGCTTCACAGTCCCACCTGATGAGTTTATTAAAAATGACTACACTACTCTATGGCTAGATTTTACAAACCCACTGGTGAGATACTGAAAAAATATAATGTATTAGCTTGAGGCCATATTCTAAATTCATTAGTTACTTTGTCAAGTGAAAAAGAAGCAGCTACACCAAAACCACTACCTGTCTATTATAAAACTGAAATAACTGTTGGTTGTGCACCTTCTAAAAGTAACATTTATTCTAGTAACACTGAATGTTATTTAAAAGATGTGCTAGTGCTAAAAGTCTTGCACTGAACATGTCTGGTGCTCACAAGCTTTCATCTAGCTGTGGTGTAGGCCGCCATTTGATAAGTGAGGTGTGTACTCTTGTATGAGCACAGATGCATTTCTCAACATTTCCTGGCAATGCTTTACTGTTGCTGCATAAAGGTCTGTCTGCAACACCAGAGGCCTGAACAGATTGATGGGCTCTGCTTTGCGAATTATCTCAGGGAGCAGCACTTCTCGAGGGACTTTAGGGTTTCCAACTAGAACGTGATGAAGTCTCTTCTCCTGAAGGGTCCTCTGCAAGAAGCCAAATACATCCCGAAGCCTGTGCTCCATACTCTCCATGCCCCACGCAGAAGGCCTTTTACTCAGCAACAGGTGCAGCAGAGCAGTCTTTAAGTGGTAGTTAGTAAGGGCACTTTTTCCTGTGAGCCCTGTCTGCTTTCTGTGTAGGAAAGTAACAATCTGAAGGCAGTGTAAATGACAGGAATTCTGTGGCAGGCGTTTAGCAAAGTGTTTCAGCAAATTCCTCTCATACACAGCAAATGAGAGGGGCCAGTATGTGTCTGGAGAGCTGTCACAATCTGATGGAAAGTGGGAAACAAAATAAGCATCTGTATCCTCCAGCTGAACCACCGGTATGATGTTCATTACAATGATTTTCCCTGAACGAAATCGAATCTTCAAAGCGCCAGCTGCATCGAGGTTGCGAAAAGTGACCTCGAAGTCATATTTGTGAGAGATGCGTCCCCATGCTTTGGTTACAGAGATCTGAAACCACTTCATAACTTGATCTTTAGCCAAGAAAGGTGTGTTCCTGGAGCACAGCAGTTCCTCGGGACTGTGGTCCGCTCTGAGCGTGTCACCATTTCTGCTATGCAACAGACAGAGCATGTCCTCACCCAGGTTAGCAGAGCCACAGAGACAGCCCTCCTCATTTTCTCCCAACTTGGTCACCTTTATCTTGCCACAGCCCTGCATGTGGGGAGGCATGTCCCTGGAGGGGCTGCACCACAGGTGGAACTTGAAGGAGTATGGATCTGGAGGTGAGAAAGGAACCATAAGGTCGCATATCAGAGGCTTGCAAACCTTCCAAGACTCAAACATGCTTCCGACGCCAACAAAATCCCCGACTTCCATGTCTGTGTCCCTGTCACATACGCTTCTGAGTGATTCCAACAAGTCATCAGCAAAACCCTCGACAAACTCCCTAACCCTCCAGTTTTCACGGGCTGAAGTGTAGGTGCATTTGTCACAAAAGTTGCTCAGGACATCCTTATTTAGTACCATTGTCCTGGGAGAAATGGATCCACTCTCTGAAAAGATGTCCTCATCCTCAGCTGGCCGGTTTTCGCTGTCAACAAGATCCACCCTGCCCATCTCAATAAATACAAATACGATGAAAGAGACGGTGCTCCAGAAGTACCAACTATAACCTTCCTCAGAGCTGGTCTCTTCCTGCTTTGAGTCCAGCTGTGAAAGCTCTCTCTCCAGCTTGACCTGCTCCACTTGCAGCCTCTCCTCATGCTCCCGCATGCGAGCAATCAGCTCCTCGTCCTGGTCTGGAAGTGTGGTGTTCTCTTGGGGGAACAGCACGGGATGGTTTAATATGACAGCAGCCACCACCACACACATTCTGGCAATGGTCGCCTGCATCTTCAGCTGGTTTCTAGCGTACACATTTAAATACGTCGTCTGCAGATGTCTGGGCAGCTGCAGCTCAGATCCTGAAACAAAAACATAAATAATGGTTTTACTGGCAAGACAAAAGGTAGCACTGCTGTACACAATAAAATGTATGAAAATGAATGAAAAAAGTCCAGTTATTTTTGTGAAGCACTTCACCCACCAGGGGGAAGCACAGAGTGCATCTCTAAATATAGAGCCAGTGGGCTGAATGAGGCACTCGTCCAGTATCAAACTGTTACCAACTTTGTGCCTCTTAACATTTACAGCCTGATAATATTTTATCCTAAATAAAATGAATGACCTCCCTTTTCTATGCAATTCATTTTCTGAGCAACACAATGTGGAAAACACTCACACTGACTTTATTATCTTCCTTCCTGAACGTCATCAGATAACCGACAAGTAATGCAACATACTGTACAGAAGAGGAAATTACACAAGTGTCTTGCTTATGTTTCAAGTTTAAGTTCAAGTAGAATTTAAAGAGACGACGACACATTTTTATAATGCTCTGGTGAGGATGGACTGAATTACCTTAATACTGTCACTGTAATCTCTAAGATAAAAGCATATAATGTGCTTGAAATGACACTTCCTCTGGAAAATAAGACAAGAAAAAGGAAGTATGCACGCATCATGATCTCACCGTAACATCATGAGATTATGAAGTGTTCTGTCAAATTTGAGCTTTAAAATGAGAGCAGTAATGGTGAGCATGTGAGGCCAGAGAGCCAGGGAATCTTCCCATGACTTACTCACTAGGATGCTTTCCAAAACTTACATGGCTCAGTCCATCCAAACAAACAGAGGCGGTTTTGCTGTTACGGCTTAACTTGGTCCGGTAGAACTGGTAACTTATCGCAGCTAATGTTAGTAGCAAGGCTTTACTTTAAGGCCTATCTTTTGCATTTATATGCAATATATAAACATACAACACACACACATTACAATGTAGAAGAAGAGGATATGAAGACATTTATTAATGTACAGCATTTGTCCATTTAGGGTTAAGCATTTACCACTGTCTTCCATTTGTTACTGTTCAACAAAAGTTACATTAAGTACCAAGACCACTATGTAAAAACTCTGGTGTGAGTAAAACACGACTAAAGCTAAATACATAAATATCAATAATAGTTATTATTATTTACTGACACAGACGCAGCATGTTGCAGCTGGTCAAGTTGTAGATAAACTTATTTTCTTACAGTGTATAGATAAGGATTCAATAAGAAACTGACAGATGAATCAATAATGAGAATCCTCATTAGTTGCAGCCCTTTTTTTTATAGCCTAATAGAATATTCATCTAATTTATAAAAGCTAATCACACATCATTTTATAGGAAACATCCCACAGCTGTCTGAGAAATAAGGTGCAATAAAAAAACATAGTACTTTCCTCTAAAACTAAACAGTATTTTCATAAAGTAGTTAAGAACATAAGTAAATGTGATGTGACCGCATCATCCCGCGCCCAGAAAGCTGCGTGTTCGGAAAATCGTAGTGAGTGAATTACTTCACTGTGACACTGTTGTGTGTTTGGAAAGTGATGTAGTTGGACACATTACCAGCGGGCACCTCCTCAGTTGTCCTAGAAACAAAACAGTGACCCCAGTGGTCACGGAAACGTGGCTGCAAACACTTTATTCCAGACACATGAGTCACGCACAGCCTCCTGTCTAACGCACGATGCTCTGTGAGATGCTGTGCGGGGCTTTAAGCAAAAACGGCGCAACCGATGAATTCCCGAAAACTGAAGTAACAGCAGCGTAATTGCGCAATTTGGCCAACACAGGCTACAGTAAGTAAATGTTCTCTGTCGAGTTTAGGGATGTCACATGAGAAGACATGCGCTGTAAGAAGTTGGTGAACCTACCTCCGGTGAAAGCGGCCGCATCCTCAAACCATGGGCGTGTTAAGCGAGAACAACCCGAGGTGAACAACCAGCGTGAGGATCAGTTAGTTTCACAGCTCTTTCTATTTTTTTGGTGACACATTTCCTGGCCGTGCGCTCCACCCACAAAGACGGAGCACGCCCAGCTTCCTGTGCTCAGCAGCAGGGTTTCGCTTTCACGATGAAAATAGCACAGACAGTGTGCACAGTTCAAATGTTTTGTCATTCAGAATTAAAAAAAAAAGATCTTAAACCAGTCAGAATAACATGAGAGTGTGTTTAAAGATAAAGGGAGACCTTAGTGTGACTTAGGTATGAGAAAACCTTCTAATGTTGTAGATAAGGCTGAAAAACCCAAACAAAATTCTACTGATATTTAAATGGATGTTGATAAAATAATAATAATAATAATAATAATAATAGCCTACCACCATTAATCAGCGATTGTCTATACAGTATTGTCAACTGTTTCAAACCAAGTTGGACATAGATCAGGTGGCGCCATAATGCCTCTGTGTTCTCAAACAGCAATGCACCTTAAACCTTTCTCATAATTATGAGGTCAGTATCTTGGAATTAAACTATTATTTCATCCTGATCTTACATTTGTGCATATTCTCCTTCTAAACTGTAAAAGATGCCGACTCCATTTTTTTCCAAATATAATCTTTCCACTTTCAGCAGCCTTGAGGCCTATTTGTGATTTGTGGCATTTTAAGTCTGTTGGTTTATACTACAAATAATATTTGCCTTGGCTTCCAGTTAACAGGATGTGACTTGCTCTCATGTATTATGTCAATCATTCAAACATTGTGTATAACATGTGGTTTTGTAACTTTGAAATGCATTTTGATGCTCGTCACGATCCAGTTGTGTTTCTGTTTCCAGCTCGTGTTCTCCCAGCTCTGATCCTACTGGACTTCCCTACAGACCGTCACTCCACCCCGAGGTGAGGGGAAGTATCCAGGAAATGAATGTAAGTAAAGTTTCCCATGAGGAATGAAAACAGACGTGTGTGTCTGTGTGTGCATGTTTCATTGGCAAACAATGCTAGCTACCCATAATCTACTAAATGTGGACATTGGTTTAGTTTATTTCAAAGGTTTTGTAGACACTTCAAAAAGCAGTTTCTTCTGTGATATAGGAGCTTGTGAAATCCTGAATGTAAGAGCTCCTCTTCTATTTGATTTCATATTAAGTTATCATATTAGCTGATGATGATGAAAACGGAAAAAAATCAAAAGCCATAAAGTTAAAAAACTATATGAATCACAGGTTATGAATCTTGGAAATGGCACCAAATATAAAATATCAACCCTGACAGTAAACAACAGGTGGTTCTACTGTTATCAGACAATGGTAACTTCAGCAACCGCAGTGTCTGTAACAATCCACCAGATGGCGCTTTATGCCTGAACAAAGCCAGAACGCACACAGTAAGATGCACAGACTGAGCTCGACTAATTTCTTTTAACAGGCTATTCAAGAACCTGAGCAACAGTCAGAACATTGGCCTTTAAAAGCAGAAATTCACTGAATTACAGACATAAAACACATTGTCATATTCAGTGACAAGTACTGTTGCAGCAGCACAGTACGTGGCTTAATTAAATTTCTAATGAAAACAAATGGTTTCATTATAAAAACACCCCCCATCCATCCACTCACCCAGTGACACACACACACATCAGGGAAATACTTTATAAGGATGTTGCATAATGGCACTAATGCTACTGTTCTCCATTCTTCAAAGTCATCCCAGTCTGACTTGTCTGCAGCGATGAAAAGCTCAGAGGCCACAGAGAAGCTTTTCCTGCAGATTGTTTGGGACTGGTTAAGAGAATGGCAGATCCTCCGATCCCCGTTTTTTCCAGTTTTATTCTCTCTCACTGTTTACCTGAGTTGCTGTTTGCCTTACATCTTTTTGGATTTGCTCTGCTCAAGACTGATCCTTATACGTCGCTTCAGGATCCAGCCTCAAAACCAAGTGACATGGACGAAGGCTTGGAGGTGCTTGTGCAAATGTCTTCACAACCATGTCTCTTTCATTCTCCCCCTTTCTGTTGTGCACTGGTACTGGAGACCTGTGGTTTGTCCTCCACTGGCACCGGAGATGCAATCTGTGATTCAGGACGTGCTGGTCTGCCTCCTCCTGTTTGACACGCAGTACTTTTTGTGGCATTTGCTGCATCACAAGGTGCCCTGGCTCTACCGTTTCTTCCACAAGGAGCACCACCTCTACACTGCCACTTTCTCCCTGACGGCAGAACACACAGGTGTCTGGGAGATGCTGAGCCTCGGCTTCTTCGCAAAGCTGAACCCCATGCTCCTGGGCTGCCATCCACTCACTGAGATGTTATTCTTTGTCACTAACATTTATCTGTCTGTGGAGGCTCACTCGGGCTATGAATTTCCATGGTCTCCACATAGACTGGTGCCTTTTGGCCTCTATGGAGGAGCTCGGTATCATCACCTCCACCACTTTAAAGTCAAAGTGAACTACGCACCTTACTTCACACACTGGGACAGACTCTTTTACACGCTGCAGGAAGACGACATAGAGGACATCAAATGACAGAGAGCACATGATTGTCAGTAGAGCAGTGGATTACGCTGCAAGAGTGGCTCGAAGTCACGATTAGAATTCATTTAACTGAGCTGACCACAGCATTCATTTAGCATAACGAAGAATATTTAAAATTATTACATGTATAACTTTCAAAATCATACGTTGTTGCCATTTTAATTCTTGTTTTTTCTAACTACTTTACTGCCACTGACCGAAAAGTAACCTAGCTGTCAAATAATGAAAGTAGAGTTTAACAAGAAATATGTTTTATACCTTTCCTTTAATCTCTAATCAGTTGGTTCAAAAAAATAGAAACCCTTATTTTTTTTTCCTTTGAATCATTCAGATGATAAAGTAAGTGTAAAACTATTTGTCAGCTCCATTTTATTTGTGTGCACATGGGTGAAATGCCATATCCAATTGTTATATAATAAGATAAATAGATACACATACAAATATAAAAATATTGTAAGTGCAGTCACTGAAAAGGAGATCACCCCACAGATGCACAGATGATGATGTGGAAATAACAACAGTGATGTCTCAAACAAAACGAGTCCACAAAATCATCCGAATACTAATTTAAAACTATTTATGCTGGAAGCTGTTTACAGATACCAACACTCGACTGTCAGCCCCGTCTTAG
>NW_018127883.1:548476-551355 GCF_001952655.1 Monopterus albus | reverse complement strand
CTGTTTACAAGGATGGCAGACCACACAGATTTCAGTTTCGCAGTAGTGACCCTTTTTACATTTACACTTAGTGTTCTTGGCAGGGGTACAGCGTTCGGCCACCTCTTTATTCTCTGAAAGGGCAGCACGACCACACAACAGGATTCTGTCACATACGTTTTGGTTGTGGTACATAACAGTCTACACATCTACACTGACACTGAAGCAGACTTGTCAACATTGTAGTTGTATTAGATTACCAGGTTTTATGTTATTTTGTCTTCAGAAAATAAAAGATATTTAGTCAGACTCCTGAATTCTCACAGATAAATTGCATCTGTGTGCGGCACTGTGTGGAACAAATCGGGATTAGAGCTGAAACAAATTTAAAGTGAATGATTATTTTCATCATCTCTTAATATAGCCATCTTTTTTTATTAATCATGGAACTGTTTACCTTAGAAAATGCCAGTGTCAAACTTTTTAAACAAATTTTTGATGACAACAAACACAAAAGGAGCAACTCACAACCTGGGCCCAGCATATAGTATATATACATTTGATGTTGGAATTTAAAAAAGAGCAGTAACTGTGATAATGTGATTTGATAAAATCTAGCTAACACATTTAATAAGGTCAGTGTAAGTAGAGATGCTAATGTAATACATTTGATGGATGCATCACTGGAAACTAATATTTTATTCTGTTTTAATACATCCCCAGCCATGTGGACCTTATCGATTCATAGATATCTTATTAAGTAGTGTGGATTTCTGCAAATTCTGACATCATTCAGCTGCATATTTTGCATGGATTTTGCATACAGTTTTGGTTTTATAGGAAATAAAACTGTTCTCCTGTTGTGTCTGTACCATTGAGTTTATCGCAGGATGTGCAGACCTCACAGGTCGTCTCGTAATTAGGGGTACTACGGTACGTTCCGCTTTTACAGGGCTGGCACACTCGGTCATCTCGTGATTTAGAACTGCAGTGCCACACCAGTGACTGGCCTAGTATGGAGAGACAAGCCAGAGGCAGAAGAAAATGTTTTGAGTGTGGAAATCTATTATATACAAACAGCCAGAGGCAAAAGTATTTTAAAAGTATTTTGTTAAAAACCATTTAATGTTAAGGCTCTGGAGTGGTCACTGGTTTTCAGAATCTCAGAATCAGAATCTGCTTTTTTGGCCAGGTGTGTCGGACACACCAGGAATTTGCCTCTGGTACATCGGCTCTCAATGTGCATGTACATATCCCCATGCAAGGGACAAGTAAACAGTAAACCAACATTAAACCCATTAAACTGAATATAATATAAGAGCGTCTGACAACTTGTAAACTGATTTTCATATGTTCACTCAGTGAAACGACACACTGACACTTACCAGCACCACACAGACAGCAGGGGTTCCCTTCATGCTCATACTCCCCATCTATACACACACTCTCTCTTTTGCTACGGAATACTCCTTTAAGTGAATGCCCGTGGCTTTTCCCCTCCAGCTGGGATGAAGATGCGCCATGCGCTCTTATGAAAAACAAAAGTGAAAATAAGATGAAGCGAAAACAAAAATAACAGCTAGAATGAAAAAGCTTTTAGAAGATTATTTGATGTAAACATGGCCTAGCATAGCCTTCTTATCATCTTTCCAAAGAGATGGATATTACTGTCACATTTTGAACTCGGGTGTTACGGTGAATTTTGTCATTGGTGCATTTGTGTTGCCCCCCAAAACCCACCTTGACCAGGTTAGCCCCTCGATCTGTTGTTTTACTTTTTACAGAACCTTTTTAAGTACATAGTCATCTCAGTCAGCCTATAAATGAAGCGTTAACCTATATTAAAACTCGTGGGCTACTCCCCCAAACGCCGGAAACGCTTCTCCAGGAGTAAACAAACTTGGACTCAACACTTTATTAGAGTCAATAACACACAGCGTTGATATTTGTGATGTGTTTAAGATTACTTACGGTGACAGCAGATAGAAGATCGAAGCCAAGGAGATAACACACAACGCAGTAAATCTGGTTGATTCGGAAGCCATCGTTACAGCATTTGTACAGTAGTGTAAACCACGCAGGAAATGTGTCTTTGGGGGCGGGGATTGACCGCAACTGAGTGACTGCAAATATAATGGTGGGATGAGGTTCACTGGGAAGTTGGTGTGAGGTGCTTTGTATTTCTTAATGTTGAAAAATGGCCTTAAAATAAGTTTAAAAAAAAAAAAGAAGCATTTCTGCAGCACGGGGGAGAAGAAATGAACTAGAAACCAAAACTGTTGCTTAGAGTGTAGCTGTTGACTGCAGGTATCCAGTCCTCTCAAACACTTGATTTCCTTCCTCCTGACTTTTGTATTTATTGACTGATTTAGAAACACATTCCCTGTGGCCTGACATAATTAATGCAGTCTTTAAATGTAAATCATGCCTTATCGGTTCCTCCCAGAACCATATAATAAGCAGTATACTGTGTATTTACTGTACAGAGGGTAGACTTGGCTCCTAGTCCTGCAGTATTTCTGAAAAGCTGTCTTGGCAGTAGTCGTTTCAGGGATGTAAGCAAGGTGATTTGACCCTCTGCAATAGAAGTTGTGCATGGTTCTGTATTGTTCTACAACATATTAATTGTGTTTTGGTTGATGTCTTTGGGGTTTCTAAGCAGAAGTAGCAGGGTTAACCACCCTCCCAGCCTGTATGCACGCAGTGTTTTTGCCTTTCTGTTATTTCCATCTATCTCCGCGTTGTTTCTGGTGTTTGCCAGGGCCTTACGCAGGCTGTGTGTCAGTGAATGTAGCAAAAGGACTGTTTTCCCCAGCCTCTGTATCCTGAACAGAAAGACGCATGAACAGCTGATGTTGCCATGAGCGTTGGGCACGAATCAAAGGAAAGGTGTACAAGGG
>NW_018127883.1:537540-548097 GCF_001952655.1 Monopterus albus | reverse complement strand
CTAATGGGAACAGCCAAAAGAAGAAGAAAGTTAACCTTCTGTGGTCTGTAGATGACTGCCATCCTCCATGCTGCCGCTAGGAGGTGGTATTGCTCTTTCCAGTAAAATATTGTATTATTTCACTTGGTGAAGTCAGTCACATATAGTGGATTCAAAACAGATTTTTTAAATTATATTTAAAAATCTGCATATATGGCAGCAAAAAAACAACACTCACTGAAATGTATACTGCAGTTTTTTTTATGTTGGTACAGCCAGAAATTGACTCATATCTGTCTATCTGTGTTTCTGAACCGGAAACCAACCAAAGCACTGCACAGCTGGTTTGCTTCCCCGATGACATCTGTAGCGAACAAAACTCTATAGTGTCTGTGCACACCCCCACAAAGACGCCATACTTGTTTGATCTCTGCCAAGTCTAGTTTACAGCAAATGTATCTTTGAACAAATGTGAAAGGGAAAAAAAGGTATTTGCCTGGGGAATAAAAATATAACTGGAAGGAGAACTCCTGTGGGATTTGGTTGTTTTTAGTGTATTAAATTTCAGCCCATGTAGTTCCAGTCAGTCCCAGTGTTGGACTGGTACCAGTCTGCTGCCTCCTCATGTGACCCATTTATAGAGCAAAATGAACACACACACTTCAGAGGAGACTACATAGACTTACATTCACTTCCTGGAGACTTATCACAACCACTACATGTCGAATCCCAGCCTCACCCTAACCAAGTCATGACCCTAATTGATTTACATAGTGGAGACCAGTATCTGGTCCTCACAGGAAGGCTGTGTTGTGTGCAGTATATGTTGTGCTATGTTAGCACACTAAACTAAGATGGTGAACATATACTAGCTAAACCTTAGTATATTAACATGATGGTGTGAGCATGTTAACATGCCAACTGTTACATTTAGCTCAAGTACATCCTCAGAGAGCATTGACAAATCACTGCAGCTTTCTTTTTTTAATCAAAGCCATGTCTAACAGAAATAACTCTTCATAAGATAGGTTAATGCATTTTAAATAAGGAAAGAAATCAGACTGTCGCAGAATCTTTTCCCTCAGCTCCTAGCTTTGAGAATAACTAAGTGGATCCACTGAACGTGGTCTTCTTGTCTCAACCGCATGTACATTTTGGAACCTCATTCTCAGGTTTTTTAGTTTTTCTGTGGGCTATTGCTTAATGTAAAAATAGTATATAAAATTAATACTTATCAGCCACAATGAGAGCACTACTCCCATTCTGCTGTAGTGAAGCGAAGCCAATTGATTTACATAGTGGAGACCAGTATCTGGTCCTCACAGGAAGGCTGTGTTGTGTGCAGTATATGTTGTGCTATGTTAGCACACTAAACTAAGATGGTGAACATATACTAGCTAAACCTTAGTATATTAACATGATGGTGTGAGCATGTTAACATGCCAACTGTTACATTTAGCTCAAGTACATCCTCAGAGAGCATTGACAAATCACTGCAGCTTTCTTTTTTTAATCAAAGCCATGTCTAACAGAAATAACTCTTCATAAGATAGGTTAATGCATTTTAAATAAGGAAAGAAATCAGACTGTCGCAGAATCTTTTCCCTCAGCTCCTAGCTTTGAGAATAACTAAGTGGATCCACTGAACGTGGTCTTCTTGTCTCAACCGCATGTACATTTTGGAACCCCATTCTCAGGTTTTTTAGTTTTTCTGTGGGCTATTGCTTAATGTAAAAATAGTATATAAAATTAATACTTATCAGCCACAATGAGAGCACTACTCCCATTCTGCTGTAGTGAAGCGAAGCCAAATGGCAGCAAAACCACCACCAGAGAAGTCCAGCTCCATGGAAAGACATTATCAGCCATAGCCAATGTGTTCAGCCCCAGGTCATATGTAGAATAAGGCAGAGGAATAGCTCCACTGAGATGGAGGGGAGGAAAAATAAAACATAATAAGACAATATATCTGTTGTTAGGAGGAAACTGGTGTTAGGATGAAGGGACCGTGTTGCAAAGAACCCCCCCGGGACACAGAAGAAGACGGAGCAGACGCATCGAGCAGGTAACAGCTCTTCTCTTTAGGTAAAAGAAGCACCAAAAAGAAAGCAAGGAGTCTTGAGTACTGCGTGTGCTGAAGTTCATCAATTCAGCATGCTTCATACACCTAGTTAACTGTCGTCATGCAAACAGTGTCTTTTTTTGAAAAGTGGGTCACAACAGTGTTAAGTCAGAACTCTCAACAAAAAGCAAAGCAACAAGTTTTTCCAGAAATTTTGTTGCATGCATGTCAGTGCTGCATTTTGTATCAGCTCATTCACCCTTAGTTAGAGTATGCATTTGTTAAATTAAAATGTCATGCATGTCGTAAAAGAGTGCTTTCTATTTCATGTTTACTTCCTTGAGGTTGAGCTTCATCTTTAACTCTGTAGCACTTTGATAAAGCCAAAGCTTTTAGGCTTACAGGTAGCGATCATAATCCATGAATGTACTCAGAGTGAATGTGAAAACTGTATTTCCAAAGGGATTTGCTTTGCTCTGTCAATTCAGGGTAACTATACTGCTGCGACATTGACATTTTAACATAACCACCATGACAGTTTTCAGTTTTTTGGTCATGAAGTGAATATTTGAAACATTCACCTAAGAAGCAACTAGACTCATAGAGCCTGTGTTCATGTTCAGAGGCTGACACTCAAACTAGCTTATACTGGGACATCTCGAATACATTAAGAGTAAAACCATTGCTAACTGCTTTCCTGCATTGTAACCTGGCTCCAGCACAGAAGAAACTGGGACTGGGGCTTCTTCACACACAGAACAGGAAGAGAGTCATGCTGCTCTTCAAATACAGGAAATAACCTCTGTGCTGGTGATGCAGGTCTCAAGGGAAAGCTCAGTTTTGTAACAGCATGAACGGCAGGACCGTGCAACATGTTACAACACAGACACACACTCTCATGCACTTAGTCACACATTTCTGAGTGCTGATGCCATAAATTAAGAGCAAGGACCATGTTCATCACTGAATTATCAGAAACAATGATAGTATCTCACTGTCTTTTTCTCCCTCAACACCATGCACATGGATTTGATAGAAACTGTAAAGCTGCCACTAGATGATATGTCTGTGTAGACAGATTTCCCCCTGCAACACGTCCAGTGGTCTGCTCAGTTAGAGCCAAGCGCACAGTGTGTATCTGTGCAGGGAGGCTGCATCTGTACATGGAAGGGGGGGATTAGGCTGGGAGCATTCATTCACTGGGTTGCCTGGTGGTGGAGGACAAAGGAGGGGAGTGCACACTGGTTGTCTTATTCCACACTGTGGCTAGTACTTCTCTCCAGCACAGAGGAGACAAGAACAATGCCAGCTGAATATCCCATAGATGGTATAATAAAAATCCAGCTATGGTCTTAATCAAAACAGAGCGACAGCAGGGACAGACTGAGCTGAGCCTGTAGGTCAGGCCAAGCTGGTACCAGTCCATGTCCTGTCCTTTACCTGTCCTCTCTGTCCTCACAGCAGGTCCACTCCAGTCATTTGTGTTTGTCCTTTGTCTAAATCATAACATGAAAGGGTGTCTTCCCATTCTGTCCTCAAGGACAACCCTTCTCTCATTTCAGACTTTGACCTATGCAATATGTGATATGCAATAGTGTATGTCTATGGTTCTTGTAGTCCCTGGGTCCTCAATGGGTACTTCTGCATTTAGCAGAGGTGATAAAATAACAGACAATTGCACTTAATTTGAAAAAAAAAAAAAATCAAAACTAATTACCATTTGTTAAAAGAATATAGCCACATGGTTGATGCAGTTAGCTAAAAGTAATGAGATTCTGGTTGAACTTGCTAAAACTAGGGGATAAATGGTTAAAACAGAAGTAATGGCTAGACTGAACAGTTGAAATACATAAAAAGAAATGAATTCAGGAGTGAAACCTTCAGACTTTACAAATGTAAATAAATTTGACCAAAATAGCCTAAAATCCAAAAGTTACTGAAACAGTATGCAAAAATATTGTAACAATATCCACTTTGAAATAAAAAGCAGATGTATGTAATTTCACTTCCACCGAGCACATAACTTTGCCAAGGATGCTTGCTTTTTTAACTTAGTTAATTTAGTAACAGAAAATGTTTGATTTACATATCCATCTGCATTTGAATTAGAATAAAAAAACCAGTGGCAGACAATTACAGAAAATCACCAGACTTTGTTCTTGTAAGTGCAGTAGTTCAGTATCTTCTTTGTTAATAATCACACACGCTTATATAAATGACTGAATTCAGAGCAAAAACAGATCCTATCTTTTCTTTTTTTTTGAGATTTCATGATTTTTAAACACAAAGAAACAAACACAACCAACCATTAAACCTCCTACCAGGATATTAACTTCAGTGAAATGTATCCACTTCTCTGAGAACATTTTACATTAAACTTTTCTCATTCACCCACAGAGCAAATACACATAAATGTGTAATGAAGAACAGAAGCACACACACTACTCACGCTACATGAACACACACAGCCATCACCTCCTACACACCAGCCTGGAAAATATTAACCTTTTCATCTCGTGTCACCTTTTTGTCTAACTTAACACATGATGCTCACAGACACGCCGCACTGTACACATGCACATCACGAACTGGTTGCACGCACACAGAGATTCATACTGTACATATGAACATACTGTACTGAGGCAGATATCTCAGAGGAACTTCAGAGAATTCAGGGAGTGGAGAGTCATTTGGTTAAAGAGGACCGAACTGCAGGAAATGAGAATCATGACCCTCCCTTGTGACCAAATTTACAATCTGTGCCTGAAATCAGTTGGAGGAAGAAGGAAAACAGAGAAAGTTAGTAAGAGATGGAAATGTTGGAGTGTCTATAAATAGAAAACCCATAGTTGAAATTATTCTGAAAGGCATGTAGTCGCTTATTGTTCAGCTCATATTGTGTTTGTCACAGAGAATGAGCAAAGGAAAGTACATGCCTGTTTGGATTCTAGATTTATTTTCTGATTATAGTGAATTTAAAACATGTGACAGGCTACATTGTGTATTTATGAAAGTAGAAACACATCTTTTAGTAGAAACACAGTCTTTTAGGTAAATAAACTTGTGTGTGATGAGATTTAATGCGGCAAGAATTTTTTGAAATAACAAACTCACACAAAGTGCTGCAGCATCAGCAAGCAACCAAATAAAGGGACTAGCAGATCAAATACTGTATTTGCCAAAATGTAGTTGTATCTCGGTAAAACATAAATCAGTTCAGCTGCTCAAATGCAGTACCATGAAATCTAAAGGACCTACAAGCCATCTGCTTAGGGCACAGTTTGACTCTCCTCAGATGAAGTGGATTTAAAAAACACTTCTCAAATACTCTGACCTTTATTTAAGATTTTTAGCACAACCAACGGTGACGATGGGGGAAAAAAAACAAACCGTATAGTGTCAGCATGTAGGGAAGAAGCTTTTTACATTGAAAAGGTGTACAGGGCCTCATTCATAATTCAGAGGCGTCGCAGGGATATGAGAGAGGAGGATGCATCTGTCTGCATTACGCCAGTGTTGCCTCTGCGTTGCATCACCCTCCTGGGTGGCTCATTTTCGAGAGTTTAATACATTCCCTATCAGTTGAGCTCTGGCTGTGGTCTAATTTCAGTCTCAGATAAGAGCCTTTATTTGTCACCCAGCTCTTTTGCCCTGTCACCCAGCCTAGTAGTGCCTTTGCAGTCTGAAATCTTTGAAGGAGTGCTGACTGGATGAGCTGCTGTTTGTCTGTATGTTGTGCAGCATCACAAGTGAGGATATTGTGAACCCTCAATGCTAACCTGAAACCCATCCCCCACACAACATCATGTATATCTATCTCCCCACACAAAGAGAGGCACATATGCGTTATTACACACACACACACACACACACACAGCTGGCTGCTGGTCTGTCTGACCTAGTTTATGTCTGTAGGCTGCTCTAATGGAGGAAGCCAGCATGGTGTATTATCTGACTGCATCTGATTTGCATTTCTGCCCTGTCACTGGCAGATGGCACCAGAGGTCGAGAGCAGAGAATTTGTGAGATATAGTTTAGTACTCAGTTGCATGCATGCAGAGGGGGGGAGAGCTTGGTGTTCTGAACTGTAGCATTTGGTCTACACCCTCTGCTCTTGCACTATTCATGCTTAATAGGAAGGAAGTGATGAATCACACTCACTTGTTTGTGGTAGTGGTAAGTGTTCAAGTACAGATAGGGCCTTTATTTCTCACTCTCTCTCTCTCATACACACACACACACACACACACACTAGAAATCACTAGAGGAAGTGAACTGACATAAAACCTCAGCACTTTGTTATTTTCTATCTGATGGAAGTCTGTCACGGTTGAAATCATTCAGAAAGAACACAATCTAATGTTTATTGTGATGTGAGTTTACATCTCTGCCATCGCAGCAGGACTCATAAGGCATCACGGGGGCGAGCTCAGACTGTGTTTTTATTACAGTCGATCAAATTTGGTTTTGTGTGTTGCAGAATGACTACACAGTGGCCTTATGGCATGCCCTCTCGCCCTGGTGTACTGTATCTGATATGCAGGGGAGTTCACACAGAAGCATCAACACACCCAGAGTGTGTGGCTGTGCCAGATGTGGCGTGTCCTACATGTAAGTGAATGCACTGACATGTTAAAATATCTGAGCTATATGAACTGATAGCTGTCATGTGCAACCCATATAAAAGATGTCAAAAATGTGCACTTTAACCTAGGCAGCGTTGGGCAGAGTGGCCAATGTAAGCACATATACACATATACTGTATGTTGCATATGTGCACATGTGCATGTGCACTCACAAGCCATCAGTCTTTATTTGGAGACAGGAAACATCAGGGTGTGCTCTCATGCTCTCACTCTCTTTACCTCTTTTTCTCTCTCTTTCATACACACACACACACGCACACACGAACACAACCGTTATTCAAGGGTGTGGGGACCTTTTCCATGTGGTTTGAATGGTTAAACTTTGCAATTGTAAGGTGTGAAAAAGCAATCTGCCAGATAAAAGAAGTTGTGTCTCACTAGAGAACAACTTTTCCAAGAAGCTGCCTGAGATATGATGACACTGTTATAATTTTATACTTCGAGTTCAAAAGCAGGGCCTAAGTTCAAACAGACTGCTACTTGTGCTTGAAAATTCCTCCTTCCTTCTTTCTCTGTCTTTGACATGGCCATCTTTTCTCTGACTCATCCCTCAGGTCTCAAGTGTATTGTGGCAAACCGCTGTCAGATTCGCTCCACTATTATATCCTTTCTCACTCCTGTACCTTACTTTCTCCCTGTTTCCATTTCAGTTCAAACCATCTGTGTGTCTTTAGCAAAGGTTAAGTTCTAGTTCAGTGTAGATAGCTTTAAATAATACATATTTAAAGTAGTTAAATAGCTTTATTTCAGCCATATGAGCTAAAATTGTTTAAATGAAATATGTGGACAGATACAGTATACAGGAAATACCAGGCTGGGGTATAAGTGAAGTTTTTTTGCATCTAGTGTGGACTTCTCAGGCTTTTACAGCGATAGAGCAGACTAGTCATTAACTCACACGGAGCCAAACTGTGTGGTTGGTGCTCCAGTTTAAAAGAGACTGAGCAAATATTTCAGGGTACCTCAGCTCCTTTAATTCAGGTAACACAGGTCCCACAAAGTCAGTGGCAGAGGACTCTGGTGAACCTTTCTCTGTGACCTTCTGAATGAAATAACTCACATGCGCATTTGTGCCCTTTATTTTGCTGTACCTCTTGACAGTATCACAACGATAACATCCTTGCACTTGGTGGTATATGTGACAGCATAAGCGATGGCTGCACGGAGTGCTGTCTTTTTCTCACTAGCAATTGTGTCATTTTTACCCTTAAAACATGTTAGCTACGCAACAGTTTGGGCTTTTCATGTCTTGCTTAATAACCTGAAATGGATGCAAGTGGAACTGACATAAGCCTGTGTGTTTATCTGTCATTGTCTGTGGCTGCAAGCATGTGCTATGCATGTCCTCTGTGTGTGTGTGTTTGGATGCTGAGGGTGGCTATAGTGGATGAGCATGCTATGGATGTTCATAATATGTACTACACGTACAGTATGTGTGAGTGTGTGATTGCTTTGTGTTCTCATTTGATGTCTGCTTGCTATCAGTGTTTGTTTGGGGTTAAAAGCGCCTGACTCAGGGGGCGGTGGCGGGGGTCATCTAAACCAGATCTGCAGCAGAATCACTCGAGAGGCAGAAGTATAATCTGTAGCTGGCTTTGTGCTTCCAGATTAAAGTGATGATGTTTTAAACCTTTCTCACAGCCACAGTATGTCTTTGCTTCCCTCCCGGCTACTTAGTATGTGTGTGACAGCGGATCCACACAGCCAGGTTCAAGAAAAGGACACCTTCCTCGCTATTTATGAAACAGGGGAGCTTTAGCATATTATCTGCAACAACGCACGCATGTTCTATTCATCTATTAATTTGCCATCAGTGTGGTGTAGCTATAACATATCTCTTCTAGTGAGGGGAAACAGCTGCTAATCCTAATCCCCCCTGTCTCCCCCTCACAGGAGTCTGTCAAATCACAGACCCTTTAAAAAGCTCTGGCTGGCTGGTTCCAGGGTTGGCTGAGTGGCTGGCTGACTGGCAGCCTCTAAATGAGAGGAAGGACCACGCTTACCCACTCCTGTGACTGACACTCAACTAGGTCTCCAGAAACTATCACTTTGTTTGTACCAATATGAGCATACACAGACAAAAATATTTCCATTGCACACAGCTACTCCAGCTACTCTCCCCATAAACATATGCAGTCAAGTAGTTTATGTCTAAAGGTTTAAATAAATGCATACCATACTGAAAAACAGATTAGAAAAAGGATCATTTTGTTCCACAGACCTATCCCAAAATATTTGTTGCAAGCACAAACTGCTCCTGATATGTGTGTGTGTGTGTGTATGTAAACTAAAGTAAACTGAGCGATTTCGAGCGAGTATACGACTAGAGAGAAAACACCAGCAAAGACTCAACAGGCCTTATCTTTAATATTAGAGAAGCAAAAAAAGATGTGGTCTGCGTCGAAAACATCACTCTTTAAATCGAGAATATAATTAACACCTTCTTCCTCTTTCAAATGAAAAGTTGAACTCAGAGCACTAAAAGATCAATTACTCAACTCAGTACACTCAGGAGTTTTGCTGCTGCAGTTTTACTCGACTACTATCTTATGCCAGCAAACTTTAGATGGATATTGCGCTGTGCCTGACATTACTGACTCAGTTTGCCAGTTTTATGACTCGTGATAGCTCTTGACTGTTGAAAGTTAATTCTTGACCTTGGAAGTGGTTTAACAAATTATCTTGACGTGCTTTTTCAGCTATATCTCACAGCCTACTCAGCGGCTTGGATTTGGATGTGCAATATTTTGCTCGGTTGTGGTAAAAGTTCAGAAGGAAAATAATAAGCCGAATTAGAATTCTGTGAAATGTATTACTTTTTTTTTTATTTGTGCCAGAGGTACACTGCAGTTATTAATTGTTTTTAAAATAATTTATTCCTAAAATATTATAAAATTAGCCATCATCTTGTAATTGTTACTTATGGCGACAGCAAATGTTACACAAGTTCAGGTTTTGATCAAAATGTTGCACAAATTGGTAGCAAATCAAAATCCACCAGAGCTTGAGTGGGTCAGGATTTTGGATCTCTTTCTCTGAATACATCCTCCACAAGGTCTTAAGCTGTACAGTCGGTGCTTTTTCTTTATGCATCTCATAAACTGTAAACCCTGAAGGATTTCTTTCACTCTTTCAACTTTCATTCTCCAGCACAAACACTAATATCGCACTTGTCCATCAGCCATTCTCACATCAGTCATTTCAGATAATGGCTCTCAGCTGGGTGAGGCAGAGAGCGGTGGGACACCGAGCAAAGAATATCAGCCAGCACACTCGCATCTCCCTCCTTTGTTCTTGGCCTATAAGGATGAGATGGGGATGAGGAGTGCTTGGGTAACTATCAGTTATCAGTGTGAGGATTAGGGACTGTCATCAGCAGCCATATGCCTCATATTACCCTCCTGATGACACTAGATGGAAAGAGGGAAGAGAGCGTGGAGGAGGAGGAGGCTCGGGGGACGGATTATGCCTGCTCTAAGATTTCAGGGTAAAATGTCAGGTAGAAAATGGGACCTGTCAAAGTAAAATCAGATAAATGCTCAGACTCGGGCGTATGAACAAACAGTTATGTGCACACAAATTCATACAGATATACACAAACCTTTCCACTACTAGCTTCCTATCACAGAAAGCCAAGCTAAATACAATGCAAGTTCCCGTGGTAGAATTGTGTGCATGCATGTTCTGCTGGGTGTACATATGTAGAGCCCTGTGGTCATTTTCATGTGACTTTTTTGTCTGTGGCTGTGCATGGTGACTGTCATTTGGTACATTGGACACATATGAGCTGTTCATTGATCACATGAAAAACACAAGTACTCCTGTGTGTGTGTGCTGGGGGGGGGGGGGGGGATGGGTGGGGACACGAAA
>NW_018127883.1:524776-536577 GCF_001952655.1 Monopterus albus | reverse complement strand
GTTTGGAGCTACGACTCTTGCGAACTGTCACCCAGCCACCTGTCTGAGATCCCAGCTGCTCGGGAAGCTGCGGGGGGCGGCTATCTTGGGCTAAGCTACGTTTAAGAGGCTCCACACCGGCTACGTGGGCATAGCTAGCTGGCCTATTCTCCATGGTGTGGAGCCTCGCCTCCAATGCTGCTAGCATCTGACATTTATTACAAGTGCCATTATCGCTAAAGGAGGCAGAGGAATGACTGAAAATGCGACACTCCGAGCAAGAGAAAGGAGGAGAGGAAGAGGGGGAAGCCATTGCTCTCGATTAAGCTACTAGCTTATCTAGCTTCTAAACTAGCCGACCTAAAGTAGCAAGTTAAATTTGGTAGTTAGCAAGAACTTCTGCAAAACAAGTGCTTTAAATGGTGCAAGCGTATGTTATCACTCAAAAATTCAGATGAACCTAAAAAATAGTGAGTTTAATTCCTAAACAATCTGGAAGCAAGCACAACGCAGTGCAAATACAGAAAACAGGAAATAAGTATGGTTTACTGCAGGAAACAGCAGTCTGTCAAAGGTATCCATGTCAACAAACACACAGAAACAGAGCTTGTGTGACTCGTGACCCATGTCTTCACAATAAAAATAACATCTGCAAACATTTACCATTCATTCATTAACCATTGGCCCAGCTCACAGGGAAGAAGAACTTTAATGGATTTCCATCAAATGCACCTTGCCAGCTAAACTAACTCTAGCTAAACCGCTCAGTACCTATGTGTAGCTACAGCACATGTTTCTAAACACCTCCTTCTACTTCTTCTTCCCAATTCCATTTCCTCATTCACCACAGTTCCTGTGTGCTGTCACCAGGCTATTTAGGTGCTTTCACACAGAAAGAGAAACCATGCAGAGGATTTGCTGAAATTGGGCCCAAGTTCACAGCAAAGAAACATTATGACTTTATTTTTAAGAACTAAAATGTTTTCATTAATCCAACACTTAATGTATGTGTGACCTAGAAGATTCTTACCTCAAGAAAAATCATTGATCAAAATTACAATAGGTAAAAGTCCAGTTATATACTGTAATCCTAGTCAGATGTAAATAAAAGGTGAATGGGATTCCAAGTTTCATGGGATTAATTCAAGAAATTTGCAAGAAATGAAGTGATTTTACATCTCATGGTTTTCATGACCCAAGGCTTTTCAACCAACTTGCATGATAATCAGAGTGAACGCACAAGTAGTTAGAGCAACTTGTGTTGTCTTTATATTTTTCATAGTCATTTGTGTTGTGACTGTTATGTTTGCGTGACATCTCACGGGCAAAATACTTCCTTATTAGCATCATTACACTGGCATGCTCCGAGACTGATTGAGCGTGTTTGCTAGTTTCCCTCAGCCACCACAGGAGACCACCGTGAAGATGAGAGGAAAGCAGAAAGGCACTTAGCATTTAAAAACCATATGTATGAGCAAGAGTGTGGGCACAGAAAAATTATTTACCCATGGTCCCGCCTGGTCTTATGTGAGTCTGTGGGAGGCAGAATATGACTTTGTTCAAACTGGAGTGTATTTTTGTGTGAGTACGATGGTCTACACGTGTGGGTGTGTGCACTTTTTCCACTGGCTGACACTAGTACTGCTGCTTCTGAGTCTTTTGTAACTTACAGTGCCTGTGTAAATGAGTGTGAGTGTGTGTGTGTGTATGTGTGTGTGTTTAAGCTTTTGTTTAATTTCTACTTCCTGTTTTATTCTTGGCCTAATCCAAACGCAACACAGCTGTGCAGTCAGCCATAGAAAGAGGGCTTGGGGGATGGGTTGCCAGGTCCTGGTGAGTGCAGCCATGCTCTGTAACTGCTACCAACAGATGGAAGGGAAATGGGGTTACCAGCTTGGGTTTAGGGTTTATCTTCTCTTCGTAGGGCAGACTGACCCCTTAACACACACAATTCCCCACCCCCTCATTTTGTCATAATACCATGTTTAAATCTCTGTGTTTTGGTGTTAGCGTTTTCCCCATTCACAGTAGTTTGATGCATCGACTATGGAAGGCCATACTCACCAGAGGAAAAAATGCTCAGGGTGTGAAAACATCGTTTTGAATTAAGCCAGTTTTTTAAACATTCAATCTTATCATTCTGATTTGGTATCATATTTTTGACTTATTACTTTTATAATTGCCAGAGACAACGTACTTATGGAGCTTGGACACTGATCCATAAACTGTTGAGCAGATCCGCAGCAGTATAACCAGTCCAGCTTTAAACTGAACAGAGACATTTGTACTAATCAGATTCCATACTGCATAACACTGTTATAAATTGAAAAATTATCTGTGTTGGCTTCAAAAACCACTGTCTCCTAAGAAAGTAAATACATTATTGTACCCTGTTACAGATATATAAAACATATATACAGCTCAAAGTAAAGCATTCACATTTGTAACTTGTTCAATTATATCCCAGGTACTGCTCCACCAATCTACTGATCAATACTAGGATCATCCTCAATGCCTAACAAAGAAAAACATGGTACCATCTGAAAACTTCAATATACAGTATATTTTGAATATCAGTTTCACAACCATCTGTATAACACGTGAAGAGTAGAGGTGATCTCATACAATCCTGAGACACTCCTGAGTTAGTAACTATGGAAGTTGGATATATCTGTTTAACTATCTTTTCTCTACTTATAAGATGGTCCTGTACAAGAAGCAGATTAACCCCTAGTTTAATCAGTTTTTGCCAGTAAGATGTAGCTGGATTGTATTGAATACTGACGTAAAATCTAACAAAAGGCCTCCAGTTGTATCTAAAGAAAATGGTTAATTGTCCATTTTTGTACTGGCAGAAATTGGCTTCCATACTGGACTAACGAGCAACACAAGGCTAACTGGAAGAAGTGGAGGATCATGCCTCTTTTCATGCCTCAACCTAAAATACTGTCGTATTGCACCATTATCTTTTAATATATTACCAACATAATAGAGGAAAATGCTAACGATGTATATCAATTAATATTTCAGATGCTCCTGCTGTCTGTGATGAGGAGGGCAATCAGAAGCAAAGAAGTGGATTCCGAAGCCTGAGCTCCACTGAAGTCAGCCCTCTTCGTGCACTTCTGTCTCATGTGCCTGTGAAGAACAGAGGCATCTCTCTGGTCTTTCTCAACCCAGCACAACACATTCATTATTAATCTACTAGAGTCTCTCCCTCCTACTCAGCTCAGCCAATTAGAGCTGGGTCCCCACGACTGCTGCCGGTCTCATTTGACGCTGCACTGGTTGGCTTTGATGTCTCTATCAACACGAAAGAGAGCAGAAGAGGATTATGTCTGCCTCTGGGGGTGGAACGCTTTTAAAAAATGTTTAATTCATACTTTATTTTATCATCAGGAGACTTTGGGCCATACTTTAGCCAGGGTCTTGCCACTTTGCTTTCCTATCACAGTGACATGGTCATAAATCCTGTTATTCTTTCATTTGGGGAGTCACATAAGCCTGCACGCAGAGCAGGCTTGTCTACCAGAGGTCTTGTGCTCCTCCCTCCTGGGCTGGTAGCCTTTCCTTCCTCTGCTCATTTCATGTGGAGAACGCCTTGATTAACCAACAGCAGCCACTCTGCATGCAACACTGCCAGTTTGGTATGAGGTCAGGCTGCTTTTGACTCTTAAATGCAAATGCTTTTATCAGGGTTCAGAGGACAGTTTGACATCAATTCAAGAAATAGAATTGGCACAAATATCAAAACAATTCAAATTCACCATCTATGAAAACAAAAAACTGTTACCAGTCAAGTTTGAACAAAAGCAAAACACTGCTATACTTCTCCAAAACTGTGCATGATAGCTAACCGACATATTTGAAGCCTTTTCTCTCACACAAACTGCCGTCAGTGTAGATGCAGCTCAGTATTTGAAGTGGGTTCTTTGCCCTCAGCTCAACTTTTAATAATCCTTCCATCACTTCCCTATGTCAGGTCCCACCCGCTATTTGCAGCGCTGACCTTTAAAGCAGGAAGTTACTGTTAACACAGATCCAGCAGCTGCAGCAACAACCTGCTTTACAACATTTTTCTCATCAAGCGCGTCACTTGTGCACATTTTCCTCCCTGACTTGCTGCACGTGCTCCACCTGACATGCTTGAGTTTAAATTACAGAGCCTGGGTGCTGTCACTTAGAACTATGAGTTCGGTTAACAGCAATAGTGTCAGGTTAAAGACCACACTGACCTCGCTGTGCGATGACAAATGCATATTCATTCTCGTTCTGTGGGATTTCCGGTAGCGGTGAACAGCAAGGGGAGAAGATTGCATTAAACTTATGTAATTTTTTGAGCACCACTTAAAGCATTGGGGAACCCCCCTCCCCCCGCAGAAGAGACATCTCAAAGCTGGTTTCTTTAAGAAAAGACAACATTGCATACATTTATTAGGGATGGACGCCAATTCAAATACATGCAAGTCACCAATGTCCTTTAAATGTAGTGTTGACATTATTGCAAACACTTATCTCCCTGCTGTTTTGTGTATTATATTTTTATTATCTTAGAATAAAAAAAACATTAACAATTACATTGGATGCCTCGTTCTGCATAATTTAACGTATACACAGTGGGAACAGGAATGGCAATGCTTTAGACATCATCACAGCCTCTTCATAACCCTGCCCACCCACAACCCACTGCCTGCATGCAGTTTGCACTGCACAAAGGCCAAAAGTCACATGAGACAGCCTGCAAAGAGCACAAGAAGCATTCACAGTAGAGGAGGATAGGAAGGAGGGAGAGTAAAAGATGAGGAGGCAGGGGTGGAGGAGGCAGAGAGAGTGAAACAAAGTGACTGCAGCACTGGCCTTGGTTTAGACAGGAGAAGGAGCAGCATAGTCCTAGTATATCATTCTAACTTCTCCCACACTTCAACTCCCGTCTCCTGATTGTGGTACTCTTTCCATTGTCTTAGACACAACAACTTATATACAGTATGTATATAAATATATAAACACATTTTTATAGCTACAGCACCTTTTCCCATGGGGCAACAGGGTCAATACCTCGCACATGGTACATGGCTGTGCCAAAGGAAAAAAGAAAAAGAAATATTGGTCAGGACATTTATCTTTTTTTCCCTAAAATTGGCATTTGACATGATGATATTCTATTGCCGTTTGGGGGAGGGAAGAGACCAAGGTTCTTCTTTTGAGTTTATATTCAAGTTTTATCCTTTTTATGGTGTATAATTTCTTCCTTGTTTAAAAAGAGTTCACACTTTTGTGATTTGCGTGTGCAGCTCTTCATCAAAAGGTTCATTTTCCGGATCAGAGTCAGTGGTGTCAGAGTATCGATAATGGTCTGGCTCATTGTCGCTAGCGTCCGGTGTGACAGATGTTGAAGTGCTTGCTTCAGAATTTGAAGGCTCCTCCACGGTTTTTGTAAAATACAACTTCACCTGGAATTGCAAATTTAAGACAACTGACGTTAGTCTGTACAGTGAAAACAATGCTAAACAAGTCTCTGTTGTTCTTTCCATACCAAGATTCATGGGTAAAAATACTATTTTAACAGCAAAGCAACTCAATAGTAGACTTGCGTGTAATTATTTCATTTATCCAATATCTGAACTCGACTAACTCTTGTCAGCTTCTGTCACTGCTCACCTTGAAGTTTGGCGAGAAGTAGCGGTTAGCTTTGTCTTTGTTGGCCTTGTCCAAGTCGTTCTTAGTGAGAGTCAGGATGAGATAATCCCTGTCGCTTTGCCTGACCTCGGCACTGTGTGGCTGGCCCTGGTCAGGTCCCGGTCCTCCCTGCTGGCTCTCTGCATTGTTCACTGCCCCGTTCTCCATCTTGTCCCCGCTCTCTTCTGGTCCAGGGATGAAGAAGGTGTTCACCCAGAAGTGAAACATTTTGTCCTGGAGTGCAGAGGTGATGAGAGAAGATGTAATGACAGACTGGGCAAAAAAGAAAAAGTTTATTCAAAGAATTTCTGGTTAAATTTGTTTATGGGCTTAGTCCCGTTGCCTACGGCTGGCATTACTCTATATTATTCTTACTCTCAACAAATCTAAACAACCAAAATCAACAATGTATTAGGGTTTATCAACACTTCCCGACATCACTACCTCATCTGCACACACAGCCTTGATCCCATTTGTTTCTACTCAAGATATAAATCTTTAAGGACTGCTCACAAAAAAGGCTGAGCAACATCCTAAAATATCCAGCTGCTTTTGGAAATGACTAAGCATTTAGCTACTGTAGATTTGAGCACATATTACTCAAACAGGAGCAAACAGGGCATTTGCTGGAGACTATTTTCAGCTGTGGATTAATACACATTTGGTGCATTAACAAGTATTTACAGCAGCAGACAGTGAATGTGGGATATACTCAAAATAAACTGGTGTCCATGTTCAAGGTAATGAAGGAATATGTCACGCAGTGCAACAGTGTGTGGCTCACCGGTGTGTTTTTACTAGTCTTTGGGCATCAAACTAGGTCTCTGCTACAAGGAAATCATTACCAGGTTCTGGTAACAGTAAAAACCCTTAAAAATTTGGCCTCTTCATGGGATTTATTGAATATAAATGTTTAAAACACACAGTATGGCCAGCATCCAGCAGTGAAAACTGCTTATTCAAGTGCCTACTTACTATTCTTTGACTTCAACAATCAACAGCTGTAAGGTCGTAATGACAAAGTTATCAGCAACAAGGATGGAACAACAGTGAAACCCCCTGAACACAAACACACACAACCAACCTTCTTCATCATCTTATTCTGTTTATGGAAGAACTCCACTTTGATGTCTCCACAAACCGGTAGCGGCTGGGGGAATTCGAAAAGCATGTGCTTGTCCTCACGTCGTGTGTGAGTAGGGTTCGACGTGTGAATCTTCACTTTCAGCTGGTACACCACGAACTGGGGATCTGCAAGAAAGTGTTGACATTGCACCGAGGGAGGGGGGGGGAGGGAGGGATGGGCAAGATTGTGAGATTTGTGAAGAAGAGACAGAAAACATAAGAGGAAGAGTGAGTGACAGAGGAGCAGGGGGTGAATCAAAGAGTGCAAGACAGGATACCAGTGTTATTAACACGAGTTTGACCAAGGAAACAGCACAGCACACCACCACCACCACCACCTCCCCCCTCCCACTGATAAAGTGCAAAAAAAAAAAAAAGTCTCAAACCATTATATTGTAATTAAGGAGGAGAAAGGGAAAGTTACAGATCACAAAATATAACATCCAAAGAGACCCAGAACCAGAGACATAGGAGCCTATTCTGACAGACACTCATTGTTTTGGTCTTGGACCAAAGCAACACGATGCATATAGAAAAAATAATAACCCTTCCTTTTTCCTGCCAGGGTGGGGTTGGTTCTGGAGATGACTTCATATGCCCGTAAGCTAGTGCTTTCATGCTAGGCAACATGTCTACCTCAGACTGCTCCTGCCTGGTGGATCTCTGGGGCCATATAAAAGCAAATGAGTGAAATGATAGTAATGGATGAAAGGCTCATTTACCCCAATGCCAATTCCCTTTCTTGAAGCCCTGAGGGGTCGGCTCGCTCCTGTTTTTAACGGTACTGTCCCCTTAGAGAGAAAGAAGGAGATTATCACAAACAGGGCCTGGCTGGCCTGTAAGGGGCTTGACAGCACAGCAGGCACAAACACAAGAGCTCTGCACAAGTTTTTACAGATACCTGCATCGACACAGCTTTTCTTAAAAACAACATAATATGTGGCTTTAAAGTGGAAGTGCGTATCTTATACATATGTCATGGGATCTAATGAGTTGTGAGATACACAAAGGAGAAGGAACAAAGGGGAAACTTAAGATTGCTAAAAATTTCACATGATCACAAAACACTGAAGTTCTCTGATTTTAAGAAATGTGAAACTTTGGGTTATTTGTAACAGAATTAATCAAACCAGCTTTTCTTACTGCTGTGGTGAGCTAAAACCAGAGGCTGGAGAAGAGGGTGATGTGTGTGTATTCTAGGACGTCAAACTCAGAATAGGGGCTTGTTTGGTGAGTTAGAAAGAAAGAAAGATCAATAAAATCAGGGCTGCTCAGCACAGTCAGGTGTTAGGGTGAAAAAGCCACAGAAATGAAGAAGATGACAAAGAAGAGGCACTTCTCCTAACCAACAGATTCAGATGCAAGAAAAGCCCAATGTTGTGTGACAGACACAATTGAGCAAAAAACAGAAACAAAAACAAACAAAACCACACAGGATTTTGGACTTTTTTGCCTCTTAATGCCATATAAATGGAGCACTTTAAACCACTAAAATGTGCATACATACATCTGAACACAGTGCTAACATGCTGAGCAAATGAGGACACGATCAGTGGGGGAAAGAAATCCTTTCTACTCTAAATGCAGAAAGTCAAAGAAAAACCGATTGTTATTGACACAGATATTTCACAGATGATATTTTAAATCATTACTGATGCACATTTAAAAATCAAGCATTGCTTTGTGTCCGTGTCCCTCTGCCACTGAACACGGGACAGCAACTGTTTGCCTACACACCGTTTTTACAACAAAGTCATACCACCCTGAACACACACACACACACACACACACACACACACTCACTAATATGTAAATACATGTGACCGACTAAACTCTAACTACAGTGACTTATTAACGCTGTGTTGACCAAAATCTGTAACTCCTATATTGACTTTTAGTTGTTTCCTGGTTACATGTCTATAGAAGCACATAAAACTCATTCTTATAGGTCTTCTACTGTATGGGAGCACCGTTACGTCCCTCATGAGGGGCTATGAATGCTCTACAGTGTCTACACTGCGCATGCTGTCATTTCTTTGAATATAGCAAAGAAATATTAGCAAATTAAAGTACAAATATTTGTTCTGGGGAAGCTAGCAACATTAAAATAATGGCTCCAATACTTCATACTCAATAACAGCTCCTTGCTCAACTTTGCGAGAGTTTGGAGGTCTCAGTGCCATCAATCTGTTTTTGTGTCTTCATTTAGTGTAAATTGGCCTTGTTGTAAGCAACAACAAGATGACTTAATAAGAAGCTGCCCTTGTTAGTCACAAGGTCCAAAAATAGTGCAGCAAATTCAACCACACACATTCCGTTTTAAAACTCCAGCAGTGGACGACTTAGCTCTCCCATAATGACCTGCTCTGTTCTGTGGTGCCAAACTGTAGTGTGGGTAAGCCCTGCAGTGCACAACACATCCAAGGCTCTCGCTCCATTTGAACAGCAGCATGCATGCCTACGCCCTAGTTTGGAGTTGAAGTTGAACATGAGCATGACTCACTGCAGGTGCCCCCGCTGAACATGGGGAGAGTCTCGAACACCATTTTGTGGAAGAGGAGCGCCACCGGCTTGTACTCTAGCTGGTTCTTGAGTAGGTAGCTGTAGTAGTAGACGTAGCGGCGCTGGCTCGGGATCGTTACTCCCTGCAACAATGGTTACAACATTTAGGGATAATGAATGTACAAGTAATGTTCCTTTTCTGTATGTGTTCAAGGGTCTGATATGAAAGCTGAAAATGAGTGTTAACTGGCAGCTATTTTCAATAATAAGACAACTAGCTCAGTCGCTTTTCAATAAAAAAAATATATATAAAAAGGCCAAATCTTTTCAGTATATTCTGCTTTGCTCTGGTTTATACCATTACATATGGAACACTTTTGGATTCTGGGACAACAGTGTTAACAGACATTTTTCACCTGTTCCTGATATTAGACCAAAAAAATGAAGAAAATATTCAACAGGCTAATTGAAAATTAAAATAATCTATTACCAGCCTATTTGCAGTAACTGTTCGAACTGATAAAGAGCTGCTGTGTTTAGACATTTGGTCTCTGATGAACATCTCACCTTTTTGTCCCTTGTCCTGACTTCACCATAAAAGTCGAGCGCTTCCTGGGCCTCGTGGAATTTGCGTCGATGGAGGAGATACGCACAGATCATGACTCCAGTGCGGCCCTTTCCAGCCTTACAGTGGATTGCCGCCACGTGATTGTCATCCTCGCTGAGCCACTTGTCCAGGTCTTCACAAAACGGTTTAATTAGCTCCAGCTGAGGGGGGTTGTGGTCTTCAAAGGGGTACTGTGCAACTGATGTGTGACGGGATGCAGGCCCACGCAAAGTAGAAACAAGAGAGGAAAGAAATGTGGACAAAGAACAGTCCAGATGAGACAAGATGGGTAGAAGACACAGTAGAGATTTTAGCAACCATGTTCAACTTGTTTTTGTTTGTTTGTTTTTAAGAGAACATGTAAATCAACATACCTCTGCAGTTAAATTTGGCAGCATCGTAGTGTCTTTCCGCACAGCTAAAAAAAGAACAAAATCCTGTTAGCAATCACACAGAATAGCAAGTAAACTAAAAGCAGTTCAGGCAGGGAAAAATATGTAGAACACTCACAGGTTGTAGATTTTGTAATGGTTTTTATGCTTTGAATCCAAAAACCTGTTTTCAGGAGGGAACATACACAGACAGAGATTATATTTATTAGCTCAACAAACAAGGTCATCTTCCAGAGGATAAACACAAGCTTTCTATCATAAAACACATTTTGTCTTCCACTTTTCTGAAATCCAATAGCAGAAGCATCGCAACTCACCGTACTACATCGTCTATATTGTTTCTGTACACGCCTTCGAGTCTCTCTGCTGGAAATCCCATAGCAATTATGTTTGGATAGATATCTGATCGGGGAAGGGTCAAGGAAATGGACATTTTGTATGCCTGTGTAAATCCAGCCTTTTCAAAAAAGAAAGCACAAAGGTGCCTCGTACATCTCTGACTCACCAAATAAGTAGGACTACCTGTGTTTTTAACAGCTATGGAACAAGACTGCTAAGCTTTTGTTATAAAGAAGTTACTGAGTTTAAGAACCTGCAGAGATGCAGAGATGAGAAGAATGCAGAGATAAGCAAGTGTGCAGAGCTAAGTGTGTGTGTTGTGACAGATGGCCTTGACAGTGAGAAACAGGCAGAGAGCAGGAGTACGAGCGCTCCTGCTCGAGCCAGGCCCACATGTGGGTGCATCAGAAGAGTCTCCGCTCCCTGACCTGCATGTATTTTTAGAGTCCAAACTTATATTTGGATGATTGCAAATGTTCAGCTTATCTCTTTTTTGAGCTCAGTCAGACCAATTTGAATATCTATAAGACTGAATGCAAGCAGCACAATGACAAGTAGGGGAAAAAAAAACATTTCATCAAACAAGAAGGCTTTGTGTCATGACTTTCAAGCAGCAGGTGCAGGAGAAAGCAGGTCGTGTTTCTGTGACATTAATTAATGGACAAGACACAAGTGGAACCACACACACCAGATTCCACTACAAGTTTAACTTGTGGTTGCACCACCTTGGCTCATGCTACACCTCGTCTGCCTTTAGAGGTGACTGACATCATCCAATGCTGCTCCACATTTCACAACAGGCTAACAATGAAAAATGTTGTGGCCAATTATAGGAGTGACATTCATACAATCTTCAAGGCACACACACCAGTGCCATGTTCCAGAGAAAAGAATAACTAAGGTGGCAGTAGGGGTGGGCGATATAGAAAAAAAAAAAAAAAAAAGTATCACGATATTTTCTAGAAATATTACGATACACGATATTATCACGATATAGTCTCGTTGATTTTAAGTATTTAAATTTTCAAATTACAGAGCTACAATACAGCCAAACTTTGACTGTCAAATTAATGTCTCCATAATAATATAGCTTTTACCATTTATGTTGTCAAGTATTTATTAATCAAGGTAGCATTACATGCAAGTGCAACTCTGCAAATTAAGAATATTCAACTAGACTT
>NW_018127883.1:523299-524680 GCF_001952655.1 Monopterus albus | reverse complement strand
TAAAAATCAAAGCAAACATCCAACATGTAAGTGCCCTTTGTTCAACTGTTAAGGATTTTTTTTAAACATTTCAGACCCAAAACAATAAAACAAAGCTACAAAAATATTTCCTGACCTGAGGCTTGTAAACTTAGCAGCTTAACTAATCAGTCACAAATTTTTAGCAAGGAAAACCAGGTGATTGACTTTCTCTGGCTTGAGAGTTGCCCTTTGACAGGTGACAATGTTGCCACCAGTACTGAAGGCTCTTTCTGAGGGAGCACTTGTTGCTGGAATGCATAAATACTTTCTAGCAAGTTGGCTAACTCTTGGAAAGTTTGCCTCATGGACTTTCCACCATTGCAATGGATCCATATCACTTTCTGCATTTGGTGTGGACAAGTAGCCCTTCAGTTCCCCTTCTATTGTTTCTTTTAGAGATGGGGAAGCTGATGATGTGGCTGCTGTAGATGCACTTACAACAGCTGAGGCTCTCACAAAGCTGGCAAGTGATCTCTTTGCTTTCTTGGGTGGTGTCTGATCTTCATCAGGGCTGTGTGATGTGGAGGTTGAGGTAGGCTGCTGATTTGATGATGCTGAATTCAGCAAATTCTCCAGCTCAGACACAGCTCTGCTTTGTATTCCCTCAATGTTGTTTTTGTCTGTGTACTGCATTTTGAACCTGGGATTGACGAGTGAAGCCATATCCAGCACATCATTGGTGGCGGGGTCCTGATATTTGTCAGTGAGGTATTCCAGAATGGTAGTTAGTCTTCATTGTTTTTGTTAGTTCAGTATCCTCATCATTCAGGCTCAAAATGTTGACTTTCAACAGGTGAAGCACTGGCTTTACATAAGATACACTCACATAGTCTTCACCTGAGAGTGCATCAGTAAAGTCTCTAGAGAAATTGAACTCAGGTGCGATAAACCAGTGTTTTGACAGGGGGGCAAACACTTGTTCACACAGGGATCTATAGTTTTGGATTTTGTTTTCCCTTAATAATAAAAACCTTCATTTAAAAACTGCATGATGTGTTTACTTGTGTTATCTTTGACTAATATATAAATTTGTTTGACGATCTGAAACATTACAGTGTGACAAACATGCAAAAAGATAAGAAATCAGTAAGGGGGCAAACACTTTTTCACACCACTGTATACTGCAAATATTATTGCAAACTAATCTCCTAATTTTACTGTTCATGGTAGATGTTCAATGTAATTTTTAATTACAAAGACTATGTATTTTTAGTTGCACTCACCGATAGCTAGGTGAAGTCTGTGCCCAAAGCATTGCAGACGAGTCCAGCTGTTAAGCTCCAACGCTTTAACCATATTGGCCCCGCTATCTGTCGTCATGCAGGTCATGTTTTCTTCTTTCAGTCCCCAACCTTCAAGC
>NW_018127883.1:520525-522878 GCF_001952655.1 Monopterus albus | reverse complement strand
GTTGGTTGTTTAAGCATTGCTTCTGGCTGCTTGGTTGTACCTGCTGATCTACTCGCGTGCAGTCCCTTCATACCGTGACAGTCAGCATATTCTTTCGGATTCTTTCTTTTGAGGTGGAAAAAAAGGTTAGTTATGTTGCCATCCGACGCACGAATCTGCTCACTGCAACACTTGCAAATAACTGTGGTTTGTCCTGTGTCTGCTGGCAAAAAACCAAACCACTTACATATCACTGATGTCGAGTTTTTTTTAGACACCAACTCCTCCGCATTTTCCTCCATTGTCATTGACGGTGTTGTTTAATCTCATACGAGCTTGTTAACATGGCGGTGCGCCATGTTGAGGGCGAGATCTAGAATGAATGAATAGAACTACAATGGATAGAACGTGCACATATGACGATACTACGATATTGTTGAAAAAGTGTATTGTCCAGTCCTTAATATTGTCCACGATATAATATCATCATATCGCCCACCCCTAGGTGGCAGCCATGTCATCAAGGCTCAACTGCAACGCCTACCTGTAACTGAAGTCTGCTTGTTGCCATGAGCTGTGGGATTTCACACTTTAACAGCTGACTAAAGAGCAACCTTTTTGTTACATTTCCTGTGCCACTGTACCAAAAATAGAAAAGCTAAACATTTCTAATTGGCTGTCTCTTTCAACTTTGCTTATGACTATACACCCAAGTATGTGCACATGTAAAATCACGCACACAGACCTGCTAGTATTAAAAAACTGTTGGAATGCAGAACAAGTAGCCGGGGTCAACTGCATAATGACAGACGCATACACAAATATGAATGCCCTTTCCCCCCCCCGCTGGAAACAAATTAAACAAATGGTAACTGTCAATAAAATCCCTCACAAGGAATTTAATAAGTGCCTTAGAGTGGCTTCATGCAGCTGAGATGTGCTCAACACAGGCCTTGAGACATGAATTCAACATAGCAGATGTATGGTATTATTTGCATGCTGCCAAGCTACTTTCCTGTAGCTCACGACATGCTATCTGTACATACTGTGCTATAATCCCCTCCATTAATGCCTCAAAGACCTAATTAGGAGTCAAGCACAGGTTTTCTATGCTATTTAATGGGCTACTTGGACCTGCTGGCAAAGTGATCCAGTCAGACTATTTTAAGTGTTTTTAAAAAGCTCCAGAGATCCCATGAGAGCTTCAGCTCAGTGGATGGAGGGCATGGTCTGTACAGCTGGGGAGAAAAATGCTGGACCCCTAACAGATGCTCCAAGTAAGAAAGGTAGACAGGCAAAAAAAAAAAAAAAAAAAAAATCTGCTGTTTTGGGCACAGCTTTTCTTTAAAGCCCTGCCTTGGCTCTATGGATGCACCAAATCCACAACTGAGAGCAAGAGAGGGGGGGAAAGGGAGAGTGGGAATCGACAATCACTGAGTGAGGAGGGGGTGGGGAGGACAGGAAAGGAGGAGAGCAGAGGAAAGGGGGCAAGCAGAGGGAGAAAAACTTAATGTGGGAGTAGTAAAGAGAAGGAGCAAAAGGAGAGGTGGTGGGTTTAGAGGAAGAGAGCACTCAGACAGTAATGCTGATACAATATCACTGGCAACTCTATTTTAAGGGCAATTCCCAGAACTGTGATGCCGTATTACATAACAGCAGAGAGCACATATTGTTTTTAGACACCATGCCAAAAATGATAAAAGGGATAGTTCGAAAGAGATCATCTGAGCAAGAAGACTCGTCAAGCAAGAGAAAGATGCCACTTTTGAGTGGGTTGCCCTCTTCACACCTGCACAAAGCTTCAGAAACAAACCGCAGACATGACATGACCTTTACCACATCATACAAACAAAGGTGAGAAACAACTGGCAACCAAATGTTGTGATGCACATTTCAGCGCGGGCACTCACATACGTCACAGCTCGGCCAAAATTCAATTCAACAGAAATATCTATGGTTACGATAGTGGATAAACACAACTCACTTAGCTTTACATACCTATGGACAAGAAACAACACTACTGAGCAATGAGTTTAAGATAATGCCACAATACTGTTAAACAGATGAAGTTATGCCCATAATATACAGGCTTCTTCAAATTTTTTACATGGTGTATTGAAACACACATGGCTGCAAATTACAATCATTTTCATTATTGATTAATCTGACAAATAACTTTTTTGTCAAGTCATCACTTGGTCTATAGAGAACCAGATACAGTGAAAAATACCTATCACAACCCTGGTGCACAATTCTTGTCCAACCAACAGATCAAAACCAAAAGACAATCAATTTACTCTCTTAGAAGACTAATAAAACCAGCACATTTTCACACTTGAAAAGCTGGAAGAATTTTTTAGAATATATATATATA
>NW_018127883.1:513389-520504 GCF_001952655.1 Monopterus albus | reverse complement strand
ATTAAAATTGCTGCAAATTCTGTCAAACTTAAGAATTGATTTACTACTCATCAGAGCTCAAAACCCCCAAATATTAAAAGCATAAAAGACAGTTTGATACAATCATACAATGCAACCATGACCCACTCTCAGCACTGTCAAACACAATTCACATTTAGCTCGCCACAGTCAACCACATCAGTTGCTAATCCATTTTATCAGCCAAAGTAGTAAAAGTACCAAGGACACTGCACCAGGGAACCACATCATTTGTTGTCAGTGTGAACAGATGAGAAACGAGTTCTGCAGCGAGGACTGTAAAGGCTAATCTTAAATTCTAGAAATGACCATGTCTTGATTAATAAAGGGAAACAAAAACATTAACTTACTTTTTCAAAAATGTGTTGAACTACATCAACAAACACTCAACCATACAGGACACAGTTCAAGTGAGGCAAGGAGAGGGAGAGAGCGGGCTTGCATCAAGGATGTTATCTTTTTAGTTAATTGTACATTATGTCACCACTGGAAAGCTAACATATAATGAAGTTATACATATTATATAGCATTAACATGCAAATCATTGACTTGAAGACACACTAAGATAAATACTAGAAAACATCTACTGCCTTCAAACAACAACTGTCACTAACAATTTAACAAACTCAAGCTAGGTCCACCGCTGGGTGACTGGTATGCAAGTTAAATGCCCCTTTTAAAGCCCACGCACAATAATGTCCAGTTCAACCGGGGTTTGCAGCTATAACATGACTGGAACATTTATGTGCTCTGGTTTGTCAGATCAACCATCTTTCAAACATACTGGGTGACAGCAAAGCTGCGCTGTCTGATGAACTAGCCAGCTAACAGGTAAGCTAGCTACATCACGTTACTCCACTGACATTTCTGGTTCCACTTCTAATCAACGCAACGATTGCAAGTTACTAATCAATGTCCATGTGCTGTGAAAGTAAAAAACACAAGAAAGGATACATGTTAAGTCTAGGTCGAACCCATCCTCTTGATATCTCCTTTTGTTTCGGCTGACCATTTCTTTTATAATCGCAGCCATTGTAGCAGGTGACAGGAGTCTATATGGGGCAAATGATGGAAACAGGTTTTTCTAGTATCGGCTGTCTGGCCGTGTAACACTATGTCGCAGTCAGTGGGTCTGCTCTGAATTTTGCAGGTCTTCGCAGAGACGTGCTAGCCCGCAGAGCTAGCAGTGGCTGTCGGTTAGATTAGAAAAGCTTCCTCTGGATCATAAAGACGGGCCTTGCTCTGCTCCTCCGTGCAGGCCCGACTCTTCCAATCCTGCAATTCGTCTTGCAAACACCCCCGAATAAAATACATGCAGCTGTCCTCAGATAAACCTTTGGATGTCTGATGCAGTCAAATCCGATAGCGCAATCGCAGCCTCCACGACTGAAGGCGAGAGGACAGAGAACACACCGGTTCCTGAACCCCGTATCCAATCACTCAGACGAAGCTAGCTTGCTAGCTAAGTAGCTAGCTAGCGCAGCTAACTAGCAACAATAGCTAATGCTGCCTCCTTTTTCGATCCAAAAGCTTCCTACCGATTCAACATTGTCATCGACTGACGGCCAAGAACACATCTGAAAAAAGTGACAGGCTCCACCTTAAATGTATATAGACTATACAAAAATCAGAAATCTGCACAGATTGGTTTGACAGTTCCGTCCCAGGGAATCATCTTCTTTCTTTTGCTCCTCCCGCTCCAGCTGAACTCTCAAACTCCCATCATGGCCTCCACCGAAGAAAAAAAAGAAGGTAGAGCAGGCTGGGATTTTAGAACAAATATCCCACCGCCTTTACTATATAGTTCTTCGGTATTATTAAAACCAGCACCTACACTATCAACTAATATTGTTTTAATAATTGGTTTTATATTTCGAATAACTGCTACTTATGTTATACAACCATTTGAACTCTAAAAGGCGCTACAAACGAGTTATTTTGTGCCTCCAGCGGAAGGATAAAGTGGGTCTGCATGCAACGCTCCCTTCTGTCAAAGTGGTCACGTGTGACTGTAATTAGGGAAGTCTCCAACACTTTTTGCGATTTTAATTGTTATTTCAGGTTATTGCAAGTATATTCTTTTGTCCATATAACATTTGTTATACTTAAGGTGGTAAATCAGTATACTTTTCAGTACCGTCATTGCCTCCTTCAAACCTTCTCGTATATTAATTTGGCAACTACATAGGCAATAGACGGCAACGTTATTGTTTACACTGAGGCACAGTAGCAGTGACACATCACAATATTCATAATAACATTAAAGATGCACCCTAAAGTTGTAATATATTTTAATAGTAATAATAACAATACTAGGCTAGTACTACAGAAATAATAGCCTAACAAAAAGTAAAAATGTCGATGATAAGAATGCACCCAAATTTAAGTGAAGCCGCGGTTTTACAGGGTTTAGTGCCAAAACCCACACACACAAAGTGGGCTGTTGGTCAGAACCAACTTTAAGTCGTTACCTTAGACTAATTTCCCTGTATAAGGGATGGGTAATTCACTGAGAAACAAACTGGCCAATCAAAAATAGTTATTAGCTGTAGCTCTAGTTTGGACGTGTTTCCACCACACTGGCCAAAAAAATGCACATGAGTTCTACCTTTGGGAATGTGGCTTTTGAGGTAGGGCCCATTATTCATATAGTCAAACAGTACTAGCCACATATGAAAGGGTATTCACATACATGATCTTCACATGCAGTGCTAAATAATTAATGCCACAGTATCTCCTAATGAACAGCAACCTACATCTGGAACCAAGGAGACCCTAACCTGCATTCATGCAATGTGACAGCTGTGCAAACCATTCCAGATCAAATCTGTTATAACTAATTTAAAATCTTATCTTTAAATAACTAGCTTTACACATAACATCTGAACACTTGAGGGGAATGTGACTTGTTTATATAGTATAGGTACTAGGCTACATCACATTTAGGGGTGTTAAACTAGGGGTAGTATATGTTCAGAAATATTAGAGCTGTAGGACACGAGAGGCTTACACCATAGTCATCCTGTCATTTCTCAGTGACATGACATGTTGGATGTTGAAGAGTACTAGGAGTGCAATTCAGCAGATTTAAATGGGGTTACCTGGAACACTGCAGATTAAATGATCTGATCCCATGCAAGACTATTTAGAAGTCTGCTTCTGCTAGGAATCTGGAAACTGGTTCTCTTCATTGAACACTCATCTCATATAATTTAATTCCTTGCAGCTTAATGACTGCCAAAATTAATCAGTCCTTCAAATTATATTAGATTAGATTCAACTTTATTGTCATTACCCATGTACAAGTACAAGGCAACGAAATGCAACAAAATTCAGTCAGCCATCTCTTAAATGCAATTTGAAAACACCTCAGGATCTTCTTGATCTCTTATAACAGATGTACATGGTAAAGCCAGTCCAGAACCAAACACTGTTTTCCTATGCAAATGTGCACAAAATTCTATAGTTTTAAAGAACATCACCACTGTTGACTGTGACTGTTGCTAGTCCAAAATCACTCTCCATTCAACAGAAAGTCTGTTTTTAGAGGACATGAAAAAATACAGGACTATCTTTGAGTGAGTGAAGTTATCATGATGAGTGCAGTTATCAAGCCTGCCTCTTGTCCAAGAAACACAAAGTGACTGTGCCCACATGCATTTACAGTAGCTTCTCCTTCTCTTTGTGTCTCCCTGTACCTGTGTTTCCCAGCAGATGGCAGCATTGCACCATTGGCTATGCAGCCCCCAAATCCCCAACTGCCCAAACAACTTCAACCTTTGATCTTAAAATGATAAGTATGCACCTTGTACAGACATACATTGCTCTAAGGTATGTTAGATAACCACTGGCACACAGACTAAATCAGGCCAGAGGTATCACAGAAAAGAAAACATTTACATACATTCTTAAAGGACATCTGGTTCAGGCCACAGCACAGAATATCCAAGCATTAGGCACTCACCAGTGATTCTTTCCTTACTTTCCTTCATTACTGTAATTTACAAACTCATTTTCTGATTTAGATTCAGAATACTTTATTAATCCTAAAGGGCAATTCATTTATACAGACCGCCCATTAGAAATGAGAGAACATCAACGTAATATTCGGACAACAATCGTTAAACAACAACAACAGCAACAAGCCAGCAACCAAAAAATATAGATTAGCTGCTGTAGTGAGGAAGGAGGTCCTTCCCTGTATTGGGAAAACTTGTACACTGGATTACATCAACACTAAGCAGCCTGAATAAAAACGGAATAAAATAATTTGCATATCTATTTATTTTCCATGCAGCTATATCAGATTGACTTCTTGACCACTTGCCTCCTCCAAAGTGAACATAGGTCTTTTTGCTGGATTCCAGTAATCATGGAACAGACATTGCATAGGCATTTTTTTTCCTAGTACATTTTTTTCCACAGACAACCCTGCTAACTTCCTAAAACTGTAGGTTTTCATTACATGAATGCAAATGCACAGTTTATAACATCACACAAATCTAAGACACATTTCAGGTAAAAGCCAGCAAAAAATTAAAAAATACCATTAACATTTGAGAGAAAGGCACCTTCACCAAGTAAAAATAAAATCAATGTTGTACAACTTCACAATAGAGGGTGGATATTTGAACCAAGCCCAAAGGGACCCATAGGGTTCAGTCATGTAGGCCAAAGTTACTCTAAACAGGTTGCACTTGTCATGTAAATGGATTAGATTTTTCTTTAGTGTAGGGTCATTTAAAGTGCTAGTCCTCTTAAAAATTTAAATGATGAGCCATTTAAGTGCACAACAACACTATTAAGAAGCACATGGGCCATAGAAAAGCACTACACAAACTCAGCGGCATCAAGTTCAGTTCAGGGGTGGACATGAACTAAAATGTGTTTGTCGGGTCTGGATCAGGTTCAGCCACCACACTCTTGGACTAGGGCCAGGTTCCGACACAACTATGTGGCCTGACCTATACTCTACAATGATATAATTGTGATAAAATGCTGTAAAAATGAAATGTGCATGCTCAGTTGTCATGCACCCTTCAATAACGTACTGTATATATAAAAATCATTTCCATCCTGGAATGTGCTCTGAAGCTCCTTAAAAACTAATGCCATTTACGTTTAATTTATTAAAATACTTTTCAATAACTGCATACCCAGCACCTATTAAAATGACTCGCTATTCATAGTGATCTCAATTCATCACTCTGAATGGATATTCTTTGCATAATATACAACAATTCTATCAAAAATTCTCTGTGAGGGAGATTTTTTAGAGTATGCTATTGGCTGGTGATCTGAATGCTGTATTGATTATGCGTCCTTTTGGAGAGAAGTGTAGTACTGGACCAGCACGTTCCAGGCCTTCGGGGCCATGAAACCGTCTGGAGGGTACTCTCCGCTCCGAGCCAAGTTCCTCATCTTGGTTCCAGAGATGAACTCAAACTCGGCATGTCTAAGAGGGTGAGGATTGAGGAAGGGTGGTATGGAAAAAGTGGGGAGAATAGGTCATTAGAAGAGCTGTGGACTCCTAATATTACAATATTTACAAGTTATACAGTGGGATGAGGCCATAATTACACCTGCACAAACTGAATCTACAAGAATGAGGCACATAATGTACCCAATTTGGGAGTTGTCTTAAGATTTGTACGATAAATTATGTTATTATAGTATGAAACAACTGACATGGGTGATGCTCTTTGTCTGGTTTTCAGGTCACCAAATCAGTAAATCTTTCTCCACTCACCGCTCAGTGTCGTAAAAGTCCATAGCCTTCTTAGTCTTGTTGTAGGCAGCTACCCTGAAAGGGATGATCTCCACAGAGGTGAGGCCTGGGGCCATGGTGAGGACCTTGGCTCCATGAGTGGGGTCATACAGGTCCTGCTTTGTCTCTGGGTGAGGCATGCCTGCAGGATCCCGGCCAACAATGTAAAAGTTTGCTCCTGCGATCATTCTGGCTCTACAGTGCCACTGCACCTGTTGAGAAATTGACATGAACTGAAATTAACATTCAGGTTAATATTCACTCACACATATTTATTATGGGTAAATAATTTAACAATCACAAGCTAAACTGATTGCAACTAAACAACAAGGCAACACTGCTCCTCACCTCTGTGGGTCCAGCATACATCATAGGTGAGGGGAAGATGGCAACAATGGTGTTGGCTGGATCCAGGATGCCCTCTTCCAAGACGGCAGCATGCTGCTTCATCCGCCAGTCCAGAGGAACATCATCATCTTTGGTCCAGCCACCGAGCGGGTGCAGCAACAACACTGGATTCTTGTAGCCTCGCTCCAGCAGGCGCCGTTTGGTGTCCTTCATCAGGAGGGCGTGACCATTGTGGACCGGGTTACGCAGCTGGAATGCAAATATTGCATCTAAGGAGGACAACATGGAGGAGCACAAAATAAAGTTCACACAACAACAATATTTGCAGTGATATCAAGACTATTTCCAGTATTTGAGCTGTTGTGCTTCATAATCTGTGCAGTCCATCTATGCAGTTTTATAGCTGTCATAGCAAACATACTCATCCTGACTTTAACATACTGTCATATTTTTGCCATCAAAACTCGGGGGAGGCAACAGTGGTGTGGTGGGTAGAGCAGTCGTCTCTCAACCAGAGGGTTGAAGGTTCAAATCTCGGTGCCTCCAGTCCATGTGTCAAAGTGTCCTTGGGCAAGACACTGAACCAACCCCTGATGGTTAGAGCCATCGGTTGAGTTACCGCCACAGATGGCTGCCATCAGCTCTGTGCTGGAAACAAATTCCTTGTGTGTAACATACTTAACATAAAGGTGATTATCCTTATCCTGCTTGTGTTTTGTGTTACAGGATATGTCTGTTATCTTCTTCTTTAGTCAACAAACCCCTCAGGCCCGGGTGTCATGAATATGAACACTGTTTAATTTATTTTGTGCTGACTTTATAATGCTTGGACTGTGCAGAACAATCACTATTTTCCACACCAAATCTACAGAAAATAGCCCCCAAAACTGCAATACTTTTTTTCTGTTTGAGTAATGTCTTTTAAAAACTACAGCGCCCAGGTATTATGAGAAATCAAGTTGGCTTTGCAATAATGAAAGTA
>NW_018127883.1:481877-513331 GCF_001952655.1 Monopterus albus | reverse complement strand
GCATGGGTATGAGAGACGGACAAACACACTGGTGTCACTTTTCATGGGGTTTGCTAACAATAAGAGAATATTGTCAGTTTAACCCTCCTGTTATGTTGTGGGTCAAATTGACCCACGAACATAACTGAACCCTCCTGTTATGTTCAATTCTCAGGTGATGCCTGCTCAGCAGTTATGTTCGTGGGTCAATTTGACCCGCAACATAACAGGAGGGTTAATCAGTTAAGTCCACATCAAAACATACTTGCACCTGTAACCACAAAGCAGCAAAAAACTAAACAAAACAAACAAAAAAATCTTAAAACTAGCAAAACACATATGGGATTGGGGTGTAAGTGAGTCAACATCATTATCTTGAGCTCATCATTCATATCACAGTGAGCGAGTGAGAGTAAAATGGATGATTACACTTCATTTTCATGACTTTTACTGTACAGTATGTCTCTGCTGAACTCTGTGCACAAATCACAAACAATGCCATGCAGCCTTAAATTTACTATAATTTTTTTTTCATTCAGTCCTTTGTCAAGTTCTTCCAAAAAACAAAAAACTACTAAACACACTGCTTTCCTTTTTATGTTTATTTATTGTATCTCTAGCTGCGATAGAGTGTCACATCAGTAGCTACTTAAAACAAATGGTATGCCATTTTATGCTCCCTGATTGTTGCAGTAATTTTGTAAGTAATTTAAATTTTATAACCTGCTTCCATGTCTTTGAACCTCTGCTTGAGCTCCTGTGGAGTAAGGCGGTACTGGTCAAGCCCATCGTTCCATTTGATTCGCTCCAGCACCTCCAGGTCACCACCCACCAACCAATCACCTCCTTCCATAACCATCTGGACAAGGCGATAAACAGAAAATAAAATTTAGCTGTAACCAAAATTAATATTAATCTTTATTGCCTTTGAACCAAGCTTATAATATCATATTTGTCTGGGGCTTGACTGATGTTGTGTTTGCCACAAATTCACAAAGTAATGGATGATGTAGGTGCTAATCATGCGATAGACATTCAATTTACAACTGTGCATCTGTGTTAAAGACATCTGATGAATGCCACTACCTTAATGTAAGGGTGTTGTGGACAAGTGGTGCCCCACTGTCTGGCACAGCGTTCCTCCTTGCGGTGTATGTAGAACTCTGGGTTCCTGAGAATAGCCACTCGTGAACCCTGGTACTCCAGAGCTACAGCCACGCACCCGTCCAGCTCCTGCTTGGTCTCAGTGCTCACGGGCAGGACGATGGGAATGGACATGTTGATGGCCCCACCTAAGACAGAAGAGGTTGCAGTGATCTCAATCAGTGAACAAAAGCGAATATTATTTAAGAAATGCTATTAGTAAGCAAGTTTGCATTTATGTTTGGGGATAAGAACTTAGAGCATTAATTCCCATTCATTGGGAAAGATGCCAGGGGAAAAGTGATAAGATTGTGCAGAGGTGCAACTAATTTGAAAAAAAAAAAAATACATTCAATTTAATTATTCACTTTTATTAATGATTAATAAAATTAATAAGGTCTGTAATAAAACCTGTTGCTTTGATTCTTAAATTGAAAGAGAACAAGCAGCTCATCTGGTTGATGCTGCTTTATAGGCCAGTGTGGTTTACAGTGTGGACATCTCTTACCATCCAACAGGCTGCCAAAGTGTAAAACCTGCAGGAACTCCTTCTCTCTCATGAAGCCCTTCAGAGGGCTAGCCCAGCCCTCTGCCAACACCTGCACCCACTGTAGATCCAACTGTAAACAAGGAATAATGACTCATTATGAGCAGCACAAAAAGACATATACACAATATTTAACACTTCATATAACTGAATGTAACTACACTGATGGTATTCAGCGTATTGTAAAAGTTGATAAACTAATAAACAAGTCTCTAATTACGCTAGGAATGGAAGAATCAATGTTTTGGATCTTCGTTGACGCAATTTGTGTTTCAAAATGTGCCACACGTTCTCTACTGGGCACAGGTGGGGACTGGACCACTGTGCCACCCCCTCCATTTTCCTTGAATCTTGTAATTATATTATACTTTGCAGAGGGTGACATATCCAATTCCCTTCCTATCTTTCATTGATAAACATTGCTGTTAAACCTTTCAATAACTTTCTCACACATACAACTGTCCCCCGTGGAATGTGTTGCAAGCATCAGAACTGAAGTGAGTGTTTATTTTGACACAGATTATTTTCAGTTTTAATTTTGATTTTACATACCGGCCCAAATTTTTCTGATTTGGGCTTATAGGTAAAGAACAAGTAGTTAAAACACAAACAGCTATTCTGCTTTTGTTCATTCATCTCTAGGGAACTGACCTGAATGGTAATTTGCTAAGCCAATCTTGTGCATTTCGGTACCTCAGACACACTGCCCTCTGCCTAGATAGGCTTTTATGGTTTTATTAGTACCCAGGGAAGTCAGAGCAGGTCATTAGTACACAGGCTCCAAAGATTGAAGAATGTTTATGAGCTCATCATATCCAGCTCTCTGCCATGTCCAGTATTGACCTCCTTGTCCCCTTGTGATTAAATATTAAGCTTATACTCTAGAGTGGTGGGTTACCTTGGTGATACTGATGGTAGGAAGCGTGTTTGCGTCAGCCATGGCTAGATTCAGTGTGTTCTCTGAAAGAAAGAGTTCATTCACCTCCTCCATGATCTCACTTGGTATGATATTCTATTAAAAAAAAGAAAAGGGGAATTCATATTATAGTTGGATAAGGCTGATAATGCAGAACTATAACTAACATTTTTTTAATACTGATAAAATTAATGATACATTTCTTGACTAATCAATTAAACATTTGGCCAATAAAATGTTTTTAAAAAGTTATAAATGCCTGTCACAGTGTTTCAGTCCAAAGTGATATCTTCTTGTTTGTTTTGTCTGATCAACAGTTCAAAACCTTTTACAACTCCACATTTGAGAAGCTGGGACCAGAAAATGTTCAGAATTTTTGCTTGATTAGCAGGTTGTGGGACAGATACAAAAACTTAAGTAAAACTGTCATTTTTATTACAGTACACTCATCCTCCCACACAGAGAAAGAAATAGTGACATTCATTCATTCAGACAACTCAGTTTGCCCTGTGTACACGACAGATATGTGGAAATTACCGTCCTTCGTGGAAACCTGCTGTGATACAGAATGACACAACTTTTCCTTGAGTCACTTATTAAGCAACACAATTATTTGCATGCAAATATACAGTATGTTCCTGAACTACCAGCGTCATTTTATTTTCTGCTTCTACTCTGTGACTGAAGTGCTATACAGTCACAAACCTCAATTTCTTTTTTAAATGTGTTTGAAACTCTCAACAGCTGCTTGTAAATATATTCAGATATATGTACATCTCAATGACAATCTGGTGCTGTTATATGTGCATTCATTTTCCAAGTAGGTACTATGGAATTCAGAAGGACAGGACTCCCAAGAGTAATTTGTAAAACTAACTACCATCTACAAAGTCGTAGAGGACATGAGGCCAACTTGAGGAAGGCTTCTAACAAACCTGGTCTGTTGACACAGCACTGTTTTATTTAAAAGTAAAGCACTTGTGTCTCAGTGAAAAGGCTGTAAAACGTTTATGAGTTTACACATTTCCTTTATCAGCAACTTTTCCTTCAGCAGAGCCTTGGCAGCAGAAGTGTGCTACTGTTTGCCCTTCACATGCATTTGTATTTATTCTACAGTGTCGTCAGGTAATATTCAGATTTAATTTTAAATGAATCAAATATTTGCCCATCAGTCTACACTCAATAACCCACAATGGCAAACTGAAAATATTTTTAGAGTTTTTTGTATATTTATAGATGTTATTTGGGTCAATGTCTTGTTTTATTTGTTCTCATCTGTGAAAGGTGAACATTACTGGCTTATTGTCAGACTGTAAAATCTGACAAAGCACATTACTATCTACAGAAATGTAAAATGACACAAACGAAGGCCTGTATGAGACACAACAGGTACAATATGTTGCGTTACTTTCCAACAAAAATGTGAGGGTTTGTTTGAAGGTCTTCAGCAGAGAAAACCAAAATTATTGCCAGCCACCAACCTGGTCCCTGAGCAGCTCCAACATTTGGTGGAGGCATTCATTCACTGACAGCTCTCCAGTTTTCAGTACAAGCTGTGGCACCTCAGGATGCTCATAATCTGAATCAATCCCAGTAAAACCTGGCAACAAATGTAAAAGCATAAAAGCAAGTGTCAATAAAATACTTCAGCCTATATTCCATTTTACTTTTATAAGATACAGTATACTCTTAAGAAGAAATGAACCGCCCTATAATTATAAAAAGGGCTTGCCAGTACTTGTGTAACTCGGAGTGGTTGCATGCAACACAGTGGCAGAATTTTGCTGAGGTGACCACTGTCACACAGACCTTTGATCTCTCCAGCACGAGCCCTCTTGTAGAGTCCTTTGACATCTCTGCTCTCACACACTTCAAGAGAAGCATGGACAAACACCTCAAAAAATGGTAGCCCAGCACTTGCGTGAATCTTCCTTGCATCCTCACGATCCTGTGGAAGAAAATAGTACATATTTAATTTAAATACAGTTTTAGGTGACACCGTGTATTCTAGATGGCTGATACTTTTGACTTTAATGACTAGTATTCATTTTCATTTTGTAGCTGTTTAAAGGAAAAGGTGTGTAACATGCATCTGCTAATGTTTTCTGACCTTGGAAAAAGGAGAGATGAAACTGGTGATGCAAACAAGCCCAGCGTCAGCAAACAGTTTGGCCAACTCAGCAACACGACGGATGTTCTCTTCACGGTCCTTGGCAGAGAAGCCCAGATCCTTGTTCAGGCCATGGCGAATGTTGTCTCCGTCCAGGGAGTAGCAAGGGATAGCATGGGACATGAGGTATTCTTCCAGGGCAAAGCTAATGGTCGTCTTCCCAGCTCCAGACAAACCTTGTGGGAAAATACAAGACATCGAAGCACAAAGGTGAGCTGCAAGAGGCATTGTGTTTAAAATAGCCCATATCGGATTAAACCTTGTCAAATGTATGGTTTGATGTGACAGAGGAGTGGGTCACCTCATGGCCAATATGTGGATATCATATGACACTATATAGGCTTACCAGTAAGCCAGATGGTACAACCTCTGAAGCCTCCCCTGGTGCCCACGACCTGCCCTCTCTTGCTCCGGCTGACATGGTGGTCCTGGTACACCACATTGGTCGCCCTGTTGAGATTCTGCAGTAGATGAATACACACTCAGACGCAGGCAAACTAAAGTGGATCTGGAGAATCACTTATGATACAGACAGCTTGATGTAGCAAATATGCAAGCAGGAGAGTGCAAGCAGGAGAGAGCTTCAGGCCAGATCCTATAAGACTCACTGTCATCTAGTGAGTTTACACTGGAATTACAACCAACCTTTGCACAGCACAACTGGTTTTCCCTGTCCTGTTCTAAGTGACTACGTGAACCAAGATGTGAATAAATGGGGTTGTACTGACTTCTAAAGGGAAAGGGTAGAGGAGGGAGGCATGGGGGGGGGGATTGGCTGGACAATGTGTCCAGTGTACTGCCTGCAGCCCAGCAATGATGTGGCAATGCTTGTGAACACACATTCACCCTCTGCACTCACTCACCCATCTTCCCTATATTCATCACACAGCTTTGCTTTTTGCATACTCATTCCCCCTCCTCCTCTTCTCAGTCACTACCCAATCTTCCTACTTCTAAACCTACACCCAGTGTTACAGTAATTTTACATGCTAGAGCCTGCTATTTAACGTCACAGTGTTTCATGCTCCATGTGGCAATCCACATTTAAAGAGCTCTTCATCATACACACACACACACGAGAGGCAAGAGTGTAAAAATCAGTGACCTTGACACATCACACATAAAGGTGTGTTTCAGCTGAGGATGTGTGTAGCTCACCACGTTATTCTAAGTTAAGCTTTATGTCTTACTAGTGAAGCAGCTATTCCATAAATTTGCTAGGTTTACAGATAACCTGCTTTTTTATTCAAAGAAATTAATTTAGCCAAAACCATTACTTCACTCCATATTATTCATCCTATTGTATTTTAATCCATCTTAGCTCTTCCCTTATTTCATTTCGCATTCAGCTGATAAGCACTTTCAACTGCATTCCTGTATAAAAAAAGGTCTGTAAATGCTTATTATTATTATTATTAAGAACTGAGGAGACCCCATGTAACCATTTCCTCAGTACATCCTCTTTCTCAGGAAATGACAGCATCTAAAACTATGATAACAATGTTATGAAATTTCTCAACTGAAGGCTTTCATACAAGCATGGAAATAGTAAAGGCATTTAGCCATCCTTATAATAATACAAACACTTTAGGTAACTAAATAACGGACACCACGCTATGCATTAAAAACAGCTACATGTTATTTTTTTTATAATCGAGTATATCAGTAAAATGCCAGATGTCCAGACAATGGTGCAAGACTAAAAAAAAAAAATTTACAATGATAAACAAACAAACAGAAAAGCAGAAAATACATTTAAAAGCAGGATACAGCAAATGTTCCATATTTTTGCATAAAATGTTTAGTTATCAAAATAGTTCCTGAGAATCACATTTAGTTGACTCAGTGTCACAGTAGCAGTAGTGTATCTACAAAATGCAGCTTTCAGGGACAAAAACTTACAGTTACTGGACAAAGACACACTGAGGTTTGCCGACTGATTTCTAGCTCTCAGGATAACTCTACACAGGCTACATTCTCTAAGCAGCAGTCTGGCCTGACCCCTCCCCTAACAAGAAACCCTGTGTTATGAATGGGCCAGATTGACATGGATACATTACTACAACAACCAACCTATTCAGAGGCAAAGCATGCTTGTAACCAAGGGCGCAGATTTGGTCTCACAGTGGTAGGGACATAGAACAGCTGGTCCTGGCCAGTATCTGGATGGGAGACCACCTGAGGAACATCAAACAGAGACTGGTCCTGTGGTCTGCTTCCTGCCTTCACCTCCACCATGATCCTGTACTATCTATACCTGTAATGTTGCCATTAAAGCCTCTCACTACCAACTAACCTGACAGTGTGCTGCATTTGGGTCATCCCGTTATCGTATGTGACACATAAGGGAGTTGTGGGTCGAACAGTTTGAACTCACTATGAGACTTTTTCACGTTATTGCAGTGTTTTCACCTTTTTGATGTGATATAATTTCATATAATACTGTTTAAGATTTGAAGGGGCTCAAAGTTTTTTGTCTTTAATACAGAATTTACTTGACTAAAGAGATCCGGTATCTCGAGCCATCACCAAGTTGATCCAATCTTTTCATTTTCAAGGTTTTATATCATATTGGTTTGTTCAGTTTAACAGATTTTTGTTGTATATATATATATATTTTTTCTAATTGGTGGCTAGGCAGGTCCCTGACCTGCTCTGTCTTCCAGGACCAGAGGTAGTCTGCATTGTAGCTGCTGAAACCCATGAGATGTCTGTTTTATTTCCCACTGTGCTTATGCAACCAAAGCAGTTTTACCTCAGGTTAATTTTACTTATTGTAATTAACATAACCTGTTTAGTTGGTATGAAATGTGAAACAATATGAAACAGCAGGCTGATCTATGACACATGACTGCCAGTGGTGGAAGAAGTACTTAAGTAAAAGTAGCAACAGTATAAAAACTCTACAAGTAAAAGTCCTGCATTCAGAATGTTAATTCAAAGTTCAAAAGTATTAGCATTAAAAAAAGAAAAAGTAATTAAAAAAAAAGGCTAAAGCACTTGTACAGAATGGCGCATTTAACATTAATGTTATATCATATTACTGGAGTGGTTAGCACTGTTGCTTCACAACAAAAAGTCCTAGGTTTGAGCACCAGCTGGTGCCTTCTTAAGCACAGTTGCATGTTTTCCCTGTGACACGCAAGCATAGGAAGAACATACCAAACACGTTTTGAATGTTAGTTTCACTAAACAACTAATAATAGCCCGAGGTAAGAGTAGTTTGCTTGTCCAGACTCAATGGGAAATAATAAGACAGATGCAAGTGTGACGTTTTCCAGGCGCAACAACAGTGTCAACACTACCATACAGACTACCTCTGGTCCTGGAAGACAGAACAGGTCAGGGCAGGGGCGGTGCTAGCAGTTTTGGGCCCTATGAAAAAATTTGAAGTTGGGCCCTCTACCCACAGACTGTGGGCCCCCAAAGTTCGTGGGCCCTTAGACTTCCCCCCAACGGCCCCTGTGGGTCAGGGTCCTTCCTAACCACCAAATAAAAACCAATATGTGCAATGCAACAAATCAACTGAGCAGACCAATTTAAATTGCAACCTTGAAAATTAAAATCCTGTGGAGCAACCTGGTGATGGTTCCAGATACTGTATCTCTTTAGTCAAGTGTGAACTCTGTAATAAAGAGAAAGTACTTGGAACACCCTGTAAACTCAATTCAAATCTCAAAGCAACTATAAACGTTTTTCTTTACAATGAAAACTATCAAATTACAAATGTGAAGACAATGCAATGACTGAATTTTTTTACAGCGAGTTCCAGTTTACTGTTGAACTGTTCGACCCACAACAAGCGAAAAACTCCCGTCTCTTTATCTTTTCAGTGAAATAATGTTATCTAGAAAGGAAAAGACGCCGCATGCACAAAGTTATGTGCGCTGTGGAGTCCAAGGCACTAGAGTCATCCGAATGACTACATTTTCCCCCATGCTTGAGGTATGGACCGAAAGCCCTAATAACACACCCTTGTGAACGCAGTGACCGCCGGCGAACGCCTCCTCTCCTCCTCCGTGTGTCTGAACAAATATGACATTTGTACGTTACGTGAACTTCGGATCGCCCCCGTTCCCTTTAGTCAGTCGGATGCTAGCACGTCCTCTTGTAGATGTAGCCTCAGGGAGGGCGCAACGGAACGAGCCAACATGACTTCATTCCAAAGATAATGTGAACGCGTTTATTCAGATACTATATGCAAACATACGCCCTTGGCTGGTGGTACGGTAAAGAGTGATCATTGTAGAAAATTAGCTCTAAATCCCACATTTTAGAGTTAACCTGAATGAAAGTAGATAACAATTGTCTTGTTTTAAATTGATTGTCATGTGTGACCACCTCAAACCTCGGTGGAGCTCACAGCTGATCATCTGTGTTACTGTTGTGTATTAATCAAAACTTTTTTGACACATACTAGAGAAATGTTTTACATCTCGCACATCCTTCGCTGCAGAAACATGTAACGCTAATCTGATGACAGTTTTGGTTTCAGTCATTTCTCCCGGGCAGTTATCTACTTACCGTGCGAAGCCTTTTCACGCCGGACATTTCGCTGTACTAACACCGCCGACTGACTGCTGACCACTGTACTTCACACAGACACAGACAGGTCTGGATGGGGAGGGAGGCTGCCGCTTAATCTGGAACCTTCAAACTTTTTCGCTACGGTAATATTAACTGAAGAAGATGAGGGGGGGTTAAAAGGGACTTCCAAGACACGTAGCATTCCTTTGGCCCAGCCTTCAGCCCTCCTCCCCAGAAATCTGCATAATTTGCCTTGCACAGCCAATACCCACGCATAACGACATGACGGAGGCGAGCATCTAGTTAAACCGGGGCATGACCGTGACTGAAGTTGGTCAATACATTCCCTTAACACGTTATAGCATATTGAATGGACTTTGGCAGTTATTCTTTATGAATTATTAGTTTAGTTTTCCTACTTATATCATTTTGCTTCTTGGAGACTAACGTTACTGACAATCTTAACTATGGTTATAAAAATGTTTGAGCCGTTTACCACCCCAGCTTTAAGTCACTACTGTGACCGAGGTTGTAACATTAGGCTAACAATAACGTTATTTACACTCACTGTTAGCTAAGTTGTAGGGAAGCAACATTTCTCTGTTCTGTCTGGACATGTTCCTGTTTCTTCAGACGAAGTTAGCAACAGTGGTAGGTCGAACCTCTCATTCACTGAAACCTCTTAGTCCGATACAACGAGCATTCATATCCCATGTTCTTTTACAAATCCCAGAGCCCTTGTTTTGTTTTTCGCTGGAATACTGCACCCCAACGTTTACGCCACTGTATCTTGTTAACACGGAGCGACTGCCAATCCACCACCCATTCGTGCTACGTGGGGATTAAAACAAATGCACCCTCTGTGCTGAAGCAGAAGCCAGGCTGTAGACGCCCCAAAAGAAGCTTACATTGAGCAGAACTGGAAAAAAAACAAACTGAAACCTCTCTTTGAAATGTTAAAATGTCAAAAATAAATTACTCATGTTCAGCAAATTATTTCATGGTGAAATACATTCAGAAATAGTCTATTAATGCACAATGCTGTAACCTCATAAACCTTGAGGATTCTTTCAGCACCCACCCACCATTACATACTACTTATTATTTTACACAAAATGATGTTATGTAGCAAAATATTAAATGAGGAACCGATCCCCTAAATATCTAACTTTGTCAGTGTCCTTTATAAAGAACACCTTGCAAGGGCATTCTTTGTGGAGAGCTGTTAACTGTTAAAGGTCAGTCAGTTTCCTTCAGTGTTGCATCAAATATGAAAGTTAAATGATCATGTATGCACTGTATGTCTGTGTCTCACGAAAGGTACATTATCTCTTTATTCATATTCATATTGTTACCAAGAAGGTGTACTTTCTAACAGGATACCCTTTATCAAGTGTTACTATCTGTAACTAATGTAGATGGTTAATAATTAATTGACTTCATATAGCAGATATAACCCATGAGAACATCATATGAATTGCCATGTTGTGAAAAAGCACTTTGGAAAGTGCTTATTTTTCTCTGTGATATCAGACAGTTATGTTAATTAAATGGGGTTCTCACATCCTAATAAATCATCAGGTCTGCAGTTGTAAGTGTGAGTAAACCATCCATACACAGTTTTAATTCACCTGGTCTGCAGGTATAAATATCAATAAAAAGACAACATGGAAAACCAGAAGTTTTAATTGTCTTATAATTGATCTGCAAATAATCATTAAATGATTACTCATTAGCAAACACATTAATGACAACTTACAGTATAACTTTGTATAAAGGGTGCCTTTTTAGAAAGTGTTACTCAAAAACTACAGGAATCGATATAAGGACAGCTATGAAGCATGTGTTATTTATGCTATGCAAACCCAAATGAAGAAACCAAACAGGGGTGTAGTGGCAAAGATTAATTAAATGATGATAGCAAATAGTGAACAGGATACGGGAAATCCTCCACAAACAGGAAACATAAGACAAGTACACAGTACGTAAAGCAGAGGCAGATTAAAGGAGATGATCAAACAACTCCAGAAACATGCATAACTATAATGACACAAGGGCCAATAAAGTCTAAATGATACTGTACATAAAACAAGGCAAAGCTCAACCTGAACAAAACATCAAATAACAAAAGTGGCAACAAGAGGAGTACTACAATAATTGTGTACTTTCAGGGAGCAATATTTCAACTAAGAAAAAAGGGTGACCAACATAACAGGAATTAGAACAAATAGAATAAATAATGTGAGTAGACTGAGTGCAGTGACACACAGGTCCATTAAATAGCAGATCACAAAATACAACAAGCGACAAGGGGCAGAGTCCAAACAAAAGCAGGGGTTAGTAACACAGGAGAGGATCACAGGTGGAGAGGCACAGACAGGGAGCTGAGTCAATCTGGGGCCTGTGAAGGTAGCATGAGACAGGAAATATCTATAAAATAAATGTCCTAAAACAGGAGGCCTCTGGGGATAATGACAGCAGGTTCTTAATGCAGAGTTATTCAAATGTTGAAAAACATACATACAGTTAAAAAAAAGCTTTCTTGTTGAAAAACAAAAAAACAATAAGATAAGGCCCATACTGTAGCTATATAAAATCATATGACAATCATATAAAATAGCTACACTGCAAAAATAAATTCTTTAATTTCTGCTCAGTGTTATGCAACAGTGGAAAGAAACCTTGCAAACATAAGCGATAAAGCTGTTGTAATACTGTAATGGTATAGGTGAACATAGGGTGTTTCAGAGACACTAAATCTGCCTTTTCTCGGGCAGAAAATAAAGGAAGTGAAAATGCTTCCTTGATGATTCACTCAGACAGAATGCTAGGTCAAAGAGTAATAGGTTCATATTTTAGATATGAGAAGCATCCAGACCAAGATGTTCCCATTAGAAACCATTTCCACTCTATTTTGCAAATAAAGCACAGTAAAGCTATAATGTTTTTTAATAGAATCTGTCTGTCTAAACTTTAACAGGATGCTTGAACAACAGAACATTTTAGTTCTTCCTGAAACTGTTGTATAAGTCTAGAAACCAGCAAAATAGTCAGTGTAAGGTTTTTAAAAACTTATGAAGCAGAACATAAAAAAATCTTATTCAACCAGTGACATTTTCATTGCTGGAATATTTTGCAAATAAAAAAGAATAAAGCCATGACTCTGTCTTTTTTTCCAGAATCTACTGTCTCTTTTTAAACTTCAATAGGATGCTTGAAGAGCTGACACTCATTCTCAAAATCACAGCCTTGGAGCAGTTCCCTGTAGTGCTCTTTGACATCATCATAGAGAGGCATGGAGACCTGTTGGTCAGTCAGACCGGGGAAGGTGACAGGCTTCTCGTTGAGCAGCGGCTGCAGTCTCAGCTCGTCTCCCCCACAGTCGTACAGCACCATGAGTAAATTAGCTGCGTAGGGCAACATGTGGCTGGTGCGGAAGGAACGTTGGCTCTGTGTGGCGTAGTTAGTTGATGTCAGGGCTTGGCTGTCATTGAAGAAGCCCAGCAGGGTAAGCAGTGGCAGCAGCGTCTCTGCATGGCCGACCTGAACTGTCACAGCTTCAGTCACCTGCTGGCCAGATCTGACATACAGCATATACCACATCACTGTTGGGTCTAAAACAGAATGAAGAATATTTAAAAAATGTCAAAGTAAATTATCCAGACAGCTTAGTTTTCACTACCAGATACAAGTCTGGAAAACAAACAAACAAAAAAAAAACTAGGCGGTGTAGATGTTAATGCAAAAGCAAAAGCAATTAGTCAATTAATTGATCAGTTTATTGCCAGAAAGTTAACTGCCAACAAATGTCACAACTGATCAATCACTGAAGATATACAGTATGTAGCATTGCATGTTGGGCTTTTGTCAGTTTAACAAGTTGACCTATTCTCTATACATTCCTCACTGTAGTATTATATATTCACTCAGACTCATTACTACATTTAGTCAACCATTTTAGATCTATGAGATTTGCTACTGTCCAGGGAACAGCTGTGGTCCAGTACAAAATATTAAGTTGTCCATTACTGATCCCAGAGTTGAAGATGAGGTCCTCAAGTATTTTGTTGTGTCCAACCAACAGTTAAAAACCCACAAATTTCATTTGAAAAACAAAATCATCGAAACTAGGAACAGTGTCTGGTGTTTTTGTCTGATGAAAAGTAAAACTGAATAAACAGAGTAAGAAATGTGGTTCAAGACATTTTTTTATGTGAACACATAACATAAAATAAAATAAAATGTTCTCCCTCTCAAGTGTTATGTGTGCATCCAAAATCAGTTTATTCAATGGACCCACATTGTTGTCGAAAAGTATTAAATATGCACCAGTGAGCCGCACTGCTTCACTGACTGATATAGGAACTGTAGTTTATTTGGAGTCCTTTGCAAATGCCCAGACAGTTTTACTTCTTTCAGAACAAATGTCTCAGGGCAGAGAGCCAAAGCCTAAACAAGAACTTGAGAAACTATTGAGGTCATCACTAAGGCTTTGTTGGTTTTGTTCTTTTGTTGTGGGATTTTCTTGACAATAGGAAAAATCTAGAGTAACATCTAGAGTAACACCACTAACGACTCTTGTTTATGTATTTAAGACCATATATGTTTACCCACTTGTTCCCACTGGCTGCCTTGTCCAGTCGACTGAACCGTCACAGCTTCAGTCACCTGCTGGCCAGATCTGACATATACAGGACATATTCTGCTTCTGCTCTCATCTATTCCACTGAAGGTTTTCACCAAGGTCTTCAGAATGTATAAACTACTGTACAGCTGTCTTTAAAGATCACTTACTTGTTCTCGCTGGCTGCCTTGTCCAGGCGACTGAACACATCATGGAAAAGAATGCAGCTTGATTTGCTGTTAATATCATGGCCATAACCTCTTTTCCAGTATTGCTTCAGATCATTTGCATACTCCATAACCTGTTGAACCAGTAAGGAGAAATTATTAATAGTCTGGGTGATGGGTGGGCTTTTTATACATACTAAAAAGACAAAGCAATCTGTCAGTCCGCCCTTCGTAATGTGAGGTGCAAATTGCAACACAAGACAGTCTTTGTGACACGGAACGTGCCAGTTTCTCAATGAATGGATGCTGTGGCAGAGCAGAGAAATTATTACTTAATACTTGTTAGAAATGAACTGTAGGTAAGGCTGGAGTCCTTGGCCTTTGAAATGTTTCTCCCCTCTCATTTACTTTTATTAGTTTGTTTTGTAAAAGAGACAAATGAATCTACTCTCATGAAGTAGCTGAGGCCCATACCTGTGCATCAACCTCATCAAAGAGCCGACACCAGGGGGAGTTCACGGTCTTGATGGCAAACTCATAAGCACACATGTAAAATGCAGCTTCAGCCATATCTATAGGAGAGAGGTTGGAATAAAATCTGAATAAGAAGTGAATTCATACAGGCCAGGTTGCCATTAACACAGATGAAAGCACCCAATTCTAAAACTTATGGAGTGTATAACTTAATTATTGCATTGGTTTTGAGGTCTGTGACATTAATTCAAGGTCACAAATACGTAACTGTGTGAACACTGAATAAGATCATCAAATTACTGGTGCAGAAGCTTTTATATTTCCACATTAGAAGACAACTCCAGATAGTAACAGATAGTTACTGCCAAATATGACCAGTGTTTTACACACACCCATTCTGGCAAGAGATTTTGCAGTTAAAAGATGCATGGTGTCTAAGCAATAATCAATTAATTGTGTTTCTCTGTTTATTTCAGTATAAATACATTTATTGCGAAAGCTTTATCGTACAGGTCCCTTGGTTTTCTATCATTTCCTTAAAGTAACTATTATGTAACTGCAAATAAATTGGGAAGTTTCCGGAGAGATCGATGTAATTTCATACAAATTCTTGGGAAAATGTAGAAAGTAATCAGTTGGCACACTTTCTATTAATTATTTCCAATTTCCTGTAGGTTTAATCTTGGAAGCCTTTTAGACATTGCACAGCAAGTCAGCTGAGCATGCAAGAATGTGAAATTTGTTGATAGGCATGGATGCATTTAAACATTTATTAAATGTTTGACAGCAAATGTTTGCCTAGCGCTCCCAAACATGATGATCTGACCATAGCCTACTGTATATAACACACTCACAGAGATTTTACTTCTTTGCAAGTACTTTTACATTTGGTACTCTAAGTACATTCTGTATGTTTATCGGCCTTTGACCTCTGACATTTTTGCAGTTGAGTGTTTTTAGCACGTTATAGACCTAAGATAATAGTTTTTTGTTTGTTTTGTTTTTAAATTAAGTAAAGTGTCTGAGTACTTCCACCACCACTGACCATCTGTGACATTGTTATACGGGACCCGGAGACGGTCTGCTATCTTCTCCTGGACTCTCCTCATCTCTGGTCCCTCCTTGAACAGGTCCACCTCTGTTGTAGCTGAGGGGTTGTTATCGACTTCCTGCACAAACCTGGTGCACTTCTCAAAAAACCTCATTAGGGCATCATTCACTTCATGGTCAAATTGCTTATCTGGTAGAAAAAGGTAGAAAAACCACGTTACTGCAAATGCCTAGACCCACTGGTAGCCCATAATAATATTATCTAAACATTGTCATACCTTTAATAGCCCACAGCTCAGTCAGTCCTGCCTTAAAGGACAGTGTGCTGTTGACACACCTGTGCTTTGAGCTGGTTATGAATTTGAAGAGTCCACCTCGGAGCTTCTCCTCTGAAATCAGAGAGGGGAACAGCTTTGACAGCCTGACGGCCAGATGCCTGTGGTCGTTCACACCTTTCTGGACGAGTCGGCCGTCCATGTCCTCAGTGTACCACATCGTCCATTGGGTCTGGATTTCACGCAGCCAGCTCTCTTGACCCGACGCGCTGCTCTTAACAAGCCCATAAAGCTTCTGCATCTTCTTCACGTTTTTGACTGTCGGGTATCTTGTGCCGTGTCTTATTATGGCAGTCAGATGGATTTGCCGACATTGTGCAGATGGGGGCTGTAGGATAGATCTGTTTACAGCAAGTATGTCCTCTATGAGATACGGGTTCACTTCCTCATACCTTCCTTTCGTGCTGAAATATTTGGCGATTGCTGGTATTTCTGGGTTGTCCTCGGGATTCCTCGAGAAACAGTAGGAAAAGCCGGATATGGTGGTGAAATAAGCAACAATGATTTTCCACAAAGTGATTGGCATGATGTAGCCAGATAGCCTGTATGCTATTGTCGTGTGCACCCCCACCTAACAGACAAACCGAGTGACGTTGTCCAATGGGGACTGTCCAACCAACCCGTTACACAGACCTGTTTTCGTTTATAGCAGTAAAATAAGACTGTCCTAAAACATAAATTGATGTCATATTATAGGCTAGATTGGATACACACATTGGATCTACAACTAGTCTACCAATTAATCCTCAGACTGGGAGGAAAGAGGATAATTTTCTACACACCTATGTACTGTGTCACATAGACCTATTGGATAATTGTCTTGTACCTTTTAAGTAATAGCCTATGTTAGAGATATTGAAGGGAAATCTTTCTTTGGTTGAACTATTTAATTAATAGACAACTATGTAAAGGTGCCCCAACTGTTTTTTGTTTTTTTTTGTTTTTTTGCCAGGGCTCACAAGCCAACAAATCAGTGTTCTTTGTACTTTAAAAGCAACAAGTAACTAAAGCTGTTAAATGGAACAAGTACAGCATGACCTTTATACTCTAGTGGAGTATAAAGTAGCATAACACAGAAATACTGTGTTGCTTTTTTCCTGTTAAAGAGTCATTAGCCTGCATATTTTCATCACCATTTTGCCATTTGTAATTCTATATTTGCTGTAACACAGAAGGTATATATCAGGAGGTACTTCAGCAATTTTTTTTGTCAGTTTTCTGGCAGAACAGCGATTCAGTCAATTAATATTGTACAAGTCAAAGCTTTATTTCAAACTCTGCTAGTTCCAGACAACTACTGTAACTGGTAAAAGTGAATGCAATTTTCAGATATCTCTAATGTAAAATGGCCAAAATAACAACCTATAAAATCATTTAACAATTTTCTAGTACTTTGTTGTTTTGCCATAACTAAAAACAAATAACTAGAAAAAACACCCCAAATCTCTTAATTTTAATTTAGTGCTTCACTAAACATTTTAGTTCTTCCTGAAACTGTTGGATACAGTTTAGAAACCAGCAAAATAATCAGTTTGTTTTTCTAAAACCTATGAAGTAGAAAAAAAAAAATGCTATTCAACCAGTGACATTTTCATTGCTGGAATATTTTGCAAATAAAAAAAGAATAAAGCCATGACTCTGTCTTTTTTTTCCAGAATCTACTGTCTCTTTTTAAACTTCAATAGGATGCTTGAAGAGCTGACACTCATTCTCAAAATCACAGCCTTGGAGCAGTTCCCTGTAGTGCTCTTTGACATCATCATAGAGAGGCATGGAGACCTGTTGGTCAGTTGGGGGGTAGTGAGTGGATGTCAGGGCTTGGCTGTCATTGAAGAAGCCCAGCAGGGTAAGCAGTGGCAGCAGAGTGTCTGCGTGGCCGACCTGAACTGTCACAGCTTCAGTCACCTGCTGGCCAGATCTGACATATACAGGACATATTCTACTTCTGCTCTCATCTATTCCACTGAAGGTTTTCACCAAGGTCTTCAGAATGTATAAACTACTGTACAGCTGTCTTTAAAGATCACTTACTTGTTCTCGCTGGCTGCCTTGTCTAGTCGCCTGAACACATCATGAAAGAGAATGCAGCTTGATTTACTGTTAATATCATAACCATAGCCCCTTTTCCAGAATTCCCTCAGGTCACTTGCATACTCCATAACCTGTTGGTGGAGATAGCTCAGAGGTTGCCTTGGCTCCATGTAGCTATACGCAAAGACTTTTAACACATGGCCCAATCTACTAATTTCATGTGAGTTAACAACTATCTGAGTGTTTGGTCAGCTTAAAACACAAAACTCTCTTTCAAAGGATTTTCTCAATGAATGACTAGTGTACCACAAATACTTCACCTTTCTGACTCACAAATACGGTATCTCCTGGCTAACTGTGATCAGCCTTATAAACATCATCATTCAATTAAGAGACAATTTTGACACTATATTGAATTTACATACAGTTGAGCACTGGTGCCTTTTTACCTTTGCATCATCTTCATCGAAGAGCTGACACCAGGGAGAGTTCACTGCCTTGATTGCAAATTCATATGCACACAAGTAAAAGGCAGCTTCAGCAATATCTGCAAGGGAAAGATTTGTAGAGATGTGTGGTGGTGAATCTACACAGGAAGTAAAGCCATTAAAAAAGATGAGATGCCAGAATAAAAATACACTAGAAAGCAGTGAAAGAGTACATACTTCCACCAAAACTGCTTCTTCTATAAAGTGACACTACAGTTGGTCTTAGTCCAAAGACCTAACTGTAACCCCAATGTTGGAGTACCTACATAATTACTACACATGCAACAAGCTTCACAACAACCTGGTGGCAGGCATCAGTACTTCCTGATCAGAAAACAGCTCCACCCAGTGTTGAATACAGTGTAATGTATGCTAGCTTGAGGAAGTTGCCCTTTTCTCTTTTATTTTTCCCCCTACACACTCTGGCAACTGCACAGAACAATCCCCGCCAACCTCGAACTAAATACATCCCACCCAGAGGGGCATTATGGGATATCCCACCAAGTGCTTTCCCCCAAAGCATTCTGGGGGACCCTGCCAAGTGTCTCTTCACCCCCAACACTACAGTATGATCACTGAGCTGTTCTGCACATTAACCTAACACTGTGCATTAAACTTGACATATAATCAATATGTACTGACTTTACAGTCTGTTTTAGGCTGTTACAGATTAGATACTGTATGTTAATATGTCTGCATTTAGGGAATTACTTTTTTCATACAGGTAAGACCTGGGAAACATACATAGTCATGGCCAGTCATTTAAGAAATCCCGTGTATGGGACCACAGCATGCACTGACCTTTGGGAGATATGATAATACATAAATACAGCATATTAGAATACAAACATACAACACATTCTTTAGCCTAAGAAGCTAGTCTTTCAGAAGATAAGACCTTCTGTGATGTAACTGTATGGGACTCTAAGACGGTCTGCGATCTTCTTTTGAACTCTCCTCATCTCTGGTCCTGTCTTGAAATTGTTGATCTCTACCAAAGCTGAAGGGTTGTTATCAACTTCCTGCACAAACCTGGCACACTTGTCAAAAAACCTCATCAGAGCATCATTCACTTCATGGTCAAACTTCATATCTGGGTAGAAAAAAAGAAAAGTAACAAGTTATATTGAAAATGCATCTACACAATAACTCCATACACTAATATCATTACCATTATGGTCATACCTTTAATAGCCCACAACTCAGTCAGCCCTGCCTTAAAGGACAGTGTGCTGTTGACACACCTGTGCTTTGAGCTGGTTATGAATTTGAAGAGTCCACCTCGAAGCTTCTCCTCTGAAATCAGAGAGGGAAACAGCTTTGACAGCCTGACGGCCAAATGCTTCAGTTCATTCACACCTTTCTGGACGAGTCGGCCGTCCATGTCCTCAGTGTACCACATCGTCCATTGGGTCTGGATTTCACGCAGCCAGCTCTCTTCACCTGAGGCATTTTGCATGACGATGGTGTAAAGCTTCTGCATCTCCTTTATGTTTTTGGTTGTCGGATATCTTGTGCCATGTCTTATTATGGCAGTCAGATGAATTTCTTGACATTGTGCAGATGGGGGCTGTAGGATAGATCGGTTTACAGCAAGTACATCCTCTATGAGATATGGTTTCACTTCCTCATACCTTCCCTTTGTGTTGAAATATTTGGCAATTGCTGGTATATCCAGATGATCCCCAGGATTCACATAGTTAGGTAAGATTATGAAGAAATAAAAGACGGCGAATTTACAAAAAAAAGTCAGCATGATGCAACCAAGACAAGGCTTGAAAAGCAGCTGTCCACAATACTTTTCCAAACACGAAATGTGTGTGGTTTTCAAAAAACAGGACTGAGTATAGTCCAGTTGTTTGCTTAGCCCAGTTTCCTCACAGCATATCATGTAAAAGTAAACATGTTTTGTGCTCACACAGCCATTAGATTACCTTCATAAAGAAGAATTAAACAGAAGGAAGGGAAAATGACAAATCCACAGAGGTCTTTTCAGATATTTCAAGGTACTTTGTTATGTATCCAATCATCCAGCTCCTATGATCTAATCCGTTTCATTGTTTGCTTGAACAAATGTTTTACTTTTACAAGTGATGTTTTTCATATCTAAGTGCACTATGAGGTTGCTTTATATGAACAGGTGAGTTCTCTACTATCACACAAACTTGTGGTTTGACAGTTATACAAATACTCTAACTCCAGTGGTTTCACTCTGCTTTCAGATGTAACACACCAACAGTCATCACAACTATAAGTGCTAGTGTTAGAACTTGTTAATATCATTCTGCATTCTGACATTTTAGTGAAACAGAATAAAATAATGTCTTTATGCAGAACATTGTGCAGATTCATGGACTTCCCGCCTCTTGCCCATTGCCAGTATTTGCTTCTAAAATATAGTAAAGTCCAAGTATGAAGTAATAGAAAATGAAAATACTCAAGTACAGATACAAAATTGCACTTAAGTACAGTACTTGAGTAAATGTACTTAGTTACTTCCCACCATTGGTCACTGAAAATACATTATTCTTTGTTTGCTAGAAATGTATTATGTCTGTGCCTACAACATGCCATACACTGCTAGACCTATTTTACATTCCATACTTTTTGTTAAGAATTACCAACCAGGTAGGACCCAAAGTGCAGACACATGAGCCAAGGGAAAGTTCAAGTAGGAGTTTAATAAATATAGGACGAGACTAAAGGGAAAAATACAAAGGCTCAACCTGACAGGGAAAAAAAACAAAGAATCCCAAACAGCAAAACTAAACAGTAGGTCAGGGAGCTGGGTAAGAAACTAAAGCAAAACTGGAGAAACAAACCGAACTAAGCTGGGGCAGGGACAAACCAAACTTAGCCAGGACAAGAACAAACCAAATTTAGCCAGGACAAGAACAAACCAAACTAAGCCAGGGCAGGGACAAACCAAACTAAGCCAGGGCAGGGACAAACATGAGACAGTTTCAAAATATATAAGATTATGTGAACAGGCAGGGTGTGGTGAACAGAATAGACCAGCAAGACACTGAGGGAAAGGAGGACAATACTGTATATGGGCTAGAGAACAGAGAATAATGAGCAACAGGTGAAAACAATGAGTGGTGATTGTGTACTGGGGTAAAGCTGGGGCAGTTGAGGTGATAAAAAAACAGGAAATGAAACCAAAATAAAGAACAAAACAGGAGCAATTCCAAACTATAACATTCTTTTTAGCAGATCTAAGATCATTTGAATATCATTCAGAATATTGTGGTGTTTTTGCCAGTTCTACTGTCCACTATAATTCATTAATTAACTACCTAGAATTTGATATGCCAGTCATTATGTTTAGTCTGCACAGGGAAATCTGCAAACCAGTTCACTGAATAGTTAGGTGGGAGTCAATAAAGCGAAGCAAGTACTGGGGTGATTTGGTCTGCTTTCCTGGAGCCGCTCAGCTGTAGGTAAGAAAGGAAAGTTACTATAAAGGTGATTTAGGAGAAGATGCAGGTGGAAATGGATTGCAAATCTGGTCAGTACTGATGAAATAATGTGCTGAATCAAGGATGATGCAAAAATTTTGGAGTGAGTTTACATAGCATGTGCTTGTTTGTACTTTTTTATGACTGTCCTAGAACAGGAATTTCAGTAGGAGAAAACTATGTGCTGTGAAGGTCTTATTAGCATTACTTGCTTTACACAGGAAAAAAGCAATTTGAACAGATTATGTCCTAAGAAATTAATTAAATGGATCCACTGCTGATACTTGAAGGAATCACTAATTCAGGTATAGATGGAAAGTCACCTACAGACAGTGAATGCTCACTAAAGAGAAGAAAATGTACTTGGTAAGTATTCAAGATGTGCCAACCCACTTCATCAAGCAGGATAAGCTGATCAGTTATGAAAAGCACTGTGAATGAAATGCAAAATTATTGTAAATATATATATACACATTAAAATGTCAAGAAAAAAGGTCAGACTGCAATTTCAGCTCAGTTTTACCATGCTACATACAGGACTTTTCAGGACTTTGACTTCATAAATGTTATCCCCCATCGCTGCCCTATGCAACTCTGTCCAATAATTTATCAACAGTGCAATTGTATCATGAGGTTTTGATCATGTGTGCTACTGTTTTGCAAGAATCTGTTAAAATGATTTGAAGCAAATTCTAATTAAAAACTAATGAAATGAGCTACTCAAAGTTTTGCTTTATATTTATTAGTGGATTTGTCTGAAATAATTCATAAGGATGGAACACAGTTGATTGTACTGAACATCAGTTTGATTCCTTTATGTTGATGTTTGCTTTATTATACTGGAAATGAAGATGAATTTTGAAGGTTGAGGAACAGGACCACACCTTAACACGCACGTTTTCCTGCCACATGCCTACAGATATTCCACACTTCCAGATGTGCTTTCGTTTCTCATAAAACCATCATGACCTGTGCTTCTGGCTTAATCTTTCTCTTTCCTCTGCTCTTCCTTTCTAACTCCTATACCTCTCCCCTTCCTTCCTATAATTTTCCTGCTTCCCATGGGGGAACCGCCAAGCCTGATAGCTGCGTGGATTCACTGGAAGCCTTCCCTCAAGATGCCCTGACAGCCAGCAAGCAGCGTCAGCCTAAGTCACACAAAGCACATCTCACCCTAATCAAAATCAACTATAGGAGTGGTCCTGAAAATATATTTTTATGAATATTGTCATATGATTTCAACTATATTGCTGGCTAACCTTTTTTTTCTCATCTTGAACTTTGTTAAAAGGTCCTATAATAAAATAAAAGATGCAATAAACATTTGTGTTAGTTTTCTGATCTAATGATCAAATTTGCTTAATAATTCGAACATTAAAAACTTACTTTGCTGTGATTGTAGTAATCTATCCTTTTCTTATTGTACAATTAGAGCTATACTGTCAAAACATAGTTTAGTTTGTCAGTTTTAAAATACTTGCCATGTTTATACTTACACCAACAGATGGCTTCTGAGTAACGGGGGTTGGCCTCTCTACTCCAGCCTTGCGTTTTTTGCGTAGTTGTCACTGTTGCTGCATTCGGTGTCCGCCTTTGCTCCAATTTCAGAGTTTAAATATGTCTTGTCGCACAATCAATCAAAACAAAGAAGTATACTTTTAAATGCGCGGCTTATTGTGGTGTTCTTTAGTTTGGCATCCAGTGTGTTACTGCGGCTTGTTACACCCTATTCCCTCGTTTTGTTGTAACAACACTGGGTTTTCGAATATTTTCCGGTGGTGCTTGAACTCAGCACAACGGTCCCCTCTTCTTCAGTCACGAACCGCCCATCTATGAAAACACCAGACAGACTTACAGAAATTTCCGTACCACACTGGGGTGATTTCCACAGAGGTTTTAAGACACATCCTCCAACATTTCGACAGAAAGGTAAGCACATTATGCACTCCTTGTTCGGATACGTAACGTTATCTAACTGGTGGTGCTCATTGGCTTTGTGTTGAAACATTTGATCACATCTCTCGTTAACATTAATCGCGATCCAGCATCGATAGTCAAGAGAAGCTACACTCACTTAGCGGTGTAGTCATTCCTACTTGAGCAAAATGTTTAGCTGGGAAATATTTAAATCTTTATTAGCATTTAACACTAATAAACATTTGGCAGCAATGTAGTCCAGGGTCATGTAGCGAATAGTACTGCCAAATCGCCTTAGGAATATTAGAGCCCAGTGTATGCAGTATTTAAGCTAGCGATCTAGCTAGCTAAAATATATCTGGAAACGCCAGTTTGCCTATCTATTTTTAGGTGGTCAGACTATAAGCTCTTAAGCACCGTTATATACAGCGAGTGTCGAGGCTTTAGTACGAATGAAGGCAACGTTTATAGCACGTTAAGTCACCAGGGTTAGCCATGATCGTGATGTAACGCTATCTCACAGGTGTGTCTACTAACGTTATACTGGCAGTGAATCGCCGAATTGCATCAGTATTCTCGGCAGATCTCCCTCTCTCGTTCTCTGTAAATACTAACCTGAAGTATTAACACTAATCAGACATCGTTCTTACTCTGTGCTTCTTGGCAGGGTCACGTTAGCGATATCTCCTTTTTTCCGACCCCAAACTGGGCGGAGCGTTGACCCGCTTTTGTAATGTTTATCACAAGTTTGCCTTTTTCTTGGAGGAGAAGGGAAACTGTTCAAATTGTGTTTGAGCAGTTGTGTCGTCCTGCCCTGTTGGCTACACTTCCTGACTGCTCACACAAGATCCACTAAAGGCCAAAGCTCTCTAGCCAGTATGACAAGGCAATAGAGACAAGGGTATGTCTGTGCAAAATGAACTGGGGAGAAAGCAGGTTGAGAATCTTCATCTGATTTCTTATATTGAGTTCCAATACAATTACAATTATAGACTGTGGATCGTATTCACACAACATGTATGTAGCTGAAGCAGATTTTCATATTTGATGCACAGTGTTAACATGTTTCTATTTAGACTCATTGTGTGCTCATCTAAATTTAAAATAAGATGCCTTGTTATTTCTGCAGAAGAAAGCCAAGTGTTGCAAGTTGATATCAGGTAAAGCAGGGCCAGTTTGTTTCTTACAGCATGAAGGGAGATAGAAATAGACAAAATGAAGGTAAAATATTATGCAGTGTATAAAGTTATCATTTTCATGCCTCCTCTCTTTTGATTGGGTATGATCAGTCATGCCAGAACAAAGGATAGGCAGTGGCTACATTTGAAGATTGTTTTGGGAAGCAGGATGAGTGCAAGCTTTCACAGAAAGGGGTGTCAAAGACAGATAAGAGCAACAAGTGCATTAGGATAGAGGGAATAGTGAGGAGAGGCACATTTGATAGGAGATGTTCTCTGTGTTGGGTGTCTACTTAAGCAATAAAAGGATCAATATGGCTAAGACTGTTTGGCCTAAATCCTCTGGCTATAGGTCTGGTAGAAAACTGACAAAAGCAACTTTTCATAGACATAAACAGTGTGACTGGAGTGAGTGCCAAGGGGGCAACAAGTTAAAGTGAGTCAATGAGGTTTATTGTTGTCACTGTACTCGGCCCAGTTGCAGAAAAAGGCTCGCTGCCAAAGCAAGGTACGCCAGACTGTCAGCAAGCAAAGCTGTTACATTAGACAAGCAAGGGACAGTATAGGTAGTTTTTTATTTTTAGTGGGGAAAAATCTAGTTTTCTTTAGGCAGAGCTATGATTCAGCCTTAGGAAACTATCTTAGCTGACAACCAAATGTCCTGACAGCAGTAGCCTTGATCTTCAGCTTCCTCTGGCCTTTTATAAAGCGCTTTCATGTCATTGTTTTGTTTTTGAGAGTGGGTCAACTCTATATTGTGAGTGATATTCATAAAGTGTTGTGTTTTCAGCTGGAAAATGTGCATGGTTTTCCAACTTTGGAATCGATACACACGTTGGCTTCTTTAGAAAGACTGTCAGTTAGATATGACTGATCAATTAATCAGAGCTTCAGATATAACATTCCATGTGACATTAGCAATCCTCTTAAAGTTGTCTGCAGTAAACCTGTAACCTTTGTTTGTGTTGGCTTGTCCAGATTTCTGATCTAGATTTTTCTCAAGGAAAGAGAACACCGGAAAATTAGGAAAGCTACACACAATGCATATCAACAGGACAGAATGAGGGAGACAGATGAGACTTTTGTAGCCATACAGAGACGACGAGAGAGAGAAATGGCATAAGAGGAGAGCAGAGGCAGAGACACAACAGGGAAAGGGTGAGTGTACACACCGCAGATTATTAGTTAAATGTAGCCTGTCTGTCTAAAGATGTACTGAGAATATTAACAGTGCATGTTTACAAAGATGAGTAAAGGTCTGAGGGCATTTTGATGCAGTTTTAATAGCCATACACCCCCTAAATACCTGACTCATCACTTCTGCCCTGTCTGAACAGAACTAATACTATTGCTAAGAGTGTATTACACTCTTAGCAGTTGTACACAGCGATTGTTTCCTAACATGTAGATGAAAACATTGTCTCAGCAAGTATAATAACTTAGTCATCAACTTCAGTCAATCATCAACTTAAATCATTTTGAACAGGAAAGATGCAGGCCAGCTAAAGGCAGGGGGAGACTGGCAAATGAAAGTAGGTTTAGGGAATCACTCATACTGTAGTTCCTGAGGAGATAGTCGGCACTAACCTAAGACCAGACCATGTTTTGTGATCACAAACACACCGGACAATGTATTTTATTGAACTTACAGTTCCCTGGGAGGATACTGTAGATCAGGGGTGGGCAATTAATTTTTACAAGGGGCCACATGAGAAACCTGAACTGTGTTGGTGGGCCAAACCAACGATAACTTGATCTTAATTCTGCTTAATATTCATTATCTCCCATGGTAAAAAGCAGTAAATTATATGTGTTGATTAGCTGCTACTGCTTATCAGAAAAATAAGCATATTCTGTAAATATTTATATAAATATATGAAATTGTGGTGTAGGTCAAACAGGAAAATACTCCTATAGAAGTAATAAACTGTAAAAACATTACAAACATGACATCACAGTTCCATTTTATTTTCAACTTCACATAACACTGAAAAGGTGTTTTGCAGTATGGTAAAGATATGCATTTTATGTTCATTTTACTTGTTCAGTGAGAGAAATCCAGTCTGGCTTGGGCTTGAACAAGTGCATTGAAATCTGGCTGAATATCTGAGGTGGATATGCAAAGGATAGCTGAGAGGTGATCATCACTGATAGAGGATCTGTATCTGAATTTGTTGAACTTCATCACTGAGAATGTCTGTTCACATATGTAGGTAGATCCAAAGATTTCCTGCGATGTCCTCAACCCTCCTCGTTACAGTGCGTCGGGAGAGGGGCACGTTCTCATATGCGCCCTTTTTCTCCAGGCATATTAGTGCTGCAGAGTCCAACAAACACTCTTTAATAAACTCTCCGTCAGAAAACGGCTTATTTTTTCTGGTGATTTTGTGGGATATGATATAACTTGTCTTGAAAGCTGCATCTCTGGGTGTGGAAAGTTTGGTAAAAAGTCTTTGTTGGTTATGCAGTTTCACCAGCAAAGCATCCGACTCTCTTACACGCTCTTCATCCGACAAGTTCTTGTATTTCTCCTCATGTTTGGTCACGTAGTGGCGATTCAAATTGTAATCCTTGAAGACGCACACCACTTTACCTTTGACTTCTGTAAATAAGTACTTTCCAGTCCATGTCTTGTTGAAAAAACGGCATTCGGTATCAGCTTTTCTTTTTTTGGCATGAATTGACATTTTGAGGGTTAGCTGGCCAACATCACCTGTCTCTCACCAGGTAGGTTGGGGATCTTAAGCTCATTCATGTTCTGATGGATGGACATCACCCGGGCCGGACAGGGACGCCCAAAGGGCCGGATGTGCCCCACGGGCCGTAAAGTGCCAAGGTCTGCTGTAGATGCAACTTTGAGTGGGCAGCCTTAGTCTCTACATGCATTCATTGTGTTTTTGTTTACCTCCACATACCTCTCCAACCTTTTTGTTACATTCTATGTAAATCGGCTGCTGACTTTTTTTTTTTTTTTTTTTTTTTGCCATCATATGTGCTGCTGGTACGTCAATTGACAATACAGTTCTTTGAACCTTGAACATAACTGCCACCTCAAACAAAGTTTACTTTACCTGCCAGAGTTTGTTTGCATGGCAAATACTGTTGATAATATTTGTGAGATCACATCATTACTTAGTTAAATTTGTTGGTGCCCCAATGTTTATTTTGTTGCATCACTCAACACTTTGCTTTTAAAGAGCTTACTGGTAAAAACGGTTTCAGATACCTAATGGTCGAACACTGTTTGGGTCTTATTACATTGGCAGATTGACATACATTTGATACTTGAAATGCATATTGGAGCTTCTAAAATGATTACATATTTGCAGTTATGTTTATCTGTGCCTCTGCAGCATGCCTGAGTCTTAAGTACTCAAACCACAGCTTGGGTGTAATGTTATTACTTTGTTCTTCTAGCATATGGCACTACAGTGTTAGTGCCAGCCAACGGCCATTGATCATTTATTATCCATCATAGGTTTGCTTCAGGACAAACAAAATGGAAAGGCCTTAAACTAATTTCTTCCATAATTAGAAACACATGAAGTTTCACCACCACTCACATGATGTCCCAGTTTCTTGTGACCTACAGCTGAATTTTGGAAATCTAGGTTAGTAGCACTTTGATGTAGCCTATTTGTTTATTTCAGAAAAGAAATTTAGGTTACATTTGACTATTTTGGGACTGAAGGACAGTGGAATATCTCATTTGGCTGAGCCAAACAGACTTAAAATCAGTTTGCACAATTTGTTTAGAAATTGGATATGTAATGCTTAATATTTGACTAGAAGATGCAGGCGCATAACAAATGTAGTGGCAAATGCATGTGGACAGGGGAGAGAAGAGGGAGTATTGGTAAGGAATTGTAAGTAGTGCAAGCTGCCCCAGATTCTGATTCTTTTTTTTTTTTTTTTTTTTTTGTTTAAAGCTGTTTTCTGGCTCCCTCTCACCTGAGCTGGGCCTCCCTCACTCCTTACTTGTCTCTAGTAACTCTGGCTTCTTCTTTGTTTCTCCGGATGTTTGGTTTATGTACAAATAAAATGACAGCATTTCCAGTTTAAGTTAGACCATTGAGATCATTTTAAGCAGTAAATCGGACACCCACATGGCCTAAATGCTGTAGACCCACTTCCGTCCTAATTTTTGCATAGTTTGGCCTATTTAAAATTCAAACTACAACATGATATATATTCAGGGTAAATGGTAGGTCCAAATCCTGAATGTGAAAGAGACACAAACAAAGCAGGGCCAAGAAAAAAAAAAACATTCCAGGATAGTTTCTTTACTATCATTTTATTTACTGGATCCACAACAACTGAAACTCATCTCGGTGTATGTTAATGGTATAATTTGCATCTTCTATGTAGAAAACCCCCCTGCATTTGTTATTGTCAACAAATCCCATGAAAATGCGAAAGCAGTAATCGGTGTATCCTCCTGACAAGCAGTGTCTGTGAATGCAAAGCCCGATTTTAGCTTTTTAGTCTGTGCCACAGAGCTCCATTGTATCCAAAAGCTATTAACAGCACATCATTGAACCACACTATTGCACTGGGTGACATGTTTCTTCATTAAGAAAAATTATCATGATAGTTCATCTTTACACAGCTCAACAGACTAACAATAGCACTGACATTCACAGTCTCTGTAGTTTCTTAAAGCACCACATGCTCAGACATGCACTTCAGTGGATCATACCTTGTTTCACTGGCTTGTTCTTGACAAGTCTGGCACACAAGAAGATGTGATGGATTCACGGAGCTGTACTTGTTTAAGACAGAGTAGTCAGAAGAGAAAATACAACAGAGACAAGCAGAGAGGTGCTGAGGGCAACAGTCTGCTGGAGACGAGGCACTGGGCATCGTAAACAGAATCACATGACACTGGTGGCTCAACTGCGGTCAGTGTTCAGTGATGCTAGCTGAAGCAGAATGTAGATGCTGCAGTGAATGGGACCATCTGGAGCCAGCGTTGCATGGTGGAAATGAACAGGGTGAACTTCATGTATCATATGCCACCCTGACTTCTCAGCACATCTGAGGCCTAGAATGTTGGAGGCATTCTTGAAGGTGGACAAAATAAAATGTGAGCATAATACAGGGTCCGAAGGAGAAAAGTGTTTAAAGGGCAAAGAAAACCCAGCGATTGTTTACAGTATGAGCTATGTTCATGAGAACGTGCAATAGCCCCTTTCTGACAGAAACTACCCTTCAGAGAAAGTCAGAGCCATCGCTGTTATAGTTTGGGGGGGCTATTTATAGATACACTACCATACCCGTATTCTTTGTAATGAAAGCGCGTGCCACCCAGTGTGTTGGTGTGGCTCAAGGATGTGTGTGTCATAGTTTTTGGACAACAGTAGTGCTTAGTGTGCATGCCAATAAGCTAAAGCAGGTTTTGGATACATAGATCAACAGTGTTTCATTAGTCATTCTAGAGTGCTACCATTGCTGGTAAGAAGCACAACTTGTTACTTTTACCCGCTTTGTTAGCCTTACAGAACACTGCTGCATGTTTCTACAAAACGTGCAAAGTCATTGCAGGCACATGTCAGTCTTGTTAACACAGACTTCTGCAGTTCAGATTGTTGATATGTGAAAGGATGGGACAAAGCCTGTGTTGCACACTAATTACTCCCTGTTGACAAATCTCCTTTGTACTATTGTAGTTATTATTTTCGATGTGTCTGCTCCACATTGGTGCTCTGGGGCTGTGAGGCCCCGACATCCTCATCAGTGAAGCCATAGGTGGCTTCCTCATTAGTACTGTAGCACCTACCAGTACAGTTGTTGTTGTGCCATCCAGCTTGGCTCACCAGAGACTAATGCAAGACCCATCGATGTTTTATGGTCCGTCTCATCTTTACCCTTGGCCAAACACTCTTTACCCTTGGCCAAACACCCTGTTGTAATCATTACCAGACTGACTGGGCATAATGACTCGTTCTGTGTTGTTCAGGTGTGTATAGAAAAGCACACTTTGAAATAGGTTTATGACTTTCCCTCATAACTATATTATGTAATGACAGATCAGCATGGTGGTTCGTGACATTATAGTTGAGGACAGTGTTGTGCCTGCCCTTAATATTTAATCAACTTTAGCTTAGATGATTTATGGATGACTGATTTGCCAATCAACATATTGTGTATTTAAAATAGTAATAATGAAATAGTAGTTTTGTATATTTAGACTGTGAAAATGTTCCCTCTTTCTACAGCTGTAGTATTTTTTTCTAACAGAGTTAGAGGTGCAACATTTCTTGATAGTTGTAGGAAGATGTTATATTATGCACATTTTGAAGCTTCTGTTTTCAGCTGATATGGCTAGCAGACTGATTAGCCCCTGGCACAAAGAAACAGCAGGTGTTGTTGCCTACGGTCTTATTTCACATTAACGGTACAAAGGAAAGTCTGTCTTCAGACCTCAAGTTTATGCATTTCTCTTTC